>NC_138780.1:189717549-190030049 GCF_965119305.1 Pelophylax lessonae | reverse complement strand
ATTCGTACTTGTATGGACTACCTTAGTATTCTCTGTACAGTGCTGCAGTATATGTCAGTTATATAAATGTATAAGAATGTATAGTGCTGGATAGATCACGTGACCAGACCGGAGCGCACTCTAGATTAGGTAGGCATACTCATCTTTCCTATACAGGATAGTTAGTATAGGGTTTACAGGGGTGACCAAACTATGGCCCTCCAGCTGTTCAAGAACAACAATTTCCATGAGACATTGTAAATCTCTGACATTCACAGACATAACTAGGCATGATGGGAATTGTAGTTCCTGAACAGCTGGAGGGCCATAGTTTGGACATAGCTGGACATGGATGAGCGAGTTTGGGGTGGAGGAATATGACTGACCTCAACCAGAAAAAAAAAAAAAAAAACACCTTTGGGATGAGTTACAATGGAGACTGTGA
This sequence comes from Pelophylax lessonae, assembly GCF_965119305.1. NCBI lineage: Eukaryota > Metazoa > Chordata > Amphibia > Anura > Ranidae > Pelophylax > Pelophylax lessonae. The sequence goes on along the minus strand of NC_138780.1, from coordinate 190,029,625 downwards.
GCCAGGCCTTCTCTCCCAACATCAGTGCCGGACCTCACAAAGACGCTTCTGGAAGAATGGTCAAACATTCCCATAGACACACTCCTAAATCTCGTGGACAGCCTTCCCAGAAGAGTTGAAGCTGTTATAGCTGCAAAGGGTGGGCCAACTCAATATTGAACCCTACAGACTAAGACTGGGGTGCCATTAAAGTTCATGTTACGATGGAGACTGCGAGCAAGGCCTTCTCACCCAGCATCAGTGCCTGACCTCACAAACACGCTTCTGGAAGAATGGTCAAACATTCCCATAGACACTCCTAAACCTTGTGGACGGCCTTCCCAGAAGAGTTGAAGCTGTGATAGCTGCAAAGGGTCGGCCAACCCAATATTGAACCCTACGGACTAAGACTGGGATGCCATTAAAGTTCATGTGTGTGTAAAGGCAGGCGTCCCAATACTTTAGGTAATACAGTGTATATGCATCCCCCTATGAATCCCATCTCTGTGACCAAGCCCTGTTGAAGGAGAAAAAAACACGTCAGAGGAGAGAAATCTTTAGGTGGGGCCATTATGTTCATGGTCAGCTTTCAGAATGTCTGCTCCCAAGGGTGGGCCAACTCAATATTGAACCCTACAGACTAAGACTGGGATGCCATTAAAGTTCATGTGCGTGTAAAGGCAGGCGTCCCAATACTTTTGATGATATAGTGTAGCTCTGACATATTCCACAGGGCTGTACAGAGGACACTGAACCAATTACATGATATCATTCACATCAGTCCCTAATTTTCCTTCCACAGTCATACAGACGCACATACAAACTCTATGCAGATAGCATTCCTAGTGGTAACTGAACCCAGGTCCTCAGTTCTGTAAAGCCATGCTAATAACCAAGTCATTGTTAAAGGCATAGGTCACTTTTACCAAAAAAAAACTTGCCTGTGCAGGTAAGGGGTGCCTGTAGATATTAAAAAAAACCTGTGCAGCTTTGAGCAAAGTTGAATAATGCCCTTACTATAGGTGTAGGCCATTTATCTACTCCTAAAGCCTGTCTGAAAAACTCCCAGAGATTGCATCATCCTATTCTGCCTTATTGTTAGGATGTTGCTAAAAGAATTTGTCAAAGCTGCAGAGTGTGTTTTTATCTACAGGTGCCCCTTACCTGCATAGGTGCTAATGATTTACATACTACTCACCAGGGTAACCTTCCAGACTTGTCCTGACATTATTCACCGAGGGGTAGATCTGCAAATGATACGTTGATATTAGTTATGTAGAGGTAGGTGTGCATAGACTGAGGAATAGGCATTTTCTCATCTACACATTATTTTACAAGCAGGTCGATTTTGACAACATATCCAGAATGGACTGTTCTTATAATGTTGGTCAAGGCCCTGGGTTGTATTCCTGATTTACAGATTTCACTGTGGGATGTGTGCAAATTAAAATTACCTCCTTGGATTCACACCAACGAACCCACCTGTGAGATTGCCGGACCACTGTTGACCCAGATCAACTCTAACTACTCTTCTGCCTGCCAAGACCCCTACCTGGACCTGACTTCTCTTCAGTCTGGTGCCTGCCAAGAGCCCTGCCTGGAACTGACTACTTTTCTGCCTGCCAAGAGCCCTGCCTGGAACTGACTATACTTCCACCAGCTAATAACCTGGACCTGGCTACTCTTCTGCCTGCCAAGACCCCTGCCTGGACCTGACTACTCTTCTGCCTGCCAATACCCCTGCATAGACCTGGCTTCTCTTCAGTCTGGTGCCTGCAAAGAGTCCTGCCTGGAACTGACTATTCTTCCACCAGCTAATAACCTGGACCTGGCTACTCTTCTGCCTGCCAAGAGCCCTGCCTGGAACTGACGATACTTCCACCAGTAAAAAACCTGCACCTGGCTATTCCTTTGCCTGCCAAGACCCCTGCTTGAATCTGACTACTCTTCTGCCTGGACCTGACTACTCTTCTGCCTGCCAAGATCCCTGCCTGGACCTGACTACTTTTCTGCCTGCCAAAAGCCTTGCCTGGAACTGACTATACTTCCACCTGCCAATAACCTGGACCTGACTACTCTTCTGCCTGCCAAGACCCCTACCTGGAACTGACTATACTTCCACCTGCCAAGAACCTGGACCTCACTACTCTTCTGCCTGCCAAGAGCCCTGCCTGGAACTGACTATACTTCCACCAGTCAAAAACCTGCACCTGGCTATTCTTTTTCCTGCCAAGACCCCTGCCTGGACCTGACTACTTTTCTGCCTGCCAAGAGCCCTGCCTGGAAACTGACTATACTTCCACCAGCTAATAACCTGTAGCTGGCTACTCTTCTGCCTGCCAAGACCTCTGCCTGGATCTGACTACTCTTCTGCCTGCACAGACCTGGCTTCTCTTCAGTCTGGTGCCTGCCAAGAGCCCTGCCTGGAACTGACTATACTTCTACCAGCTAATAACCTGGACCTCACTACTCTTCTGCCTGCAACTAACTATACTTCCACTAGTCAACAACCTGCACCTGGCTATTCTTTTGCCTGCCAAGACCCCTGCTTGAATCGGACTACTCTTCTGCCTGTCAAGACCCCTGCCTGGAACTGACTATACTTCCACCTGCCAAGAACCTGGACCTCACTACTCTTCTGCCTGCCATGAGCCCTGCCTGGAACTGACTATACTTCCACCAGTCAAAAACCTGCGCCTGGCTATTCTTTTGCCTGCACAGACCTGGCTTCTCTTCAGTCTGGTGCCTGCCAAGAGCCCTGCCTGGAACTGACTATACTTCTACCAGCTAATAACCTGGACCTCACTACTCTTCTGCCTGCAACTAACTATACTTTCACCAGTCAACAACCTGCACCTGGCTATTCTTTTGCCTGCCAAGACCCCTGCTTCAATCGGACTACTCTTCTGCCTGTCAAGACCCCTGCCTGGAACTGACTATACTTCCACCTGCCAAGAACCTGGACCTCACTACTCTTCTGCCTGCCATGAGCCCTGCCTGGAACTGACTATACTTCCACCAGTCAAAAACCTGCGCCTGGCTATTCTTTTGCCTGCCAAGACCCCTGCCTGGACCTGACTACTCTTCTGCCCGCCAAGATCCCTGCCTGGACCGGACTACTTTTCTGCCTGCCAAGAACCCTGCCTGGAACTGACTATATTTCCACCTGCCAAGAACCTGGACCTGACAACTCTTCTGCCTGCCAAGAGAGGCAAAAGAAGGAAATTTGGTGGATAAAATTATGTTTATTGAAGTCTTCCAAGTATAAAACATACAGACACCACAACTCCATATCACAGGGCAGTTTGTGCGCTTCACAAGCAATGGGCTTAACCACTTGCCTACTGGGCATTTTCAACCCCTTCTTCTCCAGGGTAATTTTCAGCTTTCAGCGCTGTCACACTTTGAATGACAATTGCGCGGTCATGCAACACTGTACCGATATGACATTTTGATAATCTTTTGAGACAGATAGAGCTTTCTTTTGGTGGTATATAATCACCACTGGGTTTTTACATTTTGCCAAACAAATGAAAAAAGACCAAAATTTTTGAAAAAAAAAAGTCTCTTCATTTCGGTTATAACATTTTGTAAATAAGGATTTGTTTTCCTTTACTGATGTGCGCTGTTGAGGCTGCACTGATAGGCACTGAGGAGGGGGCACTAATATGCAGCAATGATGGACACTGATAGGCAGCAATGATAGGCGACACTGATGGGCACTGAAAGGCATCACTGGTGGACAATGATAATCAGGACACTGATGATCAGTGCCCTGATTGTCAGTGCAGATGTCCCCACTGAGGAATACCACTTACCCGCTCTCCTCACGCGCTGTCAGCAGGAGGAGAGGAATGCTGATAACCAGCATTACCTGTTTACACTGTGGTCAGCGGTGATTGGATACAGATGATCACATTGTAAAGCGCCTACGTCATAGGCTCTTAACCATGACTGGTGATGTGCTGCATCCGAGGGGAAAGGCGCACCTCCAATCGCCACACTGTGCGCCCCCCCAGTCGCACATTTGCAGCAAGCATGGGATGTATTCCCAGAACGAGAGTTCTCCCATCTGTCCGTCATTTCACAATACAGTGGGCGGGAAGAAGCTGGGCAAGACCCCTGCCTGGACCTCATCACTGTTCTGCCTACCGTTTTGTACTGCAGCCTCCACAACGTAGCCATTCTTGTTCCTGCTACTCATTGGTGGGGTGATCCCGAGGGCTGCGCCATAGTGACAGTTGCTGCGAAGCAGACCAGGACTACTTATTGGGATCTCTGGCCCATCCCAACCTTCAAGAGCTCTGATAAAGACCAAATGTCACTTAGTCCTTAGGACTCAGCTGGTCGCAGATCAGGGTAAAAGGGCCAATCACATGACCAGCTGTGTCCAATCACAGCTAATCAGAAACCGGTTATCAGCACTCCTTTCCTCACGCTGGCATGATGAGAGGCGAGACGATAACAGGCTTTTCTTAAAGGGACATCTACACTGATTATCAGGACACTGAGCAGTGATCCTGATCATCAGTGCAGTCCCAACAGTGCCCACTAGTGCTGCCAATCAGTATCGTCTCTCAGTGCCCATCAGTGCCGCCTCTTAGTGCCCATCAGTGCCGCCTCTCAGTGCTGCCTCTCAGTGCCACCTATTAGTGCAGCCTCATCAGCGCCCATCATTGCAGCCTATCATTGCTGCCTCATCAGTTCACATCAGCCAAGGAGAAAAATGACTGGTTTGCAAAATTTTAAAAACAAAAGTATGAAGTATTATTTTTTAAATTTTCAATATTTTTTCGTTTGTTTAGCAAAAAATAAAAAACCCAGCAGTGATTAAATACCACCAAAAGAAAGCTCTGTTTGTGTGAAAAAAATGATAATTTTTATTTTTTATTTATTTAATTATTTATTTTAGGGACAGTGTTGCATCACCGCGCAATTGTCATTCAGCGCTGAAAGAGCAAAAATGGCCTGGGCAGGAAGGGGGTGAAAGTGCCCAGTAGGCAAGTGGTTAAAATATACTATTTTATGCGCTTACATTTGTTGTCTTATATCAAATATATAAAAAAACAATTGCCACCATTCTTCGTTTCTCACAACATTTAAATGAAGGTGTATGACTTCCTCATATTTTTGGACAAATATTGACTACTATATTGTTCATTATACCATACATCATATCACACACCCTGGATAAATCTTTTCATACATAGTTTTACAATTTAATAAAAATAACATTTAAAAAAAAAGAAAAAAAGTGTCTGTGTCAACAGAACACTGACAGTAAAGGAAAGAAGAACTACAAACCCATCATCCATACCAGCTGAAGAGGATTCTCTGCTTTCGGCAGGGTCTTCACCCCTTTCCCCAATGTCTTCAGACTTTCACCAAACTCAGAGTGAAGCCACTTGGTGTGGTCGGTTCCCATCGAACCAATACTGGAAAACTGGCCAATCACAGGCCATGATTCAATACCCGGCACTAGGCCTCCTTTTTCTCGTAATATCTGCAAAGTAGGAACACAGAATATGGTGCATGTTATAAATTAACAATTAAATTGGTTATAAAATGCCATCTTTATTATAACAACCAGTTTTACACCTCTGTCATAGAACTCTCTCCTTTAGAACACCAAGGATGGACTGCCAGCTTCCTTGTGATGTCTTCTGAAGCTCTATCTAAGGCAGGATCTATGGCGTATCTCCGATCAGTTCTCACAATCTAAACCAGTGGTGTTCAACTTGAAAATAATAAAGTGCCTTAAGTCTAAAACCCAACACTTTCAGAGGGCCACACAATGGCAGCGCATTTCCATGCATTGAGGTCTCAACACCCCCAACATTTCATTTTTGTGGTATTTTTTTAAGAATTTGGAGTACAATAACCCCCCAGCATTGGTGTCAGTGCCAGTTATAATAACCCCCAGCATTGGTGTCAGTGAGTGCAATAACAACCACCAGTATTGGTGTGAGTGCCAGTAATATTAACCCCCAGCCTTGGTGTGAGAGGCAGTAATAATGACCACCAGCATTGGTGTGAGTGCCACTAACAACAACCCCCAGCCTTGGTGTGAGAGGCAGTTATAACAACCCCCAGCATTGGTGGCAGTGGCAGTAATAACAACCTCCAGCATTGGTGGCAGTGGCAGTAATAACCTCCAGCATTGGTGTCAGTGAGTGCAATAACAACCACCAGCATTGCTGTGAGTGGCAGTAATAACAACCCCCAGCATTGGTGTGAGTGGCAGTAATAACCCCCAGCCTCGGGGTCAGTGGCAGTAATAACAACCCCCAGCATTGGTGTGAGTGGCAGTAATAATAACCCCCCAGAATTGGTGTCAATTAGTGCAATAACATCCCTTAGTATTGGTGTGAGTGGCAGAAATAACAACCCCCAGCATTGGTGGCAGTGGCAGTAATAACAACCCCCAGCATTGGTGACAGTGGCAGTAATAAAAACCCCCAGCATTGGTGGCAGTGGCAGTAATAACAACCCCCAGCATTGGTGGCAGTGGCAGTTTTAATAACCCCCAACATTCGGTGGCAGTGAGTGGAATAATAACCACCAGCATTTGGTGTGAGTGGCAGTAATAAGAACCCCCCGGCCTTGCTGTCAGTGGCAGTAAATAACAACCCCCAGCCTTGGTGTCAGTGGCAGTAAATAACAACCCCCAGCCTTGGTGTCAGTGGCAGTAAATAACAACCCACCGCATTGGTGGCAGTAATAACAACCCCCAGCATTGGTGGCAGTGGCAGTTTTAATAACCCCCAACATTCGGTGGCAGTGAGTGGAATAATAACCACCAGCATTTGGTGTGAGTGGCAGTAATAAGAACCCCCCGGCCTTGCTGTCAGTGGCAGTAAATAACAACTCCCAGCCTTGGTGTCAGTGGCAGTAAATAACAACTCCCAGCCTTGGTGTCAGTGGCAGTAAATAACAACCCACCGCATTGGTGTCAGTGGCAGTAATAACCCCCAGAATTGGTGTCAATGAGTGCAATAACAACCCTCAGCATTGGTGTGGGTGGATACACACACACACAGACATGGGTGGTCACCCGCAGTGTGTAATTCATTCTCTCAGCCCCCTTCATTAGTGGTAATTGCAGTGAAAGTTAATTCCCCTGGACTGGTGGTTATGGCAGTGAAAGTTACCCCCCTCATTGGTAAACACACACCTCTCTCCTGGCACCCCATGCCACTCTGCTGCCTAACCAGTGCCTAATAGCTCCATACGCAGAGGATCGGCAGACCGCATGCGGCTTGCATGTTTGGCACCAGGGATCTAAACAGAAAGCACACCCTCCATGTGATATGCTGATTTATGAAGTCCCCTGGGGAGTAGAAGATATTACTATATAACAAAGTTCTACTGAAGATATCACACAATGTTGGCACACTTTCCACTTGTTCAGTAGAGGAAAGGATGGGATTGTATCCTTCCAACACTCAAGCCCTAAAAGTTGGTACTTTTTGTTCATGGAATCTTTGTCCACATATACTTTTTTTTTTAACCACTTACCGACTGCCCAGCGACTATTTACGTTGCTCCTTTGACGCTAAATACCGGGGATATAGCAGCAGATAGCTGCCATAACCCTGGTATTTTTTTCGGCGGGCGGTCGGCTTTCAGATAGGGGTGGTCCCATTGGCGGATTCGCCGCGGGATCACCCTTACGGTGCGGTGGAAGAGGTGCCCCCTCCCTTCCGCCGCATCCCAGCTGTTTTCCCCACTTACCGGACCCACCCGCAGCAGGGAAAACGGTCCGGTCCCGGCACCTCACAGACAGGAAGTCGCGTGAGGGCAAGATGGCCCTCACTCAACTCTATGGTCTTGGAGGACCAGAGCGACGTCAAACGTCGTTGCCTAGTAAATGGTTTAAAGGGCCGATTTTTTTTTTCAGAAATTTTTTTTTTTTTTTTTAGTGTAGTCGTGAGGTCTGAGGTCCGTTTTTAAAAAAATCTCCTACATGCAAAATGCAATGGCCATACGAAAATCAGCTATTGCTGCTGCTCACTAATGGTGCGAAATTAGAATGAAAATTCTTAGGCCGCCATACACAGAGCTAATGGGTTGCAGGAAAGGAATTCATTCGATTCCCCCATTAACACAGACAGATTCCCCCATCAACACAGACAGTGTTGATGCAGAAATCCCTCCTGCCGGGCTATTGTCTTCTCCTGATGAGGGAAGAATGTGATTATCGCTAATGGGTATAGTAGTCGCCTGCGATAATCGTAAGTGAATCTGGCAGACTGGTTGTACCCAAGTTGATTGATCAACTTGGTACAGTCAGCCTGCCCAGTAATGGTTCGAATCTCGGCTGGTTCAGTATTTTGGCCGGCCTTAGTTACCATTTTTGAAAGAAAGTTATTTCGGAATTCGACCCATGTACGGTCGGCTTAATACGTACAAATTCCTTAACTGGATCATCTTACCCCATATTCACACAATAAAAACCCCCGTTTAGTAGTTTGAACAAACCTGTGCTCTATTATGCCACAGTGCCCTGGCTAAGGTCTACCGATATGACACAAAACAGTGAAACAATGTATCCCACTTACCTTTCTCAAACGTAAATGCCCCCATTTCTCTTTATCGTGGCCTTGATATCTTCCAGGTGTGGATCCAATCAGGTACACTCTGATTTAAATAAAAAATATTTTCATTGATATATGGACGAAACATAAAAGGCATTTTTAAAGAAGGATTTTAGGTAAGGAACATTTTTACATAGTTACATTGTTGCGCTTTCCCCTTTAAAGGATAACAGAACAATAAACCACCAGTGCGAAGATAGTGAAGTCAGATATCAACTATGAATTGTTACACAATATAGCGAAAAAGTATCATAGAAAAAGAGTTTAAATCAAGTGAGCATGTGACCACTTCAGTGCTTCCACCACCACAAAATTACAATCCTCCTACCAGAAGTTTAGCACCTTATAAATGAAGCACACATGTAACATCCTGAAGGTCCAATGTAGAAACCACCACATAACATGGATGATTACCTCCGCATGGTCCAATGCACAAATCACCGCACACTGAAAATGCAGCTCGCCAGCAAGCATGATGACATCAGCCCTGCAGAGCTTAGCAGGCTGACGTCATTACGCATACTGGCAGGCAGCGTTTTCGAGTTTCCATGCTGTATACATTTCTTCCATTCCAGCTTTTTGCTTCATACAGTTATATATATATATATATATGGATTACGCCTTTTCGGTGTGTGGTGGTTTGTCCAATGGATCATGAGGAGATGATCATCCATATTACCTGGCGCATATGACCTTTGTTTATGAGGTCCTAAGCTTCTGGTAAGAGGTTATGAAATTTTGTGGTGGTGGAAGCACTGAAGTGGCCACGTGTGAGTACTTTCTACTTGATTTGGATTTGTGACAGAATACCTTGGCACCCAAATTCTGGAAACAGACCACTGTTCCCACCGTACGCCTCTGGTTACAATCAATTGAACATATAGCACGTATGGAAGATCTCCCCTTTGATCTTAAAGACCGTGCCCACATCTTTCATAAGATATGGGCCTGCTGGCTCGCCTTTAACTTCTTTTCGGAGTATGCAGAAATGATGTCTCACGCTACCTAATGTATATGCATGTACAATTGCTTGGGCCATACCCGCCTTCTTATCATTATCATCGGCAGTGCCTAACCTCTTTGTTGCATCCACTGGTCGGGTTCCCCTTCCCTCCCAGTTTCCTCTTTCTTCTTTTCTATCTTTCTCTCCTTATGCCCTGTACACACTATCAGATTATCTGAAGACTTTTGTCTTCAGATTTACCTTTTCTATGTAGTGCAAGGGCCTGCCGGATTGCATACAAATTGAAAGTGTTTAGGTTTGACCTCATATTATATGGTTTTGGTAAGTCTGCAGACAAAAGTCTTCAGATAATCTGATAGTGTGTACAGGGCATTACTCTCTTTTTCTCTATACCTTCTTTCTTGAATAAACTGGACCTACAACCCCTTGTTGACTTTCGTCAGAATTCAATACTACGGCCTATGACACGCAATGTTGTTGTATCGCTCTTTTCACTTGTTTATCCATATAGGTTATGGTCTGCTTCACTTCCTATATTTGTAAGTGTTGTACCGTATTTGTATTTCCTTTTATTTTCAATAAACAGTTATTAAATGAGAATACCTTGGCACCCCCGCTTGTGTGCTTCCACCAAACCGTGCCTCCTGCTCTTTCAAACCCTTTCAGCAGACCAAGAGCTAATTCCAGTCTTTTTACCCCAAGCATCGTACACAGACAAGACATTGAGGTAAAAACAAAAGGAATGACTGTTTATTAAAATTCAGATACATACTTTACACCTCGCAGGAGGACATTCCCCTCTTGAGGGGAAGATTAATATTACATCTTTCCATCCACTACAGAAGGGGAGCTTTATTGTCCTTATTCATAGAATTAATCTAAGCCTCGGTCTGAACATCCATTACGTTGCTGTCCATCATTAGAGAATGATCTGGTCTCTCCATGGGCCATAATCAGTGGGTAGGAGGTTTACCCTTAGTCCTCTCCAAAAGCCCCCTGTCCTGGTTGGGTCTGTCACAGGACTCTTGTTCTGGGATACACTTTCACCACATTGTGTAACAATTTATCATTGATTTCGGACATTACTATTTTAGCACTGATGGTTTATGGTTATCTTATCATTTAAAGGGAATGCACAACAAATTAATATTTATAGCTTAAGTTATGTAAAATTATACCATGCCTGTAATTCTAATTTAAATTGAATGTATATTTAGGTTTAAAAACTGAAAGTACATACAATGTGGATAATACCTTCCATAAACTGGGCAGAGCATACTGATCCATAGTACTTTTTAAAAAATAAAAAGTACCTGTTGATCCGGCCAAAGTAAGGGCAAGCAGGTTCCTGTGGCAGGGTGGTTACATTCCCCAGTAGCCTCCATCCCAAATGCTATCCAGCTCAGTAACTACAAGTAAACGTGCAGACAGTGCCAGCATTGTTACATCACCCTTCAATCTAGCTCTCTCTCCGCCCACATCTTTGGGGCTGTCGCCGGACATTTTTTCCATTTTGGATTTTGCCCAGAATTCCAATGAGGTGTGCGACAATATGTAAATGTATCATATAGTAACTTTATAAAAGATAGATGGAAAAGATGGGGGTACAGACCTGGTCTCTGACAAATCATGCTGTTTGATAATATCGATCCATTCACGCAGGCTTGGGGAGTTGTATGATGCCAGGTACGCCATGAGGTCAGACCTGAAGTTGGTAATTGATTCCCCCGCTAGAGAGGATGAACCTTCCGGCAACTTAGGATATAGTGGACTCAACCAGATCCTAAAAAAACATATGGCAATGAAAGAGAAGGATGGTTTGATAAAACAGCCGGCAAGACTTCTGTGATGGCTAGAGAAGGTCTTGGTAGGTGGTGGTGTGCTTGATGAAGTTCATGGCACATGGTGGTGTGCTTGATGAAGGTCAGGGCACCTGGTAGCGTGGTTAGAGAAGGTCAGGGCACATGGTGGTGTGGTTAGAGAAGGTCATAGCACATGGTGGTGTGGTTAGAGAAGGTCAGGGCACATGGTGGTGTGATTAGAGAAGGTCAGGGCACATGGTGGTGTGGTTGATGAAGGTCAAGGCACATGGTGGTGTGGTTGATAAAGGTCATGGCACATGGCGTTGTGGTTAGAGAAGGTCATGGCACATGGTGGTGTGGTTGATGAAGGTTATGGCACATGGTGGTGCGGTTAGAGAATGTCATGGCTGGCACGCGGTGGTGCAGTTAGAGAATGTCATGGCACATGGGAGTGCGGTTAGAGAATGTCATGGCACATGGTGGTGCGGTTAGAGAATGTCATGGCACATGGTGGTGCGGTTAGAGAATGTCATGGCACATGGTGGTGTGGTTAGAGAAGGTCATGGTGCATAATTGTGTGGTTGGAGGAGGACATGGCACATGGTGGTATGGTTGGAGGAGGTCATGGTGCATGGTGGTGTGGTTAGACAAGGTCATGGCACATGGTGATGTGGTTAGACAAGGTCATGGCACATGAAGGTGTCTCAACTGTCCTTCACTCCCAGAGGTATGAGGTTGTTTCCTATTATAACGCTGGAACTGATCATGTGATTACAAAAAAGGCAAAATCTCCCAAAAATCACTGAATTTCCACAAGTACCGAGCAATGGTCAATTTCCAGAACAGAAGTCGTCAAGAATCACCAATAAAGTTTGCTAAAATCCTTTCCATGTAAGTAACTGTACCTGAATATTTCTCAACATTTTGTTTAAAATTTCTAACAATGATTAAAAGATTAGAGGAAGGCTTTACAATTTTTAGTACAGAAGAGCCTCAGCAGGCAGTAACCATAAGATACCAGTTCTATGGTCTGAAAGCCGGGAAGATGCGGGACAAATCCGAACACGCAGGGAAAGCGAATGTGTCTGGGAATGGCCCGCAGTGCCGCTGGTACAGCCAGGGAAGGTAAAAGCTTTTAGATGTGATGGGAGGACAAAAGACGGCAACGGATCACAGACAGGACAATGGTGCCGGCACAGGGAGGGATGCTGGCCGCCACCAATACAGGCATTGTGTAGTCACACGTTTATCCTGCACTAGGATGATGGCTTATGTAAGTGACAATTTGTTATTTTTAACTCTACAAGTTTGTAAGATTGCAAAAGAAAATCTGAAGCAACAACTTCTAATTTAAAAGTGGAACTTCAATCTAGAATTACAACATTAAAAACAGCCGTACAAAGCAAGAACCTTGAAAAAAAAAAAAAGCTCCTAGTTTGAATTCTGTCTATGGCCCAGGGATCCTCAAACTACGGCCCTGCAGCTGTTGCGGAACTACACATCCCATGAGGCATTGTAAAACTCTGACACAGACATCACTAGGCATGATGGGAATTGTAGTTCCTGAACAACTTGAGGGCCATAGTTTGGAGACCCCTGGTCTATGCTCTGGCTGTCCAGCAATCAGCGCTAGAAGCTGCTGGCCATTTACCTGTGACACCATGCAACTTGTGTGGTCATTCAGCTCCCCCATGCTTTCTACGTCCTGCAATTGCAAAGCCTTACTGGGAAATGCTTCCTATGCACTGAGGCTGTCAAAGATGTAGCTAGCACAAGGGGCACTGAGTGACACCACAAGTCTGCTGCCTCCTTCCTTTGCTATCAGCATAAGTCACTTCTGCCAAGTTTTGCTGACACAAAAAAAAAAAAAAAAAGGGACGAGGAGGGAGCTTCAGCACACAGCCTGTGATTGACAGCCTCAGCTCTCTTCCTGTGTGCTGTGTGAAGGGGGGGGTCCCTTCCCTCCAATCCGTTCCCAGAGCTCTCCTCACTAAGCTCTGCAGAGCGTAGCTTTAGCTTTCCACCCCCTTTCAGACAGTTAAAGTGTTACTAAACCCAGGCCCCTGCAGTCACTATATCTGGTCTCCCCAGGAGCCTGCAGTCACTATATCTGGTCTCCCCAGGAGCCTGCATTCACTATATCTGGTCTCCCCAGGAGCCTGCATTCACTATATCTGGTCTCCCCAGGAGCCTGCAGTCACTATATCTGGTCTCCCCAGGAGCCTGCAGTCACTATATCTGGTCTCCCCAGGAGCCTGCAGTCACTATATCTGGTCTCCCCAGGAGCCTGCATTCACTATATCTGGTCTCCCCAGGAGCCTGCAGTCACTATAGCTGGTCTCCCCAGGAGCCTGCATTCACTATATCTGGTCTCCCCAGGAGCCTACATTCACTATATCTGGTCTCCCCATGAGCCTGCATTCACTATATCTGGTCTCCCCAGGAGCCTGCAGTCACTATATCTGGTCTCCCCAGGAGCCTGCAGTCACTATATCTGGTCTCCCCAGGAGCCTGCAGTCACTATACCTGCTCTCCTCAGGAGCCTGCAGTCACTATATCTGGTCTCCCACAGTACACAGAGCATGGATATGCAATTATTCCCATCAGCAGTATATAGCAGTCTTGTGACTTGTACAAGTGTATGGTTAAAGCTTTTTGAAGGAGTTTTCATTCTACTCTGATTGTCCTATGAGACTGCAGGAACCCTGACCCTCTGTCTGGACAGTACTGATTGACCGTGTGCTGATCAAATGTACCCTCCCAAGAAAAAAAAAACTCTCTAGCAATACACACCAAACTGAGCATGTGCAGAGTGCCTCCTAGAGCTCTGTCTTATCAGAAGATGGATTGGGGACAGTGGAAGAAGGGAAAGATCAGAAAAGACAGAATCAAACAGCCTGTTAGCACAATGCGGAGGATTAACCCCTTAGATTCCACAGTGAGTATAACAAGCATGCTTTACGGCATATACAGACTGATTTTATGGTCAGGGCCGGGACAAGGGGTGGGCAGGAAGAGAGGTTGCCCTGAGCGCAATGGTTTATTGGAGGGATTGGGGGGGGGGGGGGCGCCTTGACCCTAACCCCAAGGTAAGGGGGGGGGGGGGCAGTTTGGCATCCTTGCCCTGGGCACTTGATGACCTTGTCCCGGCACTGTTTATGGTTGTAGGTTTAGTAACACTTAAAAGTGTTTGTAACCCTAACAATATAAAAAAAAAAATATGGATCCTGTTCCTTTAAAGCAGGTTATATAGCACAGTGCTTGTGCTGTGTAATGTGGCCCACTGTATCACCTGAAATACCTGGCTGATCCTGCCTAGTTCTGCCTTCCCCCCTGTTAACTGACCACGGTTTATCATGGCTGCTGAGCCCTGACACTGTGGTCAGTTTACGCGAGTCTGTCATCCGCAGCTCTGCTCTGTCCACCTCCGTCCTCTTCTCCCTGCTTGTCAAATCTGACTGCTGCTATCATTCCTGAGTGTCATTTTTACAATCCTCTCTATTACAATAACTGATGTGCGCAGTGTATGTGGTTTTGTAAAGATAAACCGTTCGATACTGTATTTCCGAGCTCCACTCAGCGCTCACGTGACCGACCGTCTCTCTTCTCCTCTCCTCCTCCCAGCTAACGATAGCGGGGGTTTCTCAGCCCTCACCACTACAGCTGTCAGATTGGGAGAGGAGAGAGTCAGCCGGTCACGTGAGAGCTGAGCGTCACTCAGAAATACAGTATAGAATGGCTTATTTTTTACAAAACCACATACACTGGGCACATCAGTTAATGTAATAGAGGTGATTGTAGAAATGACACTCCATGGCTTAACAGCCACTTTAAGCTTTACAAAGCCTGCACTTTGAACAAATGTAGATAAGAGAAGACTGCAGGTAAACAGGCACAACTTTTGTAGGAGGATTTGTATCCTCTATCGTTTGTATCTGTGTATCACCTGAGGCCAGTCACTTCACTGGGTATATGGAAGGGTCTACAAATGCTTGAAGTATTTTTGTTTAATTAGAAAGTGCTGCTACACCACTGCCTGACTGTATACTGATACAAGAGATTATGGAAACGTGGATGTACATACCCCTGAGTCTTCTGGTGCCAGTCATCATGAATTAGATTGCTGGTGTGAATGACCACCCGCAGACCCTCCTCATATAACAGGATCATCATCTTCCTGGAAAAAAGAAAAGCAGAAGAAGATATATTGGAGTGTACTCCCACACAAACACAGGGAGAGCATCCAAAGTGCTGCAAGGAAGGATTGCTAACCACTAAGCCACTGTGTGTGTGATTATATATAAACATTACACATACATACATACATACACATATAATATAGATATATATAGATATATACAGTGCCTTGCGAAAGTATTCGGCCCCCTTGAACTTTTTGACCTTTTGCCACATTTCAGGCTTCAAACATAAAGATATAAAACTGTAATTTTTTGTGAAGAATCAACAACAAGTGGGACACAATCATGAAGTGGAATGAAATTTATTGGATAATTCAAACTTTTTTAACAAATGAAAAACTGAAAAATTGGGCGTGCAAAATTATTCAGCCCCCTTAAGTGAATACTTTGTAGCGCCACCTTTTGCTGCGATTACAGCTGTAAGTCGCTTGGGGTATGTCTCTATCAGTTTTGCACATCGAGAGGCTGAAATTTTTGCCCATTCCTCGCAAAACAGCTCGAGCTCAGTGAGGTTGGATGGAGAGCGTTTGTGAACAGCAGTTTTCAGTTCTTTCCACAGATTCTCAATTGGATTCAGGTCTGGACTTTGACTTGGCCATTCTAACACCTGGATATGTTTATTTGTGAACCATTCCATTGTAGATTTTGCTTTATGTTTTGGATCATTGTCTTGTTGGAAGACAAATCTCCGTCCCAGTCTCAGGTCTTTTGCAGACTTCATCAGGTTTTCTTCCAGAATGGTCCTGTATTTGGCTCCATCCATCTTCCCATCAATTTTAACCATCTTCCCTGTCCCTGCTGAAGAAAAGCAGGCCCAAACCATGATGCTGCCACCACCATGTTTGACAGTGGGGATGGTGTGTTCAGGGTGATGAGCTGTGTTGCTTTTACGCCAAACATAACGTTTTGCATTGTTGCCAAAAAGTTTGATTTTGGTTTCATCTGACCAGAGCCCCTTCTTCCACATGTTTGGTGTCTCCCAGGTGGCTTGTGGCAAACTTTAAACAACACTTTTTATGGATATCTTTAAGAAATGGCTTTCTTCTTGCCACTCTTCCATAAAGGCCAGATTTGTGCAGTATACGACTGATTGTTGTCCTATGGACAGAGTCTCCCACCTCAGCTGTAGATCTCTGCAGTTCATCCAGAGTGATCATGGGCCTCTTGGCTGCATCTCTGATCAGTCTTCTCCTTGTATGAGCTGAAAGTTTAGAGGGACGGCCAGGTCTTCGTAGATTTGCAGTGGTCTGATACTCCTTCCATTTCAATATTATCGCTTGCACAGTGCTCCTTGGGATGTTTAAAGCTTGGGAAATCTTTTTGTATCCAAATCCGCCTTTAAACTTCTCCACTACAGTATCTCGGACCTGCCTGGTGTGTTGTTCTTCATGATGCTCTCTGCGCTTTAAACGGACCTCTGAGACTATCACAGTGCAGGTGCATTTATACGGAGACTTGATTACACACAGGTGGATTCTATTTATCATCATTAGTCATTTAGGTCAACATTGGATCATTCAGAGATCCTCACTGAACTTCTGGAGAGAGTTTGCTGCACTGAAAGTAAGGGGGCTGAATAATTTTGCACGCCCAATTTTTCAGTTTTTTTATTTGTTAACAAAGTTTGAAATAATCAATAAATTTTGTTCCACTGATGATTGTGTCCCATTTGTTGATTCTTCACAAAAAATTACAGTTTTATATCTTTATGTTTGAAGCCTGAAATGTGGCAAAAGGTCGAAAAGTTCAAGGGGGCCGAATACTTTCGCAAGGCACTGTATATAGATTATATATATAACTACATAATTCTGGATAAAATGAGAATCAAGATTTTTTTTGCTTAGAATAAAAATCATGATTCTCGACGTAACATCATTCTTTTAAATTTTACAAAAAAACTGGGCTAACTTTACTGTTTCATTTTTTTAAAAAAAATTATATATATATATTTCCACACACACACATACTATATATATATATATATATATATATATATATATATATATACACACACACACACACATACACACACATACATATTTTTATATGTATATATATATATATATATATATATATATATATATATATATATATATATATATAAGAATATGTATAACTACATACAACGTTTTAGACAACATTTATCTTATTAAATAAACTAAACTATTCTGGAAACGTACGTGTGATGGGTCCCGAAAGCCATATCCAGCCTGGCCTGCAGGAAGATAAACGTTACATTGTCACACAGGGGAGATTGCACACAATACTAAAAAGAACAGATCTTTAGAGAAGGAAAGGAGGATATTTATGGCATGCACTCGATTCTAAACACAAATAAAAGTATTTCAAATTTGTTTTCCACATAAATCTGACATTGACAGAGTCGCTCTGGTAAAACTATGAATGCGCGCACTGCAACATTGATACACAGTATACATCACATATAATCTTGCATATCCTGATTTTTATCCAACCCGTTTCTTGGGGAAAAAAGTCCACTTTTCAATGATGCACACGCAGTTCAATTAGTGAGAACAATCTTGTAGAAAGATAAGCGTACGTCATGTACGTTTATCAAACCATTTTTAAAAAATTGACTTTGCTACATATCCCCAAGAGCAACACTAACATTAGCTTGGTGCATGTTCCCAAAAAAATAAAACATAGAAGAAATATGGGGAACTGCCACAAACTCAATTTTCCTTAGAATCTTATTATTTTTAAAGCGGAACTTTACCCATAACAACCTGACAAAAAAAAAAAATAATAATGTTTAGCAAGGAACATACATTCCACATTAATAATTATGCTACCAAAATGAGTGTGTGCTGTAAATTGCCTCCAGCATTGCTCCTGTCTCTTCTTGCTGGAGGCTGCCATTTTGCTGAAGTCCAGAGCCCCTGAACAGCAGTAAATCATAAAGCAGAACTAAACCCATCGATTTAACGGATTCAAAAACAGTTACATTCCTGGAATGCCGGAATTGCTAACTCTCACATTTGCTTGTTTCCTCAACCAGACTGTCAAACCATCAAGTGGCCGGTGTCCTAACTGATGACATGTACTGCACATGGCAGTTGCAGATCAAACAGAAGCAGCTTCCTTGGCTGTAAACTAAAGGATAGGAGGGTTCAATTTTGCTTTAAAATGGAACTTTAGTCAGAAAATACCCTGCTTGTAGATTTAGTGGCTGTTACGGAGACATGGTTTAATGAAAGAAATGACTGGGACATAACCATACCAGGGTACTCTTTATACAGAAGAGACAGAGAAGGCAAGAAAGGAGGAGGAGTGGCCCTGTATGTGAAAGATAGCATTAAATCTAACCTAATACAAGTTGGTGAAGCCAACATAGAGTCAGTTTGGGTTACATTGCAGTTTGCTAATCATGCAGTAACTCGTGTAGGTGTGATATATAGACCACCTGGTCAAGTCAAAGAACTAGATGATCTACTAGTTGAAGAAATAGCTAAAATGACAATGAAAAGGAGAAGTTATCATTATGGGAGATTTCAATCTTCCAGATATAAACTGGAAAACCAAAATAGCAAGTTCTACCAGGAGTACAGATATTCTAAATTCCCTACTGGGGTTGTCTCTGCAACAAGTGGTTGAGGAGCCAACCCGGAGGGAGGCCATTTTGGATTTGGTATTCACAAATGGGGATTCGGTATATGATGTCACTGTAGGCGAAACCTTGGGATCCAGTGATCACCAGTCAGTGTGGTTTAATATAAGAACTGTGAAAGAGTCACACCACACAAAAACAAAAGTTTTAGATTTTAGAAAAACAGACTTTTCAAAAATGAAATTAGTCATAAATGAGTCCTTATCAGACTGGTACGGATTACATGGAGTCCAGGAGAAATGGGACTACTTAAAAGGTGCATTATTGAAGGCAACAGAAAATTGCATTAGACTTGTCAGTAAAAGCAAAAAAAGGAAGAGACCACTGTGGTACTCAGCAGAAGTGGCCCAAATCATTAAAAATAAAAAGCTAGCATTTTGTAATTATAAAAAAACCCAGAGCAATGAAGATAAGGAAATCTACAAGATTAGGCAGAAAGAGGCCAAGCAAGTTATAAGAACTTCTAAAGCGCAGGCAGAAGAAAAACTAGCTCAGTCTATGAAAAAGGGGGATAAGACATTCTTCAGATATATAAATGAAAAAAGGAAATTAAAACAAGGAATAACTAAATTAAAAACAAAGGATGGAAGGTATGTAGAAGAGAATAAAGGGCTAGGCGTCTGCCTTAATGAATACTTCTGTTCAGTTTTTACAGAAGAAAAAGGAGAAGGACCTCCACTTGAAAGGATGACTAATGAATCGTTTGATGCATGTGTCTTTACAGAGGAAGACGTTCTAAGATTGTTGTCTAAAGTGAAGACAAATAAGTCACAGGGTCCTGATGAGATACACCCAAAATTATTAAAAGAGCTTAGTGGTGAGCTGGCAAAACCATTAACAGATTTATTTAACCAATCATTAGTAACAGAAGTCGTCCCGGAAGATTGGAAATTGGCAAATGTCGTGCCCATTCACAAGAAAGGTAGTAGGGAGGAATCGAGCAACTATAGACCAGTGAGTCTGACATCAATAGTAGGCAAATTAATGGAAACCCTATTAAAGGATAGGATTGTGGAACATCTTAAATCCCATGGATTGCAAGATGAAAAACAACATGGGTTTACTTCAGGGAGATCATGTCAAACAAATCTTATAGATTTTTTTGACTGGGTGACTAAAATAATAGACGGTGGAGGTGCAGTAGACATTGCATATCTAGATTTTAGTAAGGCTTTTGACACTGTCCCACATAGAAGACTTATCAATAAACTGCAGTCATCGAGCATGGACTCCCATATTGTTGAGTGGATTAGGCAGTGGCTGAGTGACAGACAACAGAGGGTTGTGGTCAATGGAGAACATTCAGAACAAGGTCATGTTACCAGTGGGGTACCTCAGGGATCTGTACTGGGACCAATTTTGTTTAATATCTTCATAAGTGATATTGCAAAAGGCCTCGATGGTAAGGTTTGTCTTTTTGCTGATGACACAAAGATATGTAACAGGGTTGATGTTCCTGGAGGGAAACGCCAAATGGAAAAGGATTTAGGAAAACTAGAAGAATGGTCAGAACTCTGGCAACTGAAATTTAATGTGGATAAGTGCAAGATAATGCACCTGGGACGTAAAAACCCAAGGGCAGAATATAGAATATTTGACACAGTCCTGACCTCAGTATCCGAGGAAAGGGATTTAGGAGTAATTATTTCAGAAGACTTAAAGGTGGGAAGACAATGTAATAGAGCAGCACGAAATGCCAGCAGAATGCTTGGATGTATAGGGAGAGGTATAAGCAGTAGAAAGAGAGAAGTGCTTATGCCGCTGTACAGAACACTGGTGAGACCTCACTTGGAGTATTGTGCGCAGTACTGGAGGCCATATCTCCAGAAGGATATAGATACTCTAGAGAGAGTTCAGAGAAGAGCTACTAAACTAGTACATGGATTGCAGGAAAAAACTTACCAGGAAAGGTTAAAGGACCTTAACATGTATAGCTTGGAAGAAAGAAGAGACAGAGGGGATATGATAGAAACTTTTAAATACATAAAGGGAATCAACTCGGTAAAGGAGGAGAGCATATTTAAAAGAAGAAAAACTACCACAAGAGGACACAGTTTTAGATTAGAGGGGCAAAGGTTTAAAAGTAATATGAGGAAGTATTACTTTACTGAGAGAGTAGTGGATGCATGGAATAACCTTCCTGCAGAAGTGGTAGCTGCAAATACAGTGAAGGAGTTTAAGCATGCATGGGATAGGCATAAGGCTATCCTTCATATAAGATAGGGCCAGGGACTATTCATAGGATTCAGATATATTGGGCAGACTAGATGGGCCAAATGGTTCTTATCTGCCGACACATTCTATGTTTCTATGTTTCTATGTTTCTATGCTTTACCCTCAGCTGCTCCCCATTTTTAGGCACTGATGAGTAGAGGCTGATCTGCTGACAGCCTTAAAGTGGAGTTTCAGCCTGGGGGGAAAAAAATTAAAAGTTAGCAGCTACAAATACCATAGCTGCTTACTTTTAATATAAGGACACATACCTTGTCCAGGGATCCCAAGATGTCGGCACCCCAAGCTGATCGATCCATTGGCTTCGGGTGCAGGCGCTGGCATTGCAAGTAAGGGAAACCTGCAGTAAAGCCTTCAGACTTTGCAGCTGGTTTCCTACTGCGCATGCGCTTTCTGAAGGGTCTCGTTTTTTCTGGGACACCTACAGGTCCCAGAAGGCAACGCGGGGGGGGGGGGGGGGAGGGGGAGGAGCTGTGCACAATAAAACCGTGGAAGTGACGTATCACTCCGCGGCGACATGGGACGGAAGTCCTGAAGAAAACATGCCAAAAAAATCCAAAAACGGGGGGTGGGGTGTTCTTCTGTTTGAGACGGAGTTCAATTTTTGCCTGGAACTCTGCTTTAAAGAGGAATTGAACCCTTCTATCCTTTATAGCTGAGGGAGCATTATTTTTTTATCAAGTTGTTATGGGTAAAAGTTCCGCTTCTGTTTGATCTGCATCTGCCACGGTGCTGCAAGTGATCAGTCACGAGACCGGCCATTTGATGGTTTGACACATTGGTTGAGGACACAAGCAAATGTGACAGCAATCCCGGCATTCCAGGAATATAAAACTGGTAAATCAACGGGTTTGTTCCGCTTTATGATTTACTGCTGTTCAGGGGCTCTGGGCTTCAGCAAAAATGGTGGCCTCTAGCATGAAGAAACAGGAACAACGCTGAAGGCAATTTACAGCACACAATAATTTTGGTAGCCAAATCATTAATGTGGAATGTATGTTTCTTGCTAAAGAACATTTTTTTTTTATCATGTTGTTATGGGTAAAAGTTCTGCTTTATTAATAAAATTCTAAGGAAATTTAGGTAGGAATATAGAGGTATACTCAGATATTCCACATTGTGGTGTCATATCACTCCAATGTCCCTCATTTCTTCTTTGGCATCTTTGTCTCTTCTTACGATGAATAAAATAAGGTCGAAAGGAAATCCACAAATTGCCTTAGTCAACCTGGAAATAGGGGAACCCACCGCCGGGAGTGTCCACTTCCTCAGAAGCGACTCCTCAAAGCGTCTTGGGACCAACAAGGGTCGTATTAGATGCACCCAGCAAATAGACACATTTGTCAAAGTGAGCTGGATAAGAAACCCATAACGGCACGGGACGGCTTATGGGTGACAAACGGAACAGATATGTCCGCAGCAGCCTCGGCTGCATCCTCCAACATAAATGGCTCCAGCACTGACACAATCAGTAAACCTACCAGCGCCTCTGTTGTGTGACGCAGCAGCCATGGAGGAATCATCCTCACTGTCTGACAGGTCAGGGAAATGTGGACTCCCTATAGGGTGGTCCCATCTGCAGTGACTGAACCAGAGGGCGCCCTTCCAAGGAGGGCCACATAGGAGGCCGCAAACGGAACCCCCCCCCCCCCACAAGGGGGTCCGCCCGCCGCTGATGCAGGAAGACCTGCAGACAGGCTTCCCCCGCAAAGTCACTGGGAAAGGCGGATGCCCCACAGCACCCTTGCAGCTAAACCTGCCTGGGACTCTGTTATCCCCCCCCCCCCCCCCCACAGCCGCCCTACCAGTAGGAGGGGGCCTAAATTTTCGGCAGTGCGGCCCAGCTGGGAGCAAAGCCGCGGCCTAAATTTTCGGCCACGTAAGCGTGATCCGCGGGGAACCCGCGACCAGCCAGGGAGTGAAAGGGGAGACTGATGTTACATAGTAGTTTAGGTTGAATAAAGACAACAGTCCATCCAGTTCAACCTGTGTACATGTGTGTAGATGTCCCAGGGTACAATAGGGGCTTTCTGGGACCGCCCCATACAAGGTCCAGCTGGTAGGCCGCAAAGCCACGGCCCACACTTTTAGCCTGCCCGACCGCGTGGTACTTGGACCAGCAGATACTGGGCCACCGGCCCCCTGGGCCCACCAGCTGTCCCAAGGGGACCCCAAAAGGCCATCCGCCCCATATCAGGCCCACCGAGGGCAACAGGGGGGGCAGCGTGTCCGCAGGAACCAAGACCAGGGGCACCCACAGCCTTGGCACCAGCCACCCCCCCCCCCCCCGACCACCATGAGCACGGGCAGACAAGCCAGCTCAATGCCACACAGGGAGGGGGAGGAGAACCCTGGAGGAAACAACCCACCCCAGGGAGTACCCACGCCCCACACCGAATCAAGTGAAGGAGAGGAGGGGGCCCTTACTTACCGATCCAGCGAAGTGTGCGGGTAAGACTCCCAAGACAGACACCTCCTCGCCACCGAAGTGAAGGAGCTGTCAGCCCGAAGGAACGCTGCGACTCTGCAGCTGAGCCCTAGTTGTAAGTGACCTTGCAAGACGTTTAACTCGCGGGCCAGCCCCCGTCCAGTGGGAAAATGTAGCCGGACGACCGAGCGCGGAGCTACGATCTGCACACGCTTGCTGGCCGGACTGAGGGGACCACTGGAGTTTCAATAGTCCAGCCCGTCGCTCTGCCCGGCATTTGCGAGAAGATCGCCACAGGAAGAAATCCAAAAACAAAC
Source organism: Pelophylax lessonae (assembly GCF_965119305.1). Classification (NCBI taxonomy): domain Eukaryota; kingdom Metazoa; phylum Chordata; class Amphibia; order Anura; family Ranidae; genus Pelophylax; species Pelophylax lessonae. The sequence goes on along the minus strand of NC_138780.1, from coordinate 190,005,479 downwards.
AGCAAAAAATAGACAAAAATGCCAGGACTTAGAGCCCGGCAGGGAGGCTAGGCCCTACTCCTGAACTAGGCAAAAAAAAACTGAGTATCTCTAAGCAGAGAGGGGGGGTTATGCCAGCTGAGGATGGCCCACAGGGCGTAGCCAAGCTTTTGTTTTGTCTGCTTAGTCCTACTCCTGTAGAAGGCGGCATAACCCTATGGTGAAGAATATGGAGCTGTGTCTGTCAATGAACGGAAGAGAAAAGTAATTTTCTAGCAAAAAATACAGATTTAAACTTGTAAACAAAAAGTGCCAAAAAAAGCCCGGTCTTCAAGTGGTTATAGAGGAAAGATTCACGTTCTAAATACCTGACACAGACGGATGTTTTCATAGGGGTGAGCCTCCTCATGTAAACGAGCTTTGGATTCCTGTTTCTCCCCATGGACAATCAGTAATGGTTTATTCCTGGAAATAGGAAGATAACAGCAGCGTGGATTCATCTCTATCATACAATAGGTTTGAAAACATTTCTAACAATTCTTCATCAGCAATCAAAAATATATAAATAAATAAAAACACACTGAAGGAGAAAGTGCGGTCTGCAGTACTCTGAAACCCTCTTGTTCAGACAATTGACAATGTCCAGCCATCACATGATCGGGCCTGTGATGGAAATCCATACAAGATCGGGCCTGTGATGGAAATCCGTACAAGATCGGGCCTGTGATGGAAATCAATACATGATCGGGGCTGTGATGGAAATCCATACAAGATCAGGGCTGTGATGGAAATCCATACATGATCGGTTCTGTGATGGAGATCCATACATGATCGGTTCTGTGATGGAAATCCATACATGATCGGGGCTGTGATGGAAATCAATACATGATCGGGGCTGTGATGGAAATCCATACATGATCGGGGCTCTGATGGAAATCCATACATGATCGGGGCTTTGATGGAAATCCATACATGATCGGGGCTCTGATGGAAATCAATACATGATTGGGGCCGCATGTTTGTATGCTGTTGGCGCCTAGAGAGTACATGATCGGGGCTGTGATGGAAATCAATACATGATCGGGGCCGCATGTTTGTATGCTGTTGGCGCCAAGAGAGTACATGATCGGGCCTGTGATGGAAATCAATACATGATCGGGCCTGTGATGGAAATCAATACATGATCGGGGCTCTGATGGAAATCCATACATGATTGGGCCTGTGATGGAAATCAATACATGATTGGGGCCGCATGTTTGTATGCTGTTGGCGCCAAGAGAGTACATGATCGGGGCTGTGATGGAAATCAATACATGATCGGGACCGCATGTTTGTATGCTGTTAGCGCCAAGAGAGTACATGATCGGGGCTGTGATACATGATCGGGCCTGTGATGGAAATCAATGCATGATTGGGCCTGTGATGGAAATCAATACATGATCGGGGCTCTGATGGAAATCCATACATGATTGGGCCTGTGATGGAAATCAATACAGGATTGGGGCCGCATGTTTGTATGCTGTTGGCGCCAAGAGAGTACGGCTCACAACCAGACTGTAGCGTTATTCAAATGTGTGCACCTCCCTGATTGGATATCAGATGGGCCCGTCACACTGCACAGTGATTGGTACACTGTGTGAGGCCATCTTACGTCGTCTGTGACAAACCAAATCTGACCGAAGTTCTCACTTACCGGAACTCCTCTGGATATTGCTTCACCAGCCAGGGGATATTTATGCAATAGTTAAACTAAAAAAATAAAAGATACAGATATTGTGAGAGCTCAGACACAGGCTGATAACTGATCAATCAAAAACATCAACCAACTCCTGATTGATGAACTATGTACAGCCGTGGCCAAAAGTTTTGAGAATGACACAAATTTGTAAAGTATAACCTATAATCCTAGTTTTGGATGGAGTGGAAGAGGGATTAGAAGTGAACCCCTGTCAATTTTTATCTCTGTCTGTGCCCCCCCAATAACCCCTTCAGCCCCGGAAAGGTTTACCCCCCTTTATGACCAGGCCATTTTTGGCGATTCAACACTGCGTTACTTTAACTAACAATTGCGTGGTCATGCAACGCTGTACCCAAATAAAATTGATGTCCTTTTTTTCCCCCCACAATCTCTGTGACCAAGATGGATGTAAGGAGTCCCTCACTTTGATGGCAAGGTATGGCCAATACATATGGATATATATTTACCCCATTTACGTTGATGTAATATTAGACGAGGAACGTATCTGGTGCCTGTAATCTTGGGGTTCCCATGATAATTTTGAGAGGATACTGACTGTGAATTCTCCCCCAAATTCGACATACTTGCAGTTATTCTATTGCATATAACCTCTTGCATATATCTGCCTGCACTGATCTGCCCCTCAACGCATGTGTCTGCCAAGGTCTCTATCGCAGCTGGAAATAATCGGTCTGCCTTGGTCTCTCTGGCCCTGAGGAAGCCCTGTTGCGAAACGCGTCGGCTTGCTGGGGACCCTAGACCATGCTATCTAGAGACAGTAACATCTAATGAGATACACTGTATCAGCATTCCCCATGGGAATATATTTCTACATATGCATTTTTCTTTTATCCAGTCTATGTAGTTATAGTATATTTAGTTTTTTGTATATACACAGTAATCCCCCGCTCCATCGCGGTTCAGTTTTTGCGGTCCCGGTAATTCACGGTTTTTTTTGTAATGTTATTTTACTATATAAATCATTAAAAATCAAATATTTTTGTGTTTTCCATAGCTCTTGCCCTGTCTCTTAGTATCTTTTATGTGTTTAAATGAGTTTCTATTGTTTTAAAAGTGTGTTTAAAGACCTTAAAATGCTTTTACACGTACAGTGACAGTAAAATAAACATGCCTACAATGCATTTTAATAGGGTTTTTCTATTTCGCGGAATTTCACTTTTCGCGGCTGGGTCCGGAACGTAACCCCCGCAATGGAGGGGGGTTTACTGTATATATATATATATGTCTGTTCAATAAAGAGAGCAATTTTAATTACCGTATTTTCCGGCGTATAAGAAGACTGGGCGTATAAGACGACCCCCCAACTTTTCCAGTTAAAATATAGAGTATGCATAAAACAGTGCAAGTGGATTAAACTTTTCCAAATTCACTCTAAAGCTGAAAGGAAGGATAAAACAATAAACCCATGGGAGCTGCCATGCTCCACAACCCCCCTCCTTGCATCCCAGTCCCCTCCACAGTCCCCCTCCTTGTATCCCAATCCCTTCCACAGTCCCCCTCCTTGTATCCCAATCCCTTCCACAGCCCCCCTCCTTGTATCCCAATCCCTTCCACAGTCCCCCTCCTTGTATCCCAATCCCTTCCACAACCCCCCTCCTTGCATCCCAGTCCCCTCCACAGTCCCCCTCCTTGTATCCCAATCCCTTCCACAGTCCCCCTCCTTGTATCCCAATCCCTTCCACAGTCCCCCTCCTTGTATCCCAATCCCTTCCACAGCCCCCCTCCTTGTATCCCAATCCCCTCCACAGTCCCCCTCCTTGTATCCCAATCCCTTCCACAGCCCCCCTCCTTGTATCCCAGTCTCTTCTACAGCCCCCCTCCTTGTATCCCAATCCCCTCCACAGTCCCCCTCCTTGTATCCCAATCCCCTCCACAGTCCCCCTCCTTGTATCCCAATCCCTTCCACAGCCCCCCTCCTTGTATCCCAGTCTCTTCTACAGCCCCCCTCCTTGTATCCCAATCCCTTCCACAGTCCCCCTCCTTGTATCCCAATCCCTTCCACAGTCCCCCTCCTTGTATCCCAATCCCTTCCACAGCCCCCCTCCTTGTATCCCAATCCCCTCCACAGTCCCCCTCCTTGTATCCCAATCCCTTCCACAGCCCCCCTCCTTGTATCCCAGTCTCTTCTACAGTTGTCCCCCCTTACTTGCACATTACTCCCTTTCACAGTCCCCTTTACAGCACCCCCCCCTTACCTTACACAGCAGATAGAGGATGCAGCATGTCTAAGCATAAGGCAGGAAGTGTCCAACTTTCCATTTAACAGGCAGATTGGTTGCTAGGACCGCCCCTAGCAACAGCAAATCACAGGCTTTTTAACTTAGACAGCGGTGGAGGTAGGGGCGGGGGAGCCTGGATGGGAGTTCTCTGTCAGCTTAGGCAGTCCGTGTGGCAGCATAGCTGAAGTGCTCTCACTCCCCCACCGCATATTCTCCAGTTCGGCTCCAGCATCCGCCGTATAAGACGATACCCGGCGTATAAGACGACCCCCGACTTTTGAGAAGATTTTCCTGGGTTAAAAAGTCGTCTTATACGCCTGAAAATACGGTAATTATATGGTGTGATAATTGTGATCATCCTCTCTCCAATTGCCCATACAAAGCCCCATCTTCCTCTTAGTATTTTGTTGTACACAATAATAGGGGTTTGGGCACATTATCACGGCAATTGTTATTTGAGCCTTTCTTTTGGTGGTACAGTAAACCCCCCTCCATTGCGGGGGTTACGTTCCGGACCCAGCCGCGAAAAGTGAAATTCCGCGAAATAGAAAAACCCTATTAAAATGCATTGTAGGCATGTTTTTTTACTGTCACTGTACGTGTAAAAGCATTTTAAGGTCTTTAAACACACTTTTAAAACAATAGAAACTCATTTAAACACATAAAAGATACTAAGAGACATAGCAAGAGCTATGGAAAACACAAAAATATTTCATTTTTAATGATTTATATAGTAAAATAACATTACAAAAAAAAACGCGAATTACCGGGACCGCAAAAACTGAACCGCGATGTAGCGGGGGATTACTGTATTTGATCACCTCTGCGGTTTTTAGATTTTGCGCTATAAACAAAAAAAGAGCGTCACTTTTGAAAAAAATATATATTTATTTCTTGCTTTCTGCTATAAAACATTCCCAATAAAAAGTTTTAAAAAAAATCTTTTTTTTTTTTTTTTTTTTAAAATGGTGCCTGATATAGAGAATAAAATGAATAGGGTACCAGCTTCCAGAAAAATATCAAATTGAAAAATGGGGAAGGGAAATAAGCGGGACCTCAAACTCCCCAAATAGAGGGGTCCACACTGGGGACAGGGGAAAGGGAATGGAATTCGATCTGGATTTTTGGGTACCAATACATCATAGAGAACAGAAAAATATTAAAAAGGAAGATATCTTTATTAAGTATATATAAAAAATTGTACAAATGCTTGATACATTACAACAAATATTGACAAACAAGTCGACAATAACAGTGACAACTTAAGGTGATACAATTTCCAGATATGGAAGAAACCAGAAGTATCTCCACATATTCCTCTACATGTTTCGCGGACTGAGCCGCTTCTTCAGGAGGATAGAATACATAGACATTTTAAAAATCGATGTATTCTATCCTCCTGAAGAAGTGGCCCAGTCCGCGAAACATGTAGAGGAATATGTGGAGATACTTCTGGTTTCTTCCATATCTGGAAATTGTATCACCTTAAGTTGGCACTGTTATTGTCGACTTGTTTGTCAATATTTGTTGTAATGTATCAAGCATTTGTACAATTTTTTATATATACTTAATAAAGATATCTATTTTTTTTTATTTTTATCAGTTTAGGCCAATTTGTATTCTGCTACATACCCAAATCCCAAAAAGGGTGTTTTAATTGGTTTGCGCAAAAGTTATAGCGTTTACTACGGGATAGATTTATGGACTTTTTATTTTATTTTTTTTGTTTTTACTAGTAATGGTGGCAATCAGGGATTTTTAGCGGGACTGCGACATCGCGGCAGACAAATCTGACACTAAGTGACACTTTTTGGGGGCCAGTGACACCAATACAGTGATCAGTGCTAAATAATATGCACCGTTACTGTATAAATGACACTGGCAGGGAAGGGGTTAATACTCTGTGGTGATCAATGGGGTTAAATGTAAGCCTAAATGTGCTTACTGACTGTGTGGGGGGGGGGGGGTGTTTCAGCTTAGCTCAGACACAGAATCTCACTGTGCCTGTCTGACAGGAGAGCCACCTACTTTGTTTACATAAGCAGGCAGCTCTCCTGTCAGTTTCCCTGAAGATCACGGGAGGCCAGCGGCGATTGTGCCCGCTCCTCAAACGGTCTGCCTCACGCTGTGCTGAGACCACATGCACATAATCACTTAGATCTACGTGATTATGCGCAGCCGAGCCGCTCTGCCACAGTAAATCTACACTTCAGAGGTTGATCTCTAGATACACACAGCTAGCATAAGCACCCAAACTCATCTTTATATTGGCTTCCTGTAATTACCTGACCAGCAGGAATCCTGGAGTGAAGTGGATTTTAAGATCTTAACTCCGCTCCAGGAGTTCAGTGCACACAGGAGAATCAGAGGCGTAGATAAGGGGGGGGGGGGTCAGGGGGGACAAAACCCTTCCCAGATCATCGGTCAATTTCACAGCAGCTAGGCTAGTGTAGCCTATCAGCTGCGGGAGCCGCACTGCTACTGGGAAGACCACCTGTCTTATCCACGAGGCTGACAGGCAGGGCCCGGCTGACATTGAAGCCATGTTTACTATTTGCTTCACTAACAGATGTGCCTGCTGGGGGCGCTGTATATACTGTATATATATATATACACACACCACAATTTGTTACAGTGTGGCAGAGGTGTTAATTATTGTTCTCTGGGTACTCAAGGCAGAACCCCCCCCAGGAAAAAAAATTATCTACGGCCCTGAAGGGAATAAGAAATAGGGTGTCAGTGATTGCAGCCCGAGTCTTCCTCTTCCTACTCGTTTACCAATCACGTCTTCCTTAGGGGACCCTCCAGCAGTGCACAAGCAGACGTCAGCCTGAGCACCGTCTTGTCCTTTACTCTAGATACACCGCCGCCCAGCACCTGATGATAGGCCGACATTCCAACTTTACATCTCCAGAGACAACAAAGCCGATCTGTCGGCACACCTGAAGGTTTTATCATTTCCTATCGGTTGTTCTGAATTCAGATATCTGTATATTGTGGTGTATCCCTATCAGAGTGTATGTAACAATATTCATACCTGCACGGAGGAGACCAACGTCCCAAACAGGGGAGACAGGATATCTGCCGAGACAAAATGACTTACAATTAAAAATGTATTTCAGTCTAGAAAACAAAAAGCAGGAAATGAACAACTTCAATACCAGACACTTTCTCCTCAAGCCGATTTTCAGCTTTCAGTGCTGTCACACTTTGAATGACAATTACTCAGTCATGTAACACTGTACCCAAATGACATTTTCAGGGATCAACCAATATTGTTTTGTCAGGGCCGATACCGATTTATTGGCCACCCTTCAGGTCAATATTAGGTGCCTGATATTCTGTACATTTAAAGTTTTTTTTATTTTACATTGCCTTTTTAAAATGTATTTTTTAGTGTCGGTTCACACTAGGGCCACACGACTTCGGGCGAGTTATGCCGCCGCCCGTGCACCGCGACTGCGGCGCGGCTTGCAACGACTTCACATAATGGAAGTCAATGCAAGTCGCTCCGATGTCGCCCCGAAGTAGTGCAGGAACCTTTTTCTAAGTCGGAGCGACTTGAGTCGCTCCTATTAGAACGGTTCCAATTGCACAGCACGGTCCGCTACTTGTCAGGCGACCAAGTCACCTGACAAGTCGGAACAGTGTAAACCGGCACTTAATCACTTTTATTGTTGTCACAAGGAATGTAAACATGCTTTGTGATCGTAATAGGCAGTGACAGCTACTCTTTATGGAGGGATTTGGGGTCTATAAGACCCCAAACCCCTCCTCTGAATTTAAGCATTCAAAACGGCAAGTTTGGCTGTTTTGAATACTGTAATTTTTTTTAATAAATCTGGAGCCTTTAAGGCTCCAGTAACCAGAAGTGATGTCATGATGTCGCTTCTGGGTTTTTACTTCGGAGACCAGATCAGATCTTCGGTCTTCGGCCGTAGATCCCGGTTGGTCACTCGGGCATCCAGGTGGGACAGGAGACCCGGGAGAAGGCAGGAGAGGGGAAGGGGGGGGAGGGGGAAGCGTCCCCTCCCGCTGCCAAGCGGCTGCATTGGTTGTTATTACAAAAAAGCCTACCGTCAGCTCTAAAAAAAAAAAAAGCAGTACCGGGATGATGCCTGTAGCTGCAGGCATCACTCTGGTATAACCACTTGAAGCAATAAATCAGTCATATCGGCAGGTTTGTGGCTGATACTTAAAAAAAAAAAAAAAGTGAATATCGGCCCCCGATGATCGGTCCCATTTTCTCTTTCGTTCATTGACGGACACAGCTCCTGATATTCTTAACCATTGGGACGTCCCAAAGGAGTGTTAAACATGAGGGGTGGGAACAGCGAAAAATAAACTATAGCCAACCAGGTAAACAGGAGCTCAACCAAAACATCTGGAGCTCACCTGGAAAAAACAATACACCCTCAAAGAGGACCAGGTTCTCTAAACCGCAGTCTGCAAAACCTTGCGGCCAAAGGAAGCATCCGCAGATGCCAAAACTTCCACTTTATAGAACTTTGTGAAAGTGTGCACCGAGGACCAGGTGGCCGCCTTGCAAACCTGCGTCACTGACGCCTGATGACAGAAGGCCCTGGAGGAACTGAGCGTCTGAGTAGGCGGAACCTGACCCTTGATGGAATAGGCCTGAATCACAGTCTGTCTGATCCATCTGGAAATGGTCGCAGAGAAAGCGGACAACCCTTTCCGAGGTCCATCCGTAACCACAAATATTGAGTCCGATTTCCTAAAAGACTCCGTAGCTACCAGCTACACCCTAACTGCCCAGACCACATCCAAGGCATGCAAACCAATTTCCTTCGGATGTTTTGGCCTGGGACACAGAGAAGGCAACACAATGTCTTAATTCAAATGGAAATTAGAGACAACCTGAGGAAGGAACAACGAACAGGGGCGAAGAATCACCTTATCACTATGAACCACCAAGTAAGGTGAACGACAGGTTAACGCCGCCAATTCCCACACCCTGCATGCAGAGGTGAAAGCCACCAAAAGGCCACCTTCAGGGACAAGGTAAGCAGGGAAATCTCCCTAAGAGTCTCAAAAAGAGGCTTCTGGAGGACTGAGAGCACCAAATTGAGGTCCCAAGGCAGCAACACAGACCACACTTAAGGCGTCAAGTGCCGACCTCCCTGAAGAAAAGTACGCACCGAGGAGTATGTGGCCAAGGGCCATTGAAAGAAGACTGCTAAGGCCAACACCTGACCCTGGATAGTACTCAAGGCCAGTTTCTGCTCAACACCCCGTTGAAAGAAGGTCAAGATCCGAGCCACCGAAAAAAGAGCGAGGATGAACCCCAGGAGACTCACACCACGCAATGTACGTCTTCCACATACAATGGTAGATCTTCCTAGAAGTAGATTTCCTAGCTTTTAACCGCGTTGGAATCACCGACTCAGACAAACCTCTATCCTTTAGCACCTGGCTTTCAACAGCCAACCTGTCAAACCCAGCAACTGTAAAGCAAGATGGAAGATTGGTCCTTGGGACAGCAGATCCTCCCTGAGAGGAAGCTTCCAAGGAACGTCGGCAACCAGACGCACCAGAACGGCGTACGAAGCCTGGTGAGGCCAGTCCAGGGCCACTAAGAGGACCGTAATCTCTTCTGCCTCGATCCTGCGTAGAAGTCTTGGCAGAAGCTTGAGAGGAGGGAAGGCATAAATTAGATGATACTGACTCCACAGGGACTCCAGCGCATCTGTGGTGTCCTCCAGAGGATCCCGTGACTGAGCCACAAACCTCCGCACCTTTCTGTTGATCCGGGATGCCAACAGATCCACCTCAGGGATGCCCCACTGGAGAGAACTGATGAAACATCTCCGGTGGAAGGGACCACTCCCCTTGGTCCAACGCCTGCCAACTAAGGTAATCTGCCTGCCAGTTTTCCATCCCGGGAATATGTACAGCGGAGAGGACTGGAACGAAATGTTCTGCCCATCTTAGAATGCCGGCTACCTCCAGAGCCGTCAGGACACTTCTGGCAAACAGAACCGCCTCGAGGTAGACACCATTAGGCCCAGCACCCGCATGCAAGTCCGGAGGGATTACCGTCTGCTGGACAGCAGGAGACGAATTACAGCCTGCAGTTTCTGGAGTTTTTCCAGAGGAAGGAGCACTGTGGTTAAGGCCGAGTCCAGAGTCAGACCCAGATAGTCCAGCTTTGTGGACAGAACTAGAGCAGACTTCTTAAAATTCAGAATCAAACCAAATACCCTCAAGCTCGTATGGTGATTTCCAGGTTTTCCACCAGAGGAGTAGGAGACTCCGCTCGCAGAAGGAGGTAGTTCAAGTAGCCATCCCCCATCTGCGTAACAATGTAGCACCGAGGCCAAAATTTTCATGAAGACCAGAGGAGCAGAAGCGAGACCAAAGGGTAACGCCATAAACTGATAATGCTCCTCTCCCATGGCAAAGGGGAGGAAGCGCTGGAGACGGACACATATTGGAATGTGAAGGTAAGCGTCCTTGATGTTGATGGAGGCAAAAAGAATCCCCCTGATGAAGGGAAGCCACCAGCGTGCGAACCGACTCCATTCTGAACTTCTGCACCCGCACAAAGCAGTTCAGAACTGGACGCACCTTGCCTTCCTTCCTGGGGACTGTAACCAGGTTTAAGTAAAACCCCAAAAAACGTTCTGAAGTCGGAACCGGGACCATCACCCTTTAGAGTAAAAGGTCTTGCACCGACCAAAAAAATGGATTTTTGTAAGATCTTACCGTAAAATCCTTTTCTCTTAAGCTCATTGACAGACGTAGTCTTCTTGATTCTCAAGAGCTGGGTTATGTTGTCTCCGCAGGAGTAGGACTAGGCAGAAAGACAAAACGTTCTGGCTCCACCTTAGGGGCAGTCCCTGAGGGTATATCCTCCCTCTCTCAGCTACAGGGAATCAGTTCTGTTCTAAAGCAGTAACAGAGAATTTAACCCAACCCAACTCAATGATAGACGGGCGGGTACTACGTCTGTCAATGAGCTTAAGAGAAAAGGATTTTACGGTAAGATCTTACAAAAATCCATTTTTCTCTATCGCTCATTGACAGACGTAGTCTTCTTGATTCTCAAGAGCTGGGACATCCAGAAGCAGTGCCACAAATGAGGGGTGGGATTGACAAAATCAAATCCAATCTAGAAGGCCCAACCGGTGCCAAACTAGAAGTTTTAAAGGCTCATTATAAACAAAGAATGAGACTAAAAGAAAAATTTCCAACGGAAAAAACCCTCGAGGTAGACCACTGGTCTCCTCAAATTGCGGCCTGCAAAACCTTGCGGCCAAACGAGGCATCAGACGATGCCATTACATCAACATTATAATGTTTTGTAAAGGTATGCACCGACGACCAGGTAGCCGCCTTGCACACCTGGACCACTGACGCCTGATGGCGAAAGGCCCATGACGCACTAAGCGCCCGAGTGGAGTGCGCCTTAACAGGGAACGGGGGCTCCCGACCCTTAATAGAATAAGCCTGTACTACCGCCTGTCTGATCCATCTGGAAATGGTCGCGGCAGATGCAGGCAACCCCTTTTTGGGTCCATCCGGGATCACAAAATGTGAATCCGTCTTGCGAAACGAGTCTGTCGTTTTCAAGTATACCCTGATCGCCCGGACCACATCCAAGGAGTGTAAAGCAAACTCCCGAGGATGACTGGGCTTAGGACACAGGGAAGGTAACACAATTTCTTCATTCAGATGAAATTCTGAAACCACTTTTGGTAGGAAGGATGGATTCGGACGAAGAACCACCTTATCTCTATGAACCACCAGATATGGTGAAGGACAAGATAATGCGGCCAGTTCTGACACCCTGCGTGCAGAAGTAATAGCCACCAAGAAGGCCACCTTCTGGGACAACGTAGGTAGAGGAATCTCCCTAATATCTTCAAAGGGAGGTTTCTGAAGAACCGACAACACTAAATTAAGATCCCAGGGGGGTAATGGCGCGTGCACTGGCGGAGCCAGATGTCGCACCCCCTGAATGAAATTCCGCACCAAGGAATGAGTAGCCAAAGGCTTCTGAAAGAAGATAGCTAATGCTGAGACCTGACCCTTGATAGTACTCAAGGCCAGTTTCTGCTCAACCCCTTGTTGCAGAAAAGCTAATATTCGACTAATCGAATAAGACCGAGGACGGAACCCCAAAGGTTCACACCATGCAATGTAGGACTTCCATGTGCGATGATAAATCTTTCTGGAAGTCGCTTTCCTTGCTTCAACTAGAGTAGGAATAACTGAAGCTGACAAACCTTTGTCCTTCAGCACCTGGGTCTCAATAGCCAGGCCGTTAAAGCCAGCGATCGTAAAGCAGGATGGAAGATCGGTCCCTGAGACAGTAGGTCCTCCCTGAGAGGAAGTCTCCACGGGACGTCCGCCACCAGTCTGACCACGTCGGCGTACCAAGCTCGACGAGGCCAGTCCGGAGCTACCAGAATTACTGGAATTCCTTCCTCCTCTATCCTGCGAAGAAGTCTTGGCAGTAACGCGAGAGGAGGGAAGGCATACATTAGCTGGTATTGCCCCCACGGGGCGATCAGTGCGTCTGCGGTTTCTGCTAGAGGATCGCGGGAGCGAGCCACGAATCTCTGAACTTTCCTGTTGAATCGTGATGCCAACAGATCCACATCCGGGGTGCCCCACCGTAGGCACAACTGGTGGAAAACGTCTGGATGGAGGGACCATTCCCCCTGATCCAGAGTCTGACGGCTGAGATAATCTGCCTGCCAATTCTCCACCCCCGGAATGAACACCGCAGAGATTGCTGGAACAAATCGTTCCGCCCAGCGAAGAATGCAAGCCACTTCTTTGGCCGCTCGGACACTCTTGGTGCCCCCCTAGTGATTGACATAAGCCACGGCCGTGGCATTGTCCGACTGGATCCGAACCGGCTGCCCTGGAGCTGCTCTGTCCAGTGAATCAGACAAAGTCTGATCGCTCTCAGTTCCAATACATTTATCGGTAACCTGGATTCTTCCAGGGACCAAAGTCCCTGGACAGATAACTGACCGAGAATTCCTCCCCATCCGGATAGACTGGCATCCGTGGTCACTATCGTCCAATATATTGGCAGAAATGACTTTCCCTGGCTGAGCATCGGAGACCGAAGCCACCAGACCAGAGACTCTCTGGTCTGTTTGCTCAATCGGATCTGATTGTCCAGGGATTCCGGATTCCGATTCCATCTGAGAAGAATCTCTTGCTGAAGAATTCGGGTATGGGACTGGGCAAATGGGACTGCTTCGAAAGAAGCCACCATCAACCCCAGAACCCTCATGCAAGTCCGAAGGGAAGACCAGCTGTTGGACAGTAACAACTGGACTGCTGATTGAATCTTTCGGAGTTTCCCTACCGGAAGAAAAACTCTTGTCCTGACTGTGTCTAGAATTAGACCCAGATATTCGAGCCTCTGGGTGGGAACCAGAAATGACTTTTGCTGGTTCACCAGCCACCCGAATTCCTGTAAAGAAATCATAGTAATTTCTATGTTTTGTAGCAAGGTCTGAGGAGACTCTGCATGAAGCAGAAGATCGTCTAGGTAACCAAGGATCGATATGCCTCTTTGGCGCAGAAGTGCCAACATTGGGGCCAACACCTTCGTGAAGACCCGCGGAGCCGTGGCGAGACCGAAAGGTAACGCCACAAACTGATAGTGGTTCTCTTCTACGGAAAAGCGTAGAAACCGCTGTGTCCTGCGAAAATGGGAATGTGAAGATATGCGTCCTTGATGTCTATGGACGCTAGGACATCCCCTGGATGCAGGAAGGCTGCTACTGTGCGAATGGACTCCATTCTGAATCTTCTTATGTTGACAAAAGAATTGAGTGCCCTTAAGTCCAGAATTGGACGCACTTTGCCCTCTTTCCTGGGTATTGTAAATAGGTTTGAATAAAACCCTTGAAACCGTTCTGTCCAAGGAACGTGGACTACCACTCCTTGTTGTAGTAAATCTGTGACTGCTCTCCGCAGATCTTCTAAACGATCCGGGGATAGTCGGATATTGGAAGGGAAGAATCGCGCCGGTGGGAGAGATCGAAACTCGATCTTGTACCCTGACCTTATGACTTCGCAAACCCATCTGTCCGGGATTCTGGAAAGCCATGGATCCGGGAACCGGCGAAGACGTCCCCCCACCCCAGTTATGGGTGGGGGCGCACCTTCAGGCTTTGGACGGTTTATCTTCAGGTCTGGAGGGGGCGGGCTTTTGCTTGCCCGACCAACGACCCCTGACGCCTCCTGCAGGAGCTTTGGAGGACTTAATTTTTTCACCCGCGGGACGAAAAAACCTCTTGTGAGCAGAAAAAGAAGGCCCTCATCTTTGACGAGTTCCTTTACCTTTAAAATTTTGCGGTAAAAAGATGCTCTTTCCACCCGTGAGATCCTTAATGATCTCATCTAAGTTGGCTCCAAATAGACGCTCTCCTAAAAAGGGGATATTAGCCAATGCTTTTTTGGAACCTTGGTCGGCTAACCAACCTTTTAGCCACAGTGTACGCCTGAGAACCACCGCTGAGACAGATGCTCGCGCCAATAATGGAGTGGCGTCTAACGCCGCATCACACACAAACTGTAACCCCTGTATCATTTGTTCCAACAAATCTGATACCGCCTGAGGGACCTCTTCTAAGTCCCGGCGTAACCACTTGGTCCATTCAGTTACAGCCTGCGAAACCAGACCAATAGCCATTATAGGTCTGAAAGCTGATCCAATCAAGGAAAACATGGTGCGAGACATAGCTTCTATCTTGCGATCCACTGGATCTTTAAAAGACGGAGCGTCTTCTAGAGGAATAACCGTGGCTTTATTCAATCTAGCAATTGGTGAATCCACCACAGGTGGTTCTGTCCATTTCTTAATGAGGGTTTCCTCAAACGGATAACGCCTGTTAATGCGTTTAGAAATAGTAAAAGTGCGCTTTGGCAGACGCCATTCTTCTTCGATTGGATTGCCAAAACATTTGGGCAATGGAAAAACCTTCGCCACTTTGATGCGTTTTTTAGTCCCAAAAGGGATATCAGTTTCAGCTATTTCCGATGGAATACCCTGTAATCTTAAGGTTTCTTGAACAGATACAATGAGTGCGTTTACCAACGCTTCCTCTCGGGCTATGGCTGATGCCGAAACATCCTCCTCGCTGTCTGAAGAGACAGGACCCGAGACACCAATCCCAGATGAAGTACCTGCAACTGCAGAAATAGGCTCAGAGTCTGAATCCGAGGTTTCAGATAAAATGGGGGTAGGCGGGGGTCGCTTTCTTGCGCCCTGTCCCTGACAAGCCACTTCCACCTGGGACACTAAAGTTTCCATAATAGCTGACAATGATTCAATTGTCAGTGGGGTGCTGGAGGATCCTGCAGACCCCACGAGGGGATCCGGAGGAGATACATGAGTGGCAGGGTCCATGTTAATTCAGGACACCTTTGCCAGCAAAAACAAAAAAACTTTTTCTTTTTTTTTTTTTTTTTTTGTGTGTCTCCCCCTAGCGCAATAGCGCCCCTCAGAGTACCTGCTTCTCGATCCCACAGAGAGAGAGAGGGACCCCCAAGGCTCACCAACCGATGCAGTGAAGTTTCCAACCAACTGCAGTCAGCGTCTGTCTTTTACAGACTGGAAGGAGCTGTTGCTTTTTCCCGGGTAGAAGGACGTGGCTCCGCCCCCTGTGTACGCCTTCCGGCGTTCCCAGCTCTCCACGAGGTAGCTGGGCTCACGAAACATGGCCGCCCCCATAGAAGAGACATAAGACTCCAAAAACATGGCGGCCGGCGTGACCTGAGGACATACATGCACTTGGTCTACGGCAAAATGGCGGCGGACCGCCGAAATCGTTTTCCCAGCACATCCACCTGCATCTCTGCTAAGAGGCGATATATGGATCTACAGGAGATACACTACAAATAAGGTAGGATTATACCTCCTATGTCTGCTGTAATGTTACAGTCTGCTGGGTAGAGTGTTAGCTCTCAAACCAAGTCCACTTCCCACAAACACATGCTGTATTACAAGGGGGACTTATTAGTATCAGATATATACTGACCATATATGGAGGGGCCCATAATTCATACTGCCTCATAACGAGGAAAGAAAAAAGGGAACGTTTACTCACCATACCAAACCGACAGGCATCCTCTCTTCACAATACCCTCTCCACCGGGGTGGGGGGTTGTGGACCACTCCGGACGCCTCGACTCTCTGGTTCCTGGCGTCCAAGCGAGACTTTTAACTCGCAAGGTCAGTCCCTCCACTGGGACTCCGTCGCGGCCGACCCAGCGCGGAGCTCTGGTCTGCACGCGCTCGTAGGCAGAAACCGGGGTGACCACTGGATCTCAACATCCAGCCCGTCGCCCGGCCCCGCATACTTACTTGAATGTGTCGCGGCCGACCAAGCGCAATGCAATGGTCTGCGCGCGCTCGTAGGCCGGCTGGGGTGACCACACGTGTCGCCCAGTCCGGCGTTTTTGCTTGAAGATCTCACAGGAAAAACACTGGAGAAAAACTACCTAAAAAATGTCTTTTTCTAAAGAAAAAAAGTCTTGCCAGGACCAAAAGATCCCAGCAAGGAACTTAGGTCCTTACTCCTGACTAGACAGAAAAAAACTGATTCCCTGTAGCAGAGAGAGGGAGGATATACCCTCAGGGACTGCCCCTAAGGTGGAGCCAGAACGTTTTGTCTTTCTGCCTAGTCCTACTCCTGCGGAGACAACATAACCCAGCTCTTGAGAATCAAGAAGACTACGTCTGTCAATGAGCGATAGAGAAAAGAGCCGTAAGCAGACCGGGGACAGTCGCACATTGGAAGGATGGACCCCCCCGGAGGGTAAGAACAAAATTCAATCTTGTAGCCAGACCGAATTACCTCATGGACCCACCTGGCTTGTACCAGGGGAGTCCACAGGTCCGGGAACCAGCAAAGACGTCCCCCCACCCCAGATACGGATGAGGGCGCCCCTTCATGCTGAAGGGGCCTTGTCCGCGGGTCTGACTTGCCAGACCAAGTTCACTTGGATCCTCCAGAGGAGGCCCTGAAGGGCTCCAATCCCTTGTCAGTCGACCCTAAGGGATGAAAAAACTTCTTATGAGCCAAAAATGAGGGCCCACGTCTACATCGAGGGTCCTTGCCCTTAGTAGCCTGCGGAAGAAAGATACTCTTCCCCCCCTGTGAGACCTTTAATGATGTCATCCAGGGTAGCACCAAACAGGTGATCTTGAAAGGGAAGATCAGTCAAGGCCTCAAGGCCAGCATTTTGAGCCAAAAGACCAGGACCACTGCGGAAACAGAGAGCCGAGCCACTAGGGGAGGCGCATCCAAGGAGACATCACAAATAAACTGCAGCCCCTGGACCAGCTGGTCCGCCAGCTCAGCAAAAGCCTAGCCCAACCGAGCCGAACCAGCCAGGGTGTACATATTGCAAGCCTTCCTATCACCCGGGTCCTTAAAGGCCGGGGACTCTTCAACCGGATTAATGGTTGCCTTGTTCACTCCGGAAACCCGAGAGTCCACCACCGGTGGAACAGTCCACTTCTTAACACGGGGTATCGCCTAGCAAAATTGCTTAGGGACCCTAAGGGGACGCTTTGGTTGTCCCCAATATTTAGTGACAATTCTGTCAAAATAGGAGGGGAAAGGGAACACCTTTTCCGCTCTGGATGGCTTGTGAATGCCAAAGGGAACCTGCGCCTCTGCTGCAGCTTCAGCTGCGCCCTCCATCTTTAAGGTCTCATGCGCAGCTACAATCAGTGCATCCACCAGCGCCTTTTGCTACGCGGTTGCAGAAGTGGAGGAATCGTTCTCACTGAGGATTCAGGGCTCGTGGTCGCAGACCCAGGAGGGTGACCCACGTCCGCAGCGGCCGAATCCGATTCAGGATCTGATAAAACAGATGAGGCAGGGGAAGGCGGTGGCGCTTTTTTCCATCCCGTTGCCCAAAAGCCACCTCCACCCAGGACATCAAGGACTCCAGGACCGCCATCAGTGGATCGATGGATAGATGGAACTCGGAGGGCCATACAGCCTCAGAGAGGGGATCAGGTGGGGAGATGTGCTCCAAAGACTCCATGAGTCGCCAGGGGGACCCCACAAAAAAGTGTAACACACTGCTAAGGGACAACCCACCACCGCTCTAGCAGCCCACCCGGTTGGCAGCCACAGAGCACCAATCAATCCTCAGTAGAGAAGGTGAGGACCCCACCAGACTCACCACCCACGCAGAAACCAGGCACCGCAGCTACCAGGAGAATCTGCACTGCACAAACAGCGATCAGAAAATAAAAAGATCCAGGAGTCAGCACCAGGGGATGAGGAGGGGCTCCCACCGTCTAAATCACCACCCAGAGGGCTCTACTGTCATGGCCGCCGCTATATTAAATGGCAGACCACCGAAAAATGGCCGCCGGACTAAACAAACAAGAAAATGGCGACCCCAAATGGCACCACAAGGCTGCCAGGGACCCAGGAGGGATCCCTAGGCCTCAGAAAAACGGTACAGGCAGGACAGCCCCCCCCCCTCCAAAGCCGGTCGCCGGCGGCACCTCCCCCACCCCCATCACCAGCATAGCACCCAGCCCCCACCCCAGGCGGTGAACCAGGCACTTTCACAGCCCCAGCATCAGTGGAGGGGGGGGGGGGGGCGGATGGGGGGGGGCGAGATGGCCCACAGGGACCACCAGACCGATGAGGGAAGAGCCTAACGGGAAGGAAAGGAAACCCAGGGGTCTAAGCGTCCCATGGAGGGGCCCAGATCCACCCCAAAACCACTACAGGAGGAGAGGGGGGACAGTTACTTACCATACCAAGAACCAGGTGGGCACCGTTCTAGACAGAACCTCTTCTCCATCGAAATAGGGGGGGAGGCTGTCGGGCCAAGACCCGGTCGTATGCGACCTCGTGAAGCGTTTAACTCGTAGGCCAGTCCCTGTCCGGTGGGGCTATGTCACGGCCGACCTAGCGAGGAAGTGAGGTCTGCGTGCGCTCGCTGGCTGGCCAGACTAGTGTGACCACTGAATCTAGATTATCCAGCTCGTAGCCCAGTCCGGCAGTTGACTGTAGATCTCACAACAAAAAATTCAGGAGAAAAAAATTGTCTAAAAAGAAAACAGTTGCTAGGACCAGAGATCTCAGCAGGGAACTAGGTCCTTATTCCTGACTAGGCAGAAAAAAACTAAGTACCTATAGCAGAGAGAGGGAGTATACCCCCCGGGACTGCCCATAGGCGTAGCCAGACTTTTTTTCTGTCTAGTGTCCTACTCCTGTAGGGGGCAGTATAACCCAATGGTTAAGAATGGATCAGGAGCTGTGTCCATCAATAAACTAAAGAAATACATTTTAATGATATATTAATGATTACAGAGCTGCATTAACTTTCATCTATCACATCTTTAGAGTTCTACCTTAACTCTTTCCCGTTCTATCCAAAAATTTGTTTTCGGCTGTAGTTAGAATTTAACCCATCAGTGACTCCAGGGCTTTTTTTCTCAGAGAATAGGTTCAGGAACTCCTCCCTTTCTAGTCACCCTTTGATTCCGCCCCTTACCCACCTCCAAGCACCGTTCCTTGGTTCCACCCCTTACCCACCTCCCAATGCTGCCCCTTTTAGAAAGTACAGACCCAAGTATTATTTTGTGATGCTAAGTATTTTGTATGGAATTTGTTAATGATAACAAGAAAGACAGTAAGATAGATCTAGCAACAATGGACACTCCAATGACAATAGATCCACCCCAGCATCAATAGACCCTCCAGCAGCCAGCAAAAAAGACCCCCTGCAACATAGGGTCCACCCCCCAGCAACAATAGATCCCTATCGGCACCAATAGACCTTCCCAGCAACAATACCCCCCCACCCCTAAAAAAATAGATCCCTTCCAACAACTAAAGGTTTCTCAGTAGCCAGCATCAATAGACCCTACAGCAGCCAGAAACAAGACCCATCCTCAACAGTAAATCCCTCCCAGCAACATAAGACCCACCCCAGCAACAATAGACCCCTCACAAGCAACAGAAGAACTCCCCAGCAACAAAAGACCCCCCTTCCTAAACAAAAATAGATCCCTCCAGCAACAACAGATCCCTAATCAGCCAGCATCAATAGACCCTCCAGCACACCCCAGCACCTGCTATTACATACATTCAGTGCTGGAGGTGCCGGAACTGCGTTCCCCCCGAGTTCCCCCTGAAAAAAAGCCCTGAGTGACTCACCCTTAATATGAAGGGCACCAGCATTGTACTTGGGTTTGATGCCAGTAACTTTGGTCAAGTAGAAGCGAAAAGGTTCACCGGCCTGTAGGACATCCCAGGGGTCCTGAGAGTCGCTGGAAGTCTTGTATTTCTCATTGGTTGTGGGGGTGGGGCTGCGGCTCTTACACACTTTCTGCACCCCTGGTTTTTGGGAAGACGGCTCTTTCACCTTCTTCGGCTCCTTCTTTGGCTCGTGCTCCTCATCACTGCTGGAGAGGCACCACCCCATGCCCTCTCTGTCCGCTTTGGGTTTTTTGGCCGGTGATGGCTCTTTACCTGCCATCTCTTCAAACTTTACTGGATTTAACTTCCTCTTGTAAGATTCCTTCCTGGCTTCGGAGCATGGGAACTGGGGAGCAGGAACCACACGGTCTCTGCTCACCGATAACGAGGATGATGGTTTTTTGCTGTCTTCTGACTCTTCATCACTGCTAGATAACGTCCACTTTCCATGACTGCTCTGCTGGGAGCCAGAACTCCTATCACACATAGAGAAAAACATTATACATAAATATAAAAGAGAAGGTCCTGGTCCCTCCACCACTACCACCATCATCATCCAAATCCTAGTTATTAATCCCTACCTGTCCATCCCTACATATGTGTCCATATACTGTCCATTCTCTAGCCACCTCTCTCCGTTACTTTTATCTCACCCACCAATTACCTTACACCTTCCAACCTTCACATTCCCCATCCTGTAATTGCAAAATACCGTATATACTCGAGTATAAGCCGAGTTTTTCAGCACATTTTTTTGTGCTGAAAACGCCCCCCTCGGCTTATACTCGAGTCAACAAAAAAAAAAAAAAGTTCCCGGCCGCTCCGACGTGTCTAAAATTTAAAAATGGTGCCGCCGGGGCGTATACATGTCACCGCGCATGCGCCGCCACCGCTCGGGACAGGCCGGGAATAGCCGAACATATACCAGCTTTCCCGAGCGGCGGCGGCGCGTGCGCAATGACGTCTCGGCGCCATTTTTAAAATGAAGGCGCCTCTGGAACAGGTAAGTGAAACACAGCCACTAGTATGCCCGCAACCCCGCATCCTCTTGTACCATGCTTGCCACCCTGAATTCTCCTGTACATGCCAGCCACCCTGCATTCTCCTGTACCATGCCTGCCACACTGCATTCTCCTGTACCATGCCAGCCACCCTGCATTCTCCTGTACCATGCCAGCCACCCTGCATTCTCCTGTACCATGCCTGCCACACTGCATTCTCCTGTACCATGCCAACCACCCTGCATTCTCCTGTACCATGCCCGTCACCCTGCATTCTCCTGTACCATGCTGCCACCCTGCATTCTCCTGTACCATGCCCGTCACCCTGCATTCTCCTGTACCATGCCCGCCACCTTGCATTCTCCTGTACCATGCCCGCCACCTTGCATTCTCCTGTACCATGCCCGCCACCCTGCATTCTCACCCTAGGCTTATACTCGAGTCAATCATTTTTCCCATCTTTTTGTGGTAAAAGTAGGGGCCTCGGCTTATACTCGAGTATATACGGTACATCTCGGAGTGTACACCCACCTGTACTATTACACAGATGCCCTCATTGGTACATGTTCCATCTCCTTCTTCCACTTGCATTAATCAGCCAGACCATTATGATGACCCACTTGATATTGAGTAGACCCCCTTTTCCTGCCAATACAGCCCTGACCCATGGAGGCATGGACTCCACTAGACCTCTTAGGTATGCTGGGGTGTCTCTCATCAAGCTCAAGTCCTTTAAGTCATGTAAGTTGTGAGATGGGGTTTCCATAGATCGGACTTGTTTTTCCAGCACATCCCACAGATGCTTGATGAATCAAGATCTGGAGAATTTAAAGGCCAAGTCAACCTCTAACTGTTGTGTTGCTTAAACCATTCTGGAACCATTTTTAAAGTGTGGAAGGGCGCATTATCCTGCTGAAAGAGGCCACTGCCATCAGGGAATACCATTTCCATGGAGGGGTGTACTTGGTCAGCAACAGTGACGTCGCCACGTTGGATAGTCGGCCATACTGTTGCTTGGAAACATCAGCTACATCATGAGGAGCTACATGCGTTTTTAATGCTTCTGTTTGTAAGTACTTTGGCTCTTATAAATAAACTGACTAATACTGCGCAATGAACTTCCTTCTTGCTTATCCTTACATACATTCCCTGTGAGAGCCTATGTATGGTGGATCGTGCCAGTATATTAAAGATCATTAAGGCCATAAGGGTGGAGAGTTGGGAGTGAGACATGTCTAAGCTTTATTGACGACTCTTGAACAAGTATTCCATTCTTTGGGGCAAGGGTCAGTGTGAACTCTTTCCTCTGGTGGCCGATCCTTCCCAACACTTTCCTGTGTGGTTCTGCACTTTTTTTGGACTTTTTCCTTTAAAGTTGCTTTTATTACATATTGGACCCCAATGATGTCTTAAGCGCTGCATTTGTGTGATACTAAGGTTTAGGAAGGTCACTCTGTTAGCTCTTAGTAGGTCTATAGTACAAAGCAGTCTGCTGGCTTATATGGTAGGGCACTGGTCTACTAACTGCAGCCCTTTGCCTGCATTTATCTGCCCCATGGCGCACTGTTCCTCCAACTGACACCAATGATGGGGCACTGTACCTCCCACTGACACCAATGATGGGGCACTGTACCTCCCACTGACAAGAATAATGGGGCACTGTACCTCCCACTGGCACCAACAATGGGGCACTATTCCTGCCACTGACACCAACAATGGGGCACTATTCCTTCCATTGACACCAACAATGGGGCACTATTCCTTCCATTGACACCAACAATGGGGCACTATTCCTTCCATTGACACCAACAATGGGGGACTATTCCTTCCATTGACACCAACAATGGGGCACTATTCCTTCCATTGACACCAACAATGGGGCACTATTCCTTCCATTGACACCAACAATGGGGCACTATTCCTTCCACTGACACCAACGATGGGGCATTATTCCTCCCACTGACACCAACGATGGGGCACTATTCCTCCCACTGACCCTAATGATGGGGGACCATTTTGCCAACTGACACCATTGATGGGACACTATTCTGCCCACTTACACCATTGAGAAGGCACTATTCCTCCCACTGACACCATTGAGAAGGCACTAGTCCTCCCACTGACACCATTGAGAAGGCACTAGTCCTCCCACTGACACCAATAATGGGGCACTGTTCCTCCCACTGACACCAATATTAGGGCACTATTCCTCTCACCGACACCAATGATGGGGCACTATTCCTCCAACTGACACCAATGATGGGGCACTATTCCTCCCACTGACACCAATGATGGGGCACTATTCCTTCCACTGACACCAATGATGGGACTCTATTTCTCCCACTGACACCAATGATGGGACACTATTCCTTCCACTGAATACAGATAGAACTGGCCCTCTGAGGGCGACCATAATGGGGATGCGGCCCGCGATGAAATTGAGTTTGACACCTCTGCTCTAGGGTGTCTGCTTTCAGAAAATATACATTTTTGGGGGGTTTTATGTAATCTTCAGGCCTAAAATTATTTTTTAATTGTGTGCAAAAAAGGGCTCTCGCTGTGAAAGATTTTAAAGCAGTCGTCATTAAATGGCAGCCTGCGGTTACAAACACAAACCGAGCGACGCTCCTGTCTGGACCGTCAGGCCGCCAGTGTGTTACCACATTTCAGCAGTTATTTGTTGCTGGAACACCGATGTGTCGTGTGTGTGCCCCGATCCTGGTTGCTGGGACACCATGGCGTGTGCGTCCCTCCCCTGGTTGCTGGGACACCATTGTGTCTTGTGTGCGCCCCTCCCCTGGTTGCTGGGACACCATTGTGTCGTGTGTGCGCCCCTCCCCTGGTTGCTGGGACACCATTGTGTCGTGTGTGCGCCCTGCCCCAAGTTGCTGGGATACCATTGCCCCTGCCTGCGGCTCTTGCTCCTGACTCTTTTATGTTAAGGGGCAATCTAATGGGCACAACAAAATGTGCCCAGCACCATGCCCCTTAAAATATGTGTACCCATCAGAGTGCCCCTTAACATAAAATAGGGGCATGCTGATGGGCACATTTCATGTTATGGGGGCACACTGATGGGCACATATTCTGTTAAGGGAGCACTCTGATGGGGAAACCTGATGTGATGGGGACACCTGATATAAGGGGGCACTGTCATGTTGGCACCTGATGTAAAGGGGCACTCCGATGGGGACACCTGATGTAAAGGGGCACTCCGAGGAGCACACCTGATGTAAGGGAGAACACTGATGGGAGACACCAGATGTAAGGGGGTACTGTCATGTTGGCACCTGATGTAAAGGGGCACTCTGAGGAGCACACCTGATGTAAAGGAGAACAATGATGGGGGACACCAGATGTAAGGGGGTACTGTCATGTCACCTGATGTAAGGGGGCACTCTGAGGAGCACACCTGATGTAAGGGAGAACACTGATGGGAGACACCAGATGTAAGGGGGTACTGTCATGTTGTCACCTGATGTAAAGGGGCACTCTGAGGAGCACACCTGATGTAAGGGAGAACACTGATGGGAGACACCAGATGCATACCTGCCAACTGTCCCGTTTTTCCCGGGACAATCCCGGCAAATAGGAGCCTGTCCCGGGCATTTTACAGTGTCCCTGTTAATCAGGGACAATGTAAATCAATGTAAATTTTTTTTATTTTGTGCCACACAGTGTCGCTCTCACCCCAGCTAGGAGTTGTAGTTCTGGCAGCAGGTTGTCTCTCTCTCTGTGCCCACTCACTCTTCCCGCCTGTCGCAAATTTAACGTGTCATGTCACCGAAGGCAGGGTGTCAGCATGGTGCACTTTCCAAAATCCGCCAGCAGGGGGAGGCAGAGCACCTTCCGACAAGCTGGAGGCCTCACACTCCATTAATTACTACTATCAATAATGTTTTTTTATAGATATAATTTATACACCTGTTAATTGATACATATATATATATATATATAGTTTTCTAGCTCTAGATAAATGTGTGTACATATCCGTGTATGTGTGTGCATAAATATATATATATATATATATATATATATTGCTCAAAAAAATGAAAACAGACCTCAATCCTCAATGGGAAAAATCTCATTCTGGATATCTATACTGGTATGGACTTGGTATGTGTTAGGATAATATGGACTGGGTAATGTGTTAGGATCTATACTGGTATGGACTCCGTAATGTGTTAGGATGGTATGGACTGGGTAATGTGTTAGGATCTATACTGGTATGGACTGGGTAATGTGTTAGGATCTATACTGGTATGGACTGGGTAATGTGTTAGGATCTATACTGGTATGGACTGGGTAATGTGTTAGGATCTATACTGGTATGGACTGGGGAATGTGTTAGGATCTATACCGGTATGGACTGGGGAATGTGTTAGGATCTATACCGGTATGGACTGGGGAATGTGTTAGGATCTATACTGGTATGGACTGGGGAATGTGTTAGGATCTATACCGGTATGGACTGGGTAATGTGTTAGGATCTATACTGGTATGGACTGGGTAATGTGTTAGGATCTATACTGGTATGGACTGGGTAATGTGTTAGGATCTATACTGGTATGGACTGGGTAATGTGTTAGGATCTATACTGGTATGGACTGGGTAATGTGTTAGGATCTATACTGGTATGGACTGGGGAAAATGTTAGGATCTATACTGGTATGGACTGGGTAATGTGTTAGCATCTGTACTGGTATGGACTGGGTAATGTGTTAGAATCTATACTGGTATGGACTGGGTAAAGAAAAGCAACAAAGAGCGCGGTTTGCGCCAAAAAAAAAAAAAAAAAAAAAAAAAAAAAGGAAAGAAGAGGTGTACACATCTGTTATGGCACAGACTTGTGATTTGGACCTCGGCCAGAAAAAACATTTTTAGTGATCAGACCTCCTTGAATTTTAATTTACTACCCCTGGTTTAAAGGATAAGTTCACCTTCGCTAACATGTTACATGTTCAACCTGTAAGATTTGTTCGTTAAAAAAAAAAAAATGGCTCCTAACTTTTTTAGCTGGCTCCTAGATTTAAAGTAAATTTGTCAAGCCCTGACTTTTCTATGCTTCTATTTCTTTCAAGGTTTCTGCCAATGTTACCAGTTCATCGATTTGCTGTCATTCTCATCATTGAAGAGACAAGGACAGGCCCCTTCTCCTAGTTCAGTGGTTCTCAGCTCCCAGGCCGCCAGAAACGTCTTGTTGCCAGGGGTTTGGCGAGCCCTGAGAAAAGTGATGGCAGAAAAAAGACCGAGTAGTTTGAGTCCGGTGATTTCTTTTTTTTTTCTGTTTTTGTTTTTTTGGGCTTTTTTTTTCGTTAACGTTTTTTTCTGAGTTTCTGTTTCTCCTTGAAAACTTACATAAGGGGGAACTGCTGACACAGCTTTGCATTGCCAGCTCTACAATGTGAACATCTGTTTGTATCTCTGATCTCTGCCCACCAGGGACGATCCCAGAACCATAATGCAAAAGATGGAGAGAGCAGAGCTTCATCTACACCATATGCTGATGGAGTGCGGGAAGTCTCTACAGATACAGAAGGACCCTCGTATCTGCGGAATCTGGAGCCTCACACTGGGATCAAAGAGGCGAGCGGGAAGGCTTTACACATTGCTGGCCAAACATCCTATAGCAAGCAACTACAGTATCTCACAAAAATGAGTACACCCCTCACATATTTGTAAATATTTTATTCTATCTTTTCATGTGACAACACTGAAGAAATGACACTTTGCTGTGAGGGGTGTACTCACTTTTGTGAGATACTGTACTTATACAGCAGCTGTAAACCTAAACTGGGTGACATTTCCACCGAGTAGTCTGGGAGCACAAGTAATTTCGTATTTTCAAACAGGTCACCCTGATTGCGGGCTTCTCGGAGCATGAGATCCCGATCCCTGGAATGCAGAAGTTTAAAAATAAAGGTGCAAGCATGCTCAATAGAGAAGAAGGGTGAAAACTTGACCCGGGGCAGGAGGGTTCTCAGGAGGTTTTCGGCAAAGGTAGTAATATCAGCGCCTTCCGCTCCCTCTGGCAGCCCAATGACCATCAGGCTGTTGCGGCGATTACGATCCGCTGTGGATTCTAGATGCATAATTTTAACCACTTGCCCACCGCAATATGTATATATATATATATATATTATACACACATACACACACACGTTGCGGTTTGCAAATGGTTTATCGAGATTATGGCTTAAGATGCCCTCAATAATCCCCCCACCCCCGGTATTGTTTTTTTTTTTATATAGCTGGCTTTCTCATGAAGGCATTCCGAGTCGCTCATGAGGATTTGGTCAGCAGATACTGGGAGCAAAGTCAGGCTCCTGCAGTCTTCTTCCAGCTTTGTGTCCGTATCCGCTTCCTCCCGCGGTTTTATTTTTTCTATCACATAGGGCAGGACTCTAAATTTCAAGTCCTGAGCTACTAGCCAGGCCTTAAGGGTTGCCACCAGTCTCCCCACCCAACCCCGAATACAAAAAATGGTCACTTCCCCCACCTAGAACTGATCTTAACAGCAAGGAGCACTGGAAGGGAAAAGGCATGTCAAAAAAGCCAACCAGTGCAGCCTCACCAGTGCCCATTAATGCAGCCTCACCAGCACCAATCAGCGCAGCCCCACCAGCCCCATAAATTCAGCCTCACCAGCGCCCATCAGCGCAGCCTCACCAGCGCCCATCAGTGCAGACCCACAAGTGCAGCCTGATCAGCGCAGCCTCACAAGCGCCCATCAGTGCAGACCCACAAGTGCAGCCTGATCAGCGCAGCCTCACCAGCACCCATCAGCGCAGCCACACCAGCCCCATAAATTCAGCCTCACCAGCGCCCATCAGTACAGCCTCACCAGCGCCCATGAGCGCAGCCTCACCAGCGCCCATTTATGCAGCCTCACCAGCGCCCATCAGCGCAGCCTCACCAGCGCCCATCAGTGCAGACCCACAAGTGCAGCCTGATCAGCGCAGCCTCACCAGCGCCCATCAGCGCCCATAAATGCAGCCTCACCAGTGCCCATCAGCGCAGCCTCACCAGCGCCCATAAATGCAGCCTCACAAGTGCCGCCTCACCAGCGCAGCCCCATCAGTGCAGCCCCACCAGTGCCTATGAATGCAGCCTCACCAGCGCTCATGAATGCAGCCTCACCAGTGCCTATGAATGCAGCCTCACCAGTGCCCATCAGCGCAACCTCACAAGTGCCCATCAGTGCAGCCCCACAAGTGCAGCCTGATCAGCGCAGCCTCACCAGTGCCTATCAGCGCAGCCCCACCAGCGCCCATAAATGCAGCCTCACCAGCGCCCATTTATGCAGCCTCACCGGTGCCCATCAACGCAGCCCCACCAGTACCCATTAATGCAGCCTCACCAGTGCCGCCTCACCAGCGCAGCCCCACCAGTGCCTATGAATGCAGCCTCACCAGCGCCCATGAATGCAGCCTCACCAGTGCCTATGAATGCAGCCTCACCAGCGCCCATCAGTTCCGCCTCACCAGCACAGCCTCACCAGTGCCCATTAATGCAGCCTCACCAGTGCCGCCTCACCAGCGCAGCCCCACCAGTGCCTATGAATGCAGCCTCACCAGCGCCCATGAATGCAGCCTCACCAGCGCCCATGAATGCAGCCTCACCAGTGCCCATTAATGCAGCCTCACCAGCGCAGCCCCACCAGTGCCTATGAATGCAGCCTCACCAGCGCCTATGAATGCAGCCTCACCAGCGCCCATCAGTTCCGCCTCACCAGCACAGCCCCACCAGTGCCTATGAATGCAGCCTCACCAGCGCCCATGAATGCAGCCTCACCAGCACAGCCTCACCAGTGCCCATTAATGCAGCCTCACCAGCGCAGCCCCACCAGTGCCTATGAATGCAGCCTCACCAGCACCCATCGGTTCCGCCTCACCAGCACAGCCTCACCAGTGCCCATTAATGCAGCCTCACCAGCGCAGCCCCACCAGTGCCTATGAATGCAGCCTCACCAGCGCAGCCTCACCAGTGCCCATTAATGCAGCCTCAGCAGCGCTCAGCAGCGCAGCCTCACCACTCCTCCTCCATGGTCATTTACATTGTATCAGTGTCTGCTCCTCCCCTATTTATCTCTCAGTGTTACATTGTATCAGTGTCTGCTCCTCCCCTATTTATCTCTCAGTGTTACATTGTATCAGTGTCTGCTCCTCCCCTATTTATCCCTCAGTGTTACATTGTATCAGTGTCTGCTCCTCCCCTATTTATCTCTCAGTGTTACATTGTATCAGTGTCTGCTCCTCCCCTATTTATCTCTTAGTGTTACATTGTATCAGTGTCTGCTCCTCCCCTATTTATCCCTCAGTGTTACATTGTATCAGTGTCTGCTCCACCTCTATTTATCTCTTAGTGTTACATTGTATCAGTGTCTACTCCACTCCTATTTATCCCTCTGTGTTACATTGTATCAGTGTCTGCTCCACCTCTATTTATCCCTCTGTGTTACATTGTATCAGTGTCTGCTCCACCTCTATTTATCCCTCAGTGTTACATTGTATCAGTGTCTGCTCCTCCCCAATTTATCCCTCAGTGTTACATTGTATCAGCGTCTGCTCCTCCCCTATTTATCCCTCTGTGTTACATTGTATCAGCGTCTGATCCTCCCCTATTTATCTCTCATGGTTACATTGTATCAGTGTCTACTCCTCCCCTATTCATCCCTTAGTGTTACATTGTATCAGTGTCTGCTCCTCCCCTATTTATCCCTCTGTGTTACATTGTATCAGCGTCTGATCCTCCCCTATTTATCTCTCATGGTTACATTGTATCAGTGTCTGCTCCTCCCCTATTTATCTATCAGTGTTACATTGTATCAGTGTCTGCTCCTCCCCTATTTATCTATCAGTGTTACATTGTATCAGTGTCTGCTCCTCCCCTATTTATCTCTCATGGTTACATTGTATCAATGTCTGCTCCTCCCCTATTTATCTCTCATGGTTACATTGTATCAGCGTCTGCTCCTCCCCTATTTATCTATCAGTGTTACATTGTATCAGTGTCTGCTCCTCCCCTATTTATCCCTCAGTGTTACATTGTATCAGTGTCTGCTCCTCCCCTATTTATCCCTCAGTGTTACATTGTATCAGTGTCTGCTCCTCCCCTATTTATCTCTCATGGTTACATTGTATCAGCGTCTGCTCCTCCCCTATTTATCTATCAGTGTTACATTGTATCAGTGTCTGCTCCTCCCCTATTTATCCCTCAGTGTTACATTGTATCAGTGTCTGCTCCTCCCCTATTTATCTATCAGTGTTACATTGTATCAGTGTCTGCTCCTCCCCTATTTATCCCTCAGTGTTACATTGTATCAGTGTCTGCTACTCCCCTATTTATCCCTCTGTGTTACATTGTATCAGTGTCTGCTACTCCCCTATTTATCTCTCATGGTTACATTGTATCAGTGTCTGCTCCTCCCCTATTTATCCTTCAGTGTTACATTGTATCAGTGTCTGCTCCTCCCCTATTTATCTCTCATGGTTACATTGTATCAGTGTCTGCTCCTCCCCTATTTATCTCTCAGTGTTACATTGTATCAGCGTCTGCTCCTCCCCTATTTATCTCTCAGTGTTACATTGTATCAGTATAGTCTCCCAGCTGTCACCTGCTCATGCTGGTCCACTTGGGTCGCAGTTTGCTGACGTCACTCCTCGGCGCACCAAAAGATGTCAGAAGATACAAACATCCTCCGCCCCCTGCTGGCCGCAATAACTATGTTTCTATGACGATACTACAGCTGAGAGGGTGAGGAATACACAGGCCCCGCCCACTCCAGCCTAATCCAGTCATTAAACTGCGCCGAGTTCTCTCCTGGGCGGGTTCCCGACTCCACATGACTAGAAAAGAGGGCGGGGTTCTATTACTGCTTTTATCCAATAGGAGTCCGAGGCTTCCTGATGTCCGAAGAGAATAGCCAATCCTAAGTCACCTCGGTCTCTAGGCGGCAGTTTCGGAAGTTCGGTTGTCATGGTGACTCTTCCGCAAAGAAGAGCTTTATCCGAGACCAGACCATGTCACTGCCGGGGGAGGCCGAGAGGTTCCGATCGGTGAGAGGAGCTTACACTCTACTCTCCCCTCCCCCACACTATTATTATATATTTATATAGGGCTGGCACATACAGCAGTGCTGTACAGAGAACACTGACACAGAGTACAGCACTGACACACGGAGTCCATCACCGACACACGGAGTCCATCACCGACACACGGAGTCCATCACCGACACACGGAGTCCATCACTGACACACAGAGTCCATCACCGACACACGGAGTCCATCACCGACACACGGAGTCCATCACCGACACACGGAGTCCATCACCGACACACGGAGTCCACCACCGACACACGGAGTCCACCACCGACACACGGAGTCCACCACCGACACACGGAGTCCATCACCGACACACGGAGTCCATCACCGACACACGGAGTCCATCACTGACACACGGAGTCCATCACTGACACACGGAGTCCATCACTGACACACGGAGTCCATCACTGACACACGGAGTCCACCACTGACACACGGAGTCCACCACTGACACACGGAGTCCATCACCGACACACGGAGTCCATCACCGACACACGGAGTCCATCACCGACACACGGAGTCCATCACCGACACACGGAGTCCACCACCGACACACGGAGTCCACCACCGACACACGGAGTCCACCACCGACACACGGAGTCCATCACCGACACACGGAGTCCACCACCGACACACGGAGTCCACCACCGACACACGGAGTCCATCACTGACACACGGAGTCCATCACTGACACACGGAGTCCATCACTGACACACGGAGTCCATCACTGACACACGGGAGTCCATCACTGACACACGGAGTCCACCACTGACACACGGAGTCCACCACTGACACACGGAGTCCACCACTGACACACGGAGTCCATCACCGACACACGGAGTCCATCACCGACACACGGAGTCCATCACCGACACACGGAGTCCATCACCGACACACGGAGTCCACCACCGACACACGGAGTCCACCACCGACACACGGAGTCCCACCACCGACACACGGAGTCCACCACCGACACACGGAGTCCACCACCGACACACGGAGTCCACCACCGACACACGGAGTCCACCACCGACACACGGAGTCCACCACCGACACACGGAGTCCACCACCGACACACGGAGTCCACCACTGACACACGGAGTCCACCACTGACACACGGAGTCCACCACTGACACACGGAGTCCACCACTGACACACGGAGTCCACCACTGACACACGGAGTCCACCACTGACACACGGAGTCCACCACTGACACACGGAGTCCACCACTGACACACGGAGTCCACCACTGACACACGGAGTCCACCACTGACACACGGAGTCCACCACTGACACACAGAGTCCATCACTGACTGACACACCGAGTCCAGCACTGCGGTATATGTCACATATATGGATGAATGTCATCATTCCTCGCTCAGTGTTGGTGGAGGTGTGTGGTATGATGGGGGGGTGTTGTGTGGTATGATGGGGGGTGTTGTGTGGTATGGGGGGGGCGTTGTGTGGTATGATGGGGGGGGGGTGTTGTGTGGTATGATGGGGGGTGTCGTGTGGGATGGGGGGGGGTGTTGTGTGGTATGGGGGGGTGTTGTGTGGTATGATGGGGGTGTTGTGTGGTATGGGGGGGGCGTTGTGTGGTATGATGGGGGGGGGGTGTTGTGTGGTATGATGGGGGGCTGTTGTGTGGTATGATGGGGGGGGTGTTTTGTGGTATGATGGGGGGGGTGTTTTGTGGTATGATGGGGGGGGTGTTTTGTGGTATGATGGGGGGGTGTTGTGTGGTATGAGGGGGGGGGGGTGTTGTGTGGTATGATGGGGGGGTGTTGTGTGGTATGATGGGGGGGTGTTGTGTGGTATGATGGGGGGGTGTCGTGTGGGATGGGGGGGGGGGTGTTGTGTGGTATGGGGGGGTGTTGTGTGGTATGATGGGGGGTGTTGTGTGGTATGGGTGGGTGTTGTGTGGTATGATGGGGGGGGGGTTGTTGTGTGGTATGGGGGGGTGTTGTGTGGTATGATGGGGGGGGGGGTGTTGTGTGGTATGATGGGGGGGGGGTGTTGTGTGGTATGATGGGGGGTGTTGTGTGGTATGATGGGGGGATGTTGTGTGGTATGATGGGGGGGGGGTGTTGTGTGGTGTGATTGGGGGGGGGTGTTGTGTGGTGTGATTGGGGGGGGTGTTGTGTGGTATGATGGGGGGGGCTGTTGTGTGGTATGATGGGGGGGGGGGGGTGTTGTGTGGTATGATGGGGGGGTGTTGTGTGGTATGATGGGGGGGCTGTTGTGTGGTATGATTGGGGGGCTGTTGTGTGGTATGATGGGGGGGGGGGGGGTGTTGTGTGGTATGGGGGGGTGTTGTGTGGTGTGATGGGGGGGGTGTTGTGTGGTATGGGGGGTGTTGTGTGGTGTGATGGGGGGGCTGTTGTGTGGTATGATGGGGGGGGGGGGTGTTGTGTTGTGTGGTATGGGGGGGTGTTGTGTGGTGTGATGGGGGGGGGTGTTGTGTGGTATGATGGGGGGGCTGTTGTGTGGTATGATGGGGGGGGGTGTTGTGTGGTATGATGGGGGGGGGGGGTGTTGTGTGGTATGATGGGGGGGGGGGTGTTGTGTGGTATGATGGGGGGGGGGGGGGGTGTTGTGTGGTATGATGGGGGGGGGGGGGGTGTTGTGTGGTATGATGGGGGGGGGGGGGTGTTGTGTGGTATGATGGGGGGGGGTGTTGTGTGGTATGATGGGGGGGGGGGGGTGTTGTGTGGTATGATGGGGGGGGGTGTTGTGTGGTATGATGGGGGGGGGGGGGTGTTGTGTGGTGTGATGGGGGGGGTGTTGTGTGGTATGATGGGGGGGGGGTGTTGTGTGGTATGATGGGGGGGGGGGGGTGTTGTGTGGTATGATGGGGGGGGGGGGTGTTGTGTGGTATGGTGGGGGGGGTTTTGCATTGTATGACGGGGGATGGTACGTTGTATGACGGGGGATGGTACGTTGTATGACGGGGGATGGTACGTTGTATGACGGGGGATGGTACGTTGTATGACGGGGGATGGTACGTTGTATGACGGGGGATGGTACGTTGTATGACGGGGGATGGTACATTGTGTTTCTCCAGGTGTTTGCAGCGTGTGATGAGGGCCAGAAAGGATATCTGAGTAGAGAAGACTTCAAGGTTGCCGTGGTGATGTTGTTCGGCTATAAACCCTCCAAGGTAATCCGTGTTCTTCCATCCGCCTTTTATATACACTCCCCGGACACTTTATTAGGTACACCCTGCCAGTACCGGGTTGGACCCCCTTTTCCTTTCAGAACTGCCTTCATTTGCACTTCAACAAGTTGTCTTCACCACGTCTAGATGCCTAAATGCATTAAATTGCCTCAATGTGATTGGCTGATTACCAGTTTGTATTACCGGGCAATTGAACAGGCATACCTAATAAAGTGGCCAGTGAGTGTATATGTGGAGGGGGGATGGGACATAACACTCACAGGACGGAGATTTCTCCACTGCCAGTCAGTGCTGGGAAAAGGTCATCCAGTGCCCAGGGCAAAGATGGCAAACTGCCCCCCCCTCTCCTTGATATGCGAGCTTAGGGGATCCTACCCCCAGCTGCTTGTAAATAGGAGGATTTTTATGAAGAGTGGAGTCATTGGAAGATCTGAGCCTCCTGGCTCTGTACTGCTCTCCTCACTGCTCCCAGCACTGGGCTGACTTGAGTAGTGATGCCGCTGTCACTACTCCTGTCAGGCATATAGTCAGAATGGCGGCTCCTCTATCCATGCAGTATACAACTGCGCCCAGGGCAGCCTTCCCTCCTGCCCACCCCTTGTCCTGGTCCTGCTGTCAGTACACTGACTGAGCTGTCACTGTTTATCCACCTCCGGACCGCCCACCGTGTATTTACATCGGTACTTGACCTTAAATACCGGGGTTATGGCAGCAGATAGCTACCATAACCCCGGTATTTTTTTGTAACGGTCCACTTTAACATAGGAGTTGTCCCAGCAGCAGATTCGCTGCAGGATCACCTTTATGGGCGGCGGGTGAGATGCCCCTCCCCTCCCACTGCCTCTCAGTCGTTTTCACCGCTTTCTGGACCCATCGGTAGCGGGGAAAACGACCCGGTCTGCTGTCCTCTCAGGCAGGAAGTCGAGTGAGGGCAAGATGGCCCCCACTGCACTCTATGGTCTTGGAGGTCTGGAGCGACGTCATACGTCACTTCCTAGCAATTGTTTAAAGAGCCCATTTTATCATAGAATGTTGCATGACCGCTCTATTGTCAGTTAAAGTAACGCAGTGCCGTATCGCAAAAAATGGCCTGGTCATGAAGAGGGGTAAATCTTCCAGGTGTCAAGTGGATAATGTTTGGGGGTTCTAGGTAATTTTCTAGCAAAAAGATGCTAATTTAAGCTTGTACACAAAAAGTGCCAGAAAAAGCCTTGTCAGCCATTGGTAATGAAAGCTGCAAATTCATAAAGGTCAAAGGTGACTTTTGATGTGACATTAACACATTAAAGAGTGGAGACGTCAGTGACTGAGGTTTACATCCACATTATCCTGTAGTAGTTTTGTTGTTCAGCCACAAGATGTCGCTAGAGACTGACAGTTTTCAGTCAGTTGTGTTTTTTTTCTGTGGTAACTGTTACAAGTCTATAAAGTTTTTTTTTTTTTTTTTTTCTTTTATAAATAAGGCCCCTTTCCACGATCGGATCGATTAGGTCCGCCTGTCCATTCTTCAGGTGGTCCTGATCGGGCTACCCATTCTACTCTGTGGGGAAGCTGACACCCGCCTGACATCCAATCAGACAAGATCTGCTGAAAGCAGGCGGACAGCGACCAGATCCGCTGAAGACAGGCTGACGGCGAGCAGATCCACTGAAGACAGGCTGACGGCGAGCAGATCCACTGAAGACAGGCTGACGGCGAGCAGATCCACTGAAGACAGGCTGACGGCGAGCAGATCCACTGAAGACAGGCTGACGGCGAGCAGATCCGCTGAAAGCAGGCGGACGGCGACCAGATCCGCTGAAGACAGGCGGACGGCGACCAGATCCGCTGAAAACAGGCGGACGGCGAGCAGATCCGCTGAAAGCAGGCGGACGGCGACCAGATCCGCTGAAGACAGGCGGACGGCGGCCAGATCCTTTGAAAACAGGCGGACAGCGAGCAGATCCGCTGAAGACAGGCGGACGGCGAGCAGATCCGCTGAAAACAGGCGGACGGCGAGCAGATCCGCTGAAAACAGGCGGACGGCGAGCAGATCCGCTGAAAACAGGCGGACGTCGAGCAGATCTGCTGAAAACAGGCGGACGGCGAGCAGATCCGCTGAAAACAGGCGGACGGCGAGCAGATCCGCTGAAAACAGGCGGACGGCGAGCAGATTCGCTGAAAACAGGCGGACGGCGAGCAGATTCGCTGAAAACAGGCGGACGGCGAGCAGATTCGCTGAAAACAGGCGGACGGCGAGCAGATATGCTGAAAACAGGCGGACGGCGAGCAGATCTGCTGAAAACAGGCGGGCGTCGAGCAGATCTGCTGAAAAAAGGCTAACGGCGAGCAGATTCGCTGAAAACAGGCGGGCGTCGAGCAGATCTGCTGAAAACAGGCGGGCGTCGAGCAGATCTGCTGAAAACAGGCGGGCGTCGAGCAGATCTGCTGAAAACAGGCGGGCGTCGAGCAGATCTGCTGAAAACAGGCGGGCGTCGAGCAGATCCGCTGAAAACAGGCAGATGATGGGGAGCAGATCCGCTGAAAACAGGCGGACGGCGAGCAGATCCGCTGAAGACAGGCGGACAGCGAGCAGATCCGCAGAAAACAGGCGGACGGCGAGCAGATCCGCTGAAGACAGGCGGACGGCGAGCAGATCCGCTGAAGACAGGCGGACGGCGAGCAGATCCGCTGAAGACAGGCGGACGACGAGCAGATCCGCTGAAGACAGGCGGACGGCGAGCAGATCCGCTGAAAACAGGCGGACGGCGAGCAGATCCGCTGAAAACAGGCGGACGGCGAGCAGATCTGCTGAAAACAGGCGGACGGCAAGCAGATTCGCTGAAAACAGGCGGGCGTCGAGCAGATCTGCTGAAAACAGGCGGGCGTCGAGCAGATCTGCTGAAAACAGGCGGGCGTCGAGCAGATCTGCTGAAAACAGGCGGGCGTCGAGCAGATCTGCTGAAAACAGGCGGGCGTCGAGCAGATCTGCTGAAAACAGGCGGGCGTCGAGCAGATCTGCTGAAAACAGGCGGGCGTCGAGCAGATCTGCTGAAAACAGGCGGGCGTCGAGCAGATCCGCTGAAAACAGGCAGATGATGGGGAGCAGATCCGCTTAAAACAGGCGGACGGCGATACGTTTGCCATCCGTCCAGCGGGTTGGATCAAATGGGATCGGATGAAAACGGACACATGAGATCCCCCCCATAGAGGAGAGCGGGACTCTGACAGGTCTGTCTCTGCACAGTGAGTGGAGACGGGACCTGTCATCCGCCTGCACAGCGGGGATCAACGGAGCGAGCAGAGTCCATGAAATTGGAACCCCCCCCCCACCCCCGTAAGAAACCAGGCCATTTTTTGCGATACAGCACTGTGTTACATTGTGTGTCTTCTATGGACCTGTTTATTCGCCGATAACTTTATCATTACCTAAGATAACAAAGTATTTATTATTGTTGTGTGTTTTTTTTTTTTTTTTTTTAACAATTTTTTTCACCAATCCTAATATTGTTATCTGATAGAATTTCTGTTATCAGTTGATGTATTATATGACGTTCCCATAGTGGATTTCCTGACATACTGACAGTTTTCTTTCTCTTTCAGATGGAAGTTGACTCCATGTTTTCCTCCAAGTCTGGGGGTCAGTATATCGTGTTCCTATCTGTGTCGTTATTATATCATTGGGATCTAATCCATTTTATTTTACATTTCTAACTTTCCCTCTCATATATCCCCTCATTGTGGGCTTCCATGTTGTCTGTATCTTGGGTATCTCTTTCTACCTCTTGGCGTTCTTTTTTTATGTTTGCTCGGAGATTGAGCATTCTGGCTCTTGGAAAAACTTTACCTGGTCCTGAGAGGGCAGCACAGCATTGTCCAATCCTGGACTGATGAAGGACATTGAGATACGGCCGAGGAGGACACAATGGCCGCAATGTAATAACACATTTTCAGCCCTTTTTCTGATGGAAAGGTTGCAATAGACAGCGCTGCACCAAATATACTTTTAATTCGTAACACTTTCCAGCAACAGCTGGAACACCGGTTTTGAGTTAAGGAAATTGTTGGTAAATCTAATTTCATTCTGTTGATAGCAGGGCTGTGCCATCCTGGTTGCTCAAAAGCTGTCAGCCTCATAGCATCTTCAGTTGTTAAGACACTGTTGGTCTCATGGAGTCAATAGTTGCTAGGATGCTGTTCACCTCATAGGGTCAGCGGTCGCTAAGTCGCTTTCCTCATAAATTCATTGAATGCTAGGATGCTGTCAGCCCCAGGGGGTCATTGGTTACTAGGTTGCTGTCATCCTCACAGCATCATTGGTTGCTAGGATGCTGTTGCCCTCACTGCATCATTAGATGCTAGGATGCTGTCGCCCTCACAGCATCATTGGTTGCAAGGATGCTGTTGCCCGCACAGCATCATTGGTTGCAAGGATGCTGTTGCCCTCACTGCATCACTGGTTGCAAGGATGCTGTAGCCCTCACTGCATCATTGGTTTGCTAGGATGCTGTCGCCCTCACAGCATCATTGGTTGCTAGGATGCTGTCAGTTCCAGGGATTTATTGGTTGCTAGGTTGCTGTCTTCCTCACAGCATCATTGGTTGCAAGGATGCTGTCGCCCTCACAGCATCATTGGTTGCTAGGATGCTGTCAGTCCCAGGGAGTTATTGGTTGCTAGGATGCTGTTGCCTGCACAGCATCATTGGTTGCTAGGATGCTGTTGCCCACACAGCATCATTGGTTGCTAGGATGCTGTTGCCCTCACTGCATCATTGGTTGCAAGGATGCTGTTGCCCTCACTGCATCATCGGTTATTCTAGGATGCTGTCGCCCTCACAACATCATTGGTTGCTAGGATGCTGTCAGTCCCAGGGAGTTATTGCTTGCTAGGTTGCTGTCTTCCTCACAGCATCTTTGGTTGCTAGGATGCTGTTGCCCTCTCAGCATCATTGGTTGCTAGGATCACACACGTTTCCAACACTGCATACATGCAGTATGTTTTTTGGGGAGTGCTCCCAATCATAACCCCCCCCCCCCCCACAACATGGAGATCAAGTTGTAGCTGTCAGCTCCTTGTTTTGGACTAACGATCAGGAGCTAGGAGGACCTGCATGTGATTGTTTGGGACTCCTGCCAGGGCCCCCTATCCTGCCCGGGCATGTCCTTGAGGCCTAGGGTTCCCTCCTGGGTCCCTGGGAGCCTCGTGGTGCCGCCATTTTGCTGTAGCCCAATGCACAGCCGCCATGTTTGTGTAGTCCGGCGGCCATTTTGTGGTGGTTTGCCAATGAAAATAGCAGCGGCCATGACAGTGGAGTCCTGTGGGCGGTGATTTTGACGGTGGGAGCCCCTCCCCATCCCCTGGTGCTGACTCCTGGATCTTTTAAATTCCTGATCGCCGCACGTGGAGTGCAGATTATTCTGGTGGCTGCAGGTGCCTGTTTCTGCTGGGTGGGGAGTCTGGTGGGGTCCTCTCCCTCTGCTGAGGATCGCTTGGTGCTTTGTGCCTGGCAACCGGGTGGTGCTGCCAGCACGGTGGGGGTTGTCCCTTTGCAGTGTTTTACACTTTTTGTGGGGTCCCTGGTGACTCATGGAGTCTTTGGAGCACATCTCCCCGCCTGATCCGCTCTCTGAGGCTGCGGAGGCCCTACTGGTCCCAACCATCCATCAGTGCACTGATGGCGGTCCTGGAGTCCTTTGTGTCCCAGGTAAAGGAGGCTTTAGGGCGAAGGGCTAGCAAAAAGCGCCCCCTGCCTTCTCCTGTCTCATCAGATCCTGAATCTTATTTGGGTGCCGCTGACGTGGGTCTCCCTGCTGAGTCTGTGGCCACGCGCCTGGAATCCTCAGATAGTTTGGATGATTCCTCCACATCTGCAGCTGTGCACGAAAAGCGCTGGTGGAAGCACTGATTTATATCTGTGTGTGAGACCTTAAAGATGGAGGACACAGTTGCGACGGAGGCTCAGGATCCCTTTGGCACTCATAAGTCATTCAGTGTGGCAAAGGTGTTTCCTTTCCCCGCCTATTTTGACAGAATTGTTGCTAAAGAGTGAGAATGACCAAAGCATCCCAATGGGGTCCCTAAGCGATTTGCTAGACGGTACCCCTATGAGGAGTCCTTAATTAAAAAGTGGACTTTTCCACTGGTGGTGGACCCTTCGGTTTCCAGATAGAACAAGCCAACTATGATTTCGGTTGAAGAGTCCCTAGCCTTTAAGGACCCGGCTGACAGGAAGGCAGAGGCTGTGTCCCACAATATGTACACTCTGGCTGGTTTGGTACTGAGGCTAGTATTCACCATTGCCCTGGCGTCACAAACTCTGACCGAGTGGGCTAAGCTTTTACGCCGGGACCTGGAGGGAGAACAGCTCCCCCCTGCCTTTGCTGATCTGGCGGACCAGCTGGATGCGGCTCCCCTAGTGGCTCGGCTCTCTGTTTCGGCAGTGGTCCTTTGGCGTGTCTTTCGGCTCAGATGCTGGTCTGTGGACCAGACTTCTAAAAAGGCCATGACTGATCTCCCCTTTTTGGGAGATCGCCTGTTTGGAGCTACCCTGGATGACATCATTAAAGGTCTCACAGGAAGAAAGAGTACTTTACTTTTCTTCTGCAGGCTACTAAGGGCAAGGACCCTCGTTGTAGACGTGGGCCCTCCTTCTCGGCACATAAGAAGCTTTTTCGTCTCTCAGGGTTGGCTCAAAGCCTTTCAGGGCCTCCTCTGGAGGATCCAAATGAACCTAGTCTGGCAAGCCGAGAGCGGGCTTCTCCAGACCTGCGGACATGGCTCCCTCAGCATGATCGGTGCACCCTCACCCGTATCAGGTGTGGGGGGTGTTTTCACTGGTTTCCAGACCCGTGGACTTCCCTGGTACAAGACAAGTGGGTCCACAAAGTCATTCAGTCCGGCTACAAGATTGAGTTTTGCTCTTGTACCCCAGTAAGGTTCTTTCCTTCCAACTTGTGCCTGTCCCTGGACCGCTTACAGGGTCTGTTTGGGGCGGAACAAGACCTGTTACTTCAAGGGGTGATTGTACCAGTTCAGATTTCTGAACGTTTTCAGGGTTTTTACTCAAACTCATTTACAGTTCCCAGGAAGGACGGCAAGGTGCATCCAATCCTGGACTTCCAGGCACTAATCTGCTTTGTGCCGTTCAGAAGTTTAGAATGGAGTCCATTCGCAAGGTGGTGGCATCCCTGCATCTGGGGGATTTTCTTGCCTCTATTGGCAAGGATTCTTGCCTTCACATTCTTATATGTACCGGTCACCAGCGCTTCCTCTGCTTTGCCGTGGTAGAGGAGCATTATCAGTTTGTGGCGTCCAGTTTGAACTACCTCCTTCTGCTAGTGGAGTCTCCTAAAGCTCTGGTGGAAAAACCTGGAAATCACCATACGAACTCTGAGGGAGTTCGGCTGGATTCTGAATTTTCAGAAGTCTGCTCTTGTTCCGTCCACAAAGCTGGACTATCTGGGTCTGACTCTGGACTCGGCCTTAGCCAGAGTGCCCCTTCCTTTGGACAAACTCCATAAATTGCAGGATGCAATTAATCTCCTGCTGTCCAGCAGATGGTCATCCCTCCCGACTTGCATGCGGATGCTGGGCCTGATGGTGTCTACCTTCGAGACGGTTCCATTTGCACAGTTCCATACGAGGTCCCTGCAAGGGGAGATTCTGGCCAAACGGGACAAGACTCCACAGTCTCTTGACAATCAGATCTGGCTGGGCCAGGGAATGAAGGAATCCCTGATATGGTGGCTTCGTTCTCCGGCGCTTCAATTGGGCAAATCCTTCCTCCCCTTGTATTTGACCAGTGGTCACCACGGATGCCAGCCTGCCCGGCTGGGGAGGCGTCCTCGGCAACAATTCTGCTCAGGGGCTCTGGATACTGGAGGCGTCCAGACTACTGATCATTGTCTTGGAACTCTGAGCGATCAGACTGTGCCTGGACCATTGGACGGATCATCTTCAGAGATGTCCAGTGCACATTTAATCGGACAATGCTATGACCGTGGCTTATGTCAATCCCCAGGGGGTCACAAGAAGTGGTTCCAGCTCTCTCCGCCGTACACATTCCCGGGGTTGAAAACTGGCAGGCTGATTACCTCAGTCGGCAGGCGTTGGACCAAGGGGAGAGGTCCCTTCATCCGGGGGTGTTTCATCAGTTGTGTCTCCGATGGGGCATCCCCAAGGTGGATCTGTTGGCGTTTCGGCTCTACAAAATGGTGCAGAGGTTTGTGGCTCGGTCACTGGTGGGGTCAGTATTGTCTGATTTACGCCTTTCTTCCTCTTTCTGCCGAGACTTCTACGCAGGATCGAGGCAGAAGCGATTCCGTTCATCTTAGTGGCTCTGAAATGGCCTCGCTGGGCTTGGTACGCCGATCTGGTGCGGCTGGTCGCCGACGTTCCTTGGAAGCTTCCTCTCAGGGAGGATCTGCTGTCCCAAAGACCAATCTTCCATGCCGCTTTAAAGTCGCTGGCTTTGACATTTTGGCTGTTGAACACCAGGTGCTGATGGATAGAGGTTTGTCTGCGTCTGTGATTCCAATGCTGTTAAAAGCTAGGAAATTAACCATCTACCATCGTACGTGTAAGTCTCACATTGCTTGGTCTCTTGGGGTTTATCCTCGCTCTTTCTCGGTGGCTCGGATCTTGACCTTCGTTCAACGGAGGCTTGAGCAGAAACTGGCCTTCAGTACTATCAAGGCCTCAGCGGTCTTCTTTCAACGGCCCTTTGCCACATACTCCCTGGTGTGTACTTTTGCGTTTCTTCAGGGATTTAGGCACTCGGCCCCTCCAGTGCAGTCTCTGTTGCCACCTTGGGACCTCAATTTGGTGCTCTCAGTCCTTCAGAAGCCTCCTTTTGAGAATCTTCGGGAGTTTACCCTGCTTATGCTGTCTCAGAAGGTGGCCTTCTTGGTGGCTTTCACCTCTGTGCACAGGGTGTCGGAATTGGCGGCATTATTCAGTCCACCTTACTTGGTGGTTCACAGGGATAAGGTGGTTCTTTGTCCCTAGCCATCGTTCCTCCCAAAGGTTGTCTCTGATTTGTTGTGTTGCCTTCCTTGTGTCCCAGGCCAAAACATGCAAAGGAAATTGCCTTGCATGCCTTGGATGTGGTCCAGGCAATTAGGGTGTACCTGGCAGATACGTAGTCTTTTAGGAAGTCAGACTCACTATTTTGTACTCATGGATGGGCCTTGGAAAGGATTGTCCGCTTTTTCTGCGACCATTTTTAGATGGATCAGACAGACGTGATCCAGGCCTATTCCATCAGGGGTCAGGTTCCTCCTTTCCCTGTCAAGGCTCACTCTACTCTGGCGCTCAGTGCCTCCTAGGCCTTCCATCATCAGGAGTCAGTGACGGAGGTTTGCAAGGCGGCCACCTGGTCGTCGGTGCACACTTTCACAAAGTTCTATAAAGTGGATGTGTTGGCATCTGTGGATGCTTCCTTTGGCCGCAAGGTTTTGCAGGCTGCTGTTTAGAGGACCTGGTCCTCTTTGAGGGTGTATTGTTTTTTCAAGTGAGCTCCAGTTGTTTTGGTTTAGCTCCTGTTTACCTGGTTAGCTATAGTTTAGCCATGGGAGTTTATTTTTCGCTGTTCCCACCCCTCACGTTCAACACTGCTTTAGGACATCCCAAATAATATCAGGAGCTGTGTCCACCAATGAACGAAAGAGAAAATTGAATTTTTGACTTACCGTAAAATCCATTTCTCTGATGTTCATCGACGGACACAGCACCCACCCCTCTGTGGTGTTGTAATTCTTCTGACACTGCTTGTAACAAAACTGAGTACCTATAGCAGAGAGAGGGAATATACCGCCTGGGACTGCCTATAGGCGTAGCCAGACTTTTTTTCTGCCTGGTGTCCTACTCCCGTAGGGGGCAGTATAACCCAATGGTAGAGTGTGTCCGTCAATAAACATCAGAGAAATTGATTTTATAGGAAGTAAATTTTTATATTTAATGTTAGTGGTGTATTTACAATAACTATTTTTATATACAGTATTTTTTAAAAACTTTGCAGAGCTATTAGTCCTGTGAAACTGCATGTTAATTCATTCTGCTTTTAATAGGGGCAAAATCGGATGTTATTAGACTGGTCTCTTCAGGCTGAAATATTATTCATACAGAATAGAGTGAATCAAGGAAATATCGCATTATGGCCACTAGATGGTGCTGATGATAATAGGAAATATTTTTGCTA
The DNA here is from genome assembly GCF_965119305.1 of Pelophylax lessonae. Lineage (NCBI taxonomy): Eukaryota > Metazoa > Chordata > Amphibia > Anura > Ranidae > Pelophylax > Pelophylax lessonae. The sequence goes on along the minus strand of NC_138780.1, from coordinate 189,960,830 downwards.
TCTAATCCATCTAATGATGCTATATTTTCCTGACTTATTCTTTTGTTTATGGATGAGCAACATTTAACTTGGAGAGAAAATAGCTTAATAACATTTAATTTTGTTCCCCTAATTTATACAGAACACATGTACATTCGGTTTCTCGGAATCAATAGCTCTGCAAATTAGTTTACAAATACAGGTGTTCGCATCAGTGTGTGTTTTTTTTAAGTAGGATTAAAAAGCACACTAGTGTTTCTAGGCCCTACTACAGCTACAAACAACAAATAATACACACATATTTATTTATTTATATATTTTATTTTACTTTTTAGGCCATTTTTTTATTTATTTTTTTATAAAACAAATTCATATTTTAATAGTTAAAAAGTAACTATTGAATACCAATTTTTCATTATCAAAAGATAAAAAATGTAGGTGTATATTTTTTGCCGTTTCCATGACCTACCAAGAAAGAATAAGATAAAATAGGTGATATCCCATAGCATTAGTTAAAAAGGAACTAAAGAATGAATACTTACCTGTCCAACAATCCCCCCCTGGTGCCAGCATCTTCTTCTGAGTGCCGGTCTTTGGGCTTCTTCATTGACCGGCGGGGGTAAAGTCAACCCTGTACATGCACAAATTATTTTTTAATTACATCTGTTAGCGTGAGTGTGTTTTAAAGTAGGATTAAAAAAAAAACATCCTACTACAGGTGCAAACAACAAACGATGCACACATATTTATTTATTTGTATATTTATTTCATTTTAAGGCCAGTTTTTGGGGGGTTTTCTTGATAATTAAAAAAAAAAAAAATGGTATTTAAATATTAAATACCATTTTTTTTTTTATTCCCAAAGGAAAATAAAATGTAGCTGTATATTACCATGACCTACCACAAAAGAATGAAAGAAAAAACAAATTATTATTATTATTATTATTATTATTATTATTATTATGATATCCCCTAGCATTAGATAAATAGAAACTAAAGGGTGAATACTTACCTGTCCAACAGTCCTTGGCAGGCGCCAGCATTTTCTTCTTACTGCCAGTCTTCGGTCCCTTTTCATTGGCCAATGGACATAATGTCACCCCCGTGCATACGCAAATTATTTTATAAATACATTCGTTAGCGCCAGTGTGTTTTTTTAGGTAGGATTACACACTATTGTTCATAGGCCCTACTACAGGTACAAACAACAAATAATACACACACACATGGCATCTTCCTGCAGTTCAGGAGGCAGAGAGATTATTTAGGGTTGTCTATTGATAGTAGGTCATGGTAATGAGAAATATATATATATATATATATATATATATATATATATATATATATATATATATATATATATATATATATATATATATATATATATATAATTCAATATATATATATATATATCTATATATATATATATATATATAGATATATATATAAATAATAATGTAAAAAAAAAAAGTTATTTAATAACTATTGAATACCAATAAAAAAAAAATATATATATATATATATATATATATATATATATATATATATATATATATATATAAAATACATTTTTTTAATAATAAAAAATTGGTATTCAATAGTTATTATATAATGTTTTTTTATATTACATTACTATTTTTATATATATATATATATTATGTGTGTGTGTATATGTGTGTATATATATATATATATATATATATATATATATATATAGTAATGTTAAAAAAAATAATTAATAACTATTGAATACCAATTTTTTATATATTTATATCATTTTTTTTTTTTTTTATACGGCTGTATTTTTCTTGCTGTTATGACCTACCACCAAAGAAAAAAAAAAGAATAGGTGATATCCCTTAGCATTGGCTAAAAAGGAACTAAAGGGTGAATACTTGCCAGTCCAACAATCTCTCACTGGCGCCAGCATCTTCTTCTGAGTGTCTGTCTTCGGGCCTCTCCATTGGCTGGCAGGGGATGACGTCACCCCTGCGCATGCGCAGGAGCTAGTCATCCCTGCACTCAGAGACTGACCCAGTGCCAGAGAAGACATGGAACAGACAGGTAGGAGCATTTTTTTGCAGAAGATAGTCCATGTATTTTCTGCAATAAACGCCTGCGTGCTCGCTGTCTCTTACAGCAGAACTTTAGTTCCCCTTTAAAGCCCACTTTCCTTGTTGCCGCATATATGCGTTACGTGGTTGGCAAAAGTTAAATGCTAACGTCGAGTCATTATGTTCCTGATCTGTGACAATCAAAGCTCATATGATCTCCTTTTTTTTTTCATGCCGCTGACTATATAGACCTACAGAATGTGATTTGTAGGTATCACGGTGTGCTGCTGATCTCCTGAGCATCCGTCTCCTCTTCCCCCGGCTTGTATGTGATCAATAGAAGAAAAATGATTGGTTCCAGGGAGCCCCGTACTCTGCTCCAGGCGCTGCAGATTATTGCTTGGTGAGCCTTCTGTGCAGTCATATAACACACAAACATCTTTTCTACCCCCAGGCATCCGAGCCGATGAATTTGTAAAGCTGATGTCTGTAAAAAGGAGCGCTCAGCTTAACTTCGGAGAGCAGAGGCAGATCTTCTCCGCCTTTGATACCCACTGTAAGTTTTCATTCACAGCAAGTTAATGGGAAAAAGTTTGAGTTGGAGTGAGCAGGAGAGACGTTGGGGAACTAGTAAATGGATATTTCATTACTCTGCTCTGTGTGTTAAAAAAGAAGAATTGCATCAGTATTGTTTTACTTGACTGTAAAAATGACTTTGTACTTTAGTTATCACTAGAGGGATCACCAGCAGGAGGAAGGAGGTCCTAAAACCTCTATATAGATCTTTATATCACTAGAGGGATGTCCAGCAGGAGGAAGGAGGTCCTGATTCCTCTATATAGATCTTTACATCACTAGAGGGGTCACCAGCAGGAGGAAGGAGGTCCTGATCCCTCTGTATAAATCTTCATATCACTAGAGAGATCACCAACAGGAGGAAGGAGGTCCTGGTTCCTCTGTATAGATCTTTATATCACTAGAGGGATCTTTAGAAGGAGGTCCTAATCCCTCATATAGATCTTTATATCACTAGAGCAGCGATGGTGAACCTGTGGCACAAGTGCCACAGCTGGCACACAGAGCCCTCTCTGTGGGCACGCAAGCTAAGTCACCAGATCTCTACCCCCTGGAAGTCAAATCTCTAAATTTTTCTATATGCCTCCGTATTTCTGCACATCAAAGTGTTCCTTCTAATATATCAGTGTATAATGTCACAAAATGTTCCCCTACACAGGGCTATGGTTATTTTTTCTTTGCTCGGCTGGTTACCTGGGGGTCACGGAGTGTCTCCGCTGTGGGGCTCGATTCTCTCTATCCAGCGCACCGGGGGGGGGGGGGGGGTGTTTTCTCACCGTGGGGACTGATGGAGCGACCTGCATGTCGGTGGGTTTGGAACGCATGGCGCCGCTCCCCCAGCAGGCCGTTGGTGCAGTGCCATGTGCTCCAGGCTCGGTTGGTCCTGGAGCTGCCTCCGTGCACGTGCGGTAATCCCCTGAGCCACGCACGTGGGCATCTAGCGTCATATTTAGGTCCCCAGGCAGGCTGTATTCAAAGCGCTTTGCCTTGGAGGACACTACTAAGACATCAGTAGAAACCACTTCTATTTACCAATAGGTAATTACCATTTCCATCTTGGATGTAGGGCCCCATGTTCCAAATATTTAGTATATTGATTGCGTGATTCATGAAACGCACCAACGCTCATGATGAGAAACCCCATTACTGTAAATGGCCCCGCCCACAACTGAACGTTCCTTTGTTTGAAAAAGCACAAATTGTTTTTTTGAGGACGAATCATACGTTTTTTGTCTCTTAGGGCTCATTCAGAGGGATGATCCGTCCCATCCTCTGTACAGAGCTGCTGGCAGGTTTAATTCAGTCTTGGCACTTTTAAAAAAATAAGTTGGTTTTGTGTTGCAGTTTGGGCACTCAGGATTAAAAAGGTTCACCATCACTGCACTAGAGGGATCACCAGCAGGAGGAAGGAGGTCCTGATTCCCCTATATAGATCTTTATATCACTAGAGGGGTCACCAGCAGGATGAAGGAGGTCCTGATTCCTCTATATACATCTTTATATCACTAGAGGGATCATCAGCAGGAGGAAGGAGGTCCTGATTCCCCTATATAGATCTTTATATCACTAGAGGGGTCACCAGCAGGTGGAAGGAGGTCCTGACTCCTCTATATAGATCTGTATATCCATAGAGGGGTCACCAGCAGGAGGAAGGAGGTCCTGACTCCTCTATATAGATCTGTATATCCATAGAGGGGTCATCAGCAGGAGGAAGGAGGTGCTGATTCCTTTTTATATCATTAGAGGGGTCACCAGCAGGAGGAAGGAGGTCCTGATTCCTCTATATAGATCTTTATATCACTAGAGGGATCATCAGCAGGAGGAAGGAGGTCCTGATTCCTCTATATATTGTAGATCATTACTACAATACAGGGGTCACCAGCAGGAGGAAGGAGGTCCCGATTCCTCCATATAATGTAGATCTTTACATCACTAGAGGGATCGCCAGCAGGTGGAAGGAGGTCCTGATTTCTCTATATAGATCTTTAAATCACTAGAGGAATATCCAGCAGGTAGAAAGAGGTCCTGATTCCTCTATATTTTGTAGATCCTTACTACACTAGAGGGATCACCAGCAAGTGGAAGGAGGTCCTGATTTCTCTATATAGATCTTTATATTACTAGAGGAATATCCAGCAGGAGGAAGGAGGTCCTGATTCCTCTATTTAGATCTTTAGTGAGACCTCACTGAGAATACCGTGTCCAGTTCTGGAGTACTCGCTTACGAAAGGATATTGCTAAGATAGAATGAGTCCAGAGATAGGCAACAAAAATTGTAAAGGATCTGAGGGAGAGCCTGCAGGTACTTAATATGTACAGTCTGGAGGAAGGAAGAGAAAGGGATACATGACTGAACTTTTTAACTACTTGAAGGGTGTGAGTAAGGTTCAGGAGGTAGGATATTCAGTATGAAGCTAAAATCAAGAGCAAGGGGACATGACTTCAAACTAGCAGCAGGAAAGTTCAAAACTTATCTCAGAAAATATTATTTTACCCAAAGTGTAGCTGATGCTTGGAACAGACTTCCAGCAAAGTTAGGGAGTTGGACAACAGTAAGTGGTCAAAAAATAAATAAAAATAACTAAATAAAAAGGGCCAGACTTGATGGCCCACATGGTGTTTTTTTTGCCATCACTCTTCAATGTTTCTATGTTATGAACAGGTCGCGGATTTTTAAATGTGGACGATTTTAAGAGGGCGTTTAAACGTGTGGCCCCAAACACCCCCGAGTACACTGTCCTAGAGGCCTTCAGGTAAGACATCTAACAGTTCCTCTTGTAAAATTGTAGTGTAGCTGAGTTCTCTACTGACAGCCAGAGTGCTGTCCTCCTGTGAATGCTAAGGCAAGCATATGATTGGTTGTTAGGACGTCAGTGGTCTTAGCAACCAGTGATGGTACAATGACAGGAACCTGTGCTGCAGACCAGAGGAGGGGGTTTGGCTGAGACCTGTGTGGGACACCGCTGACCCTAGCTTCATGACGGATAAAATCTTGCAGTGGGCTGAATTTGGCCCATGGACTTTAGTGTGAACACCCTTGTTTTAGAACATTGGCTCATCTTTTCTGGTGAACCTCGAAATAGGTAGAAGGTCTAATGCTCTTTTTGCCCCCTTCTGGGCCCCTTCCTGCACACAGCTTGTGCCCTTATGTTATCTGGCTCCTCCCTGCAAGTTGCATGATTCTGCCTTCATCAAGGGCACTGTGTCCCTGATGAAGTCAGAATCATGCAACGCATGGGGCAGAGCTGGATGATGTAAGCGCATAATAATAATATTATTATTATTACACAACAGCACATTAGTTATATAGTATATATTGTACTGAGCTTAAAATCGAAGGTCCCCAAATCACATTCATACATATACATATTATAAGTTTACATCATTCTGACTTCATCAGGGGCATTGTGCCCGTGAGGATGTCAGAATGCCCTGCAAGTTACATCGTTTTGACTTCGTAAGAGGCACTGTGTCCCTGAGGAAGTCAGAATGATATAACCTGTAGGGCAGAACTGGATGATGTAAGCACATGTGAATGACATAGGTCATGTAAGCACAGCTGAATCAAATGGGCACTAGCTTTGATTTACCTGTGTATCATAGAGAAGCTTAGAGACCCCATGATGATGTAGTGAAAATGGAAAGGTTTTAGAATGCAAGTTACATCATTCTGACTTCCATCAAGAGCATTGTGACCCTGAGGAAGTCAGAATGTTGTAACACAGTGCAGAGCTGGATGACGTAAGCCCATATGAATGACATCGATCATTTAAGCACAGCTGGTGAAAGGGGCACTAGCTGTGATTTGCCTGTGTTGCCCATGATGATGTACTGAAAATAGAAGGGTTTTGGAATGCAAGTCATATCATTCTGATCATGTAAGCTCAGCTGGATGATGTATGTGTTTAAGATCATGTAAGCTCAGCTGGATGAAAGGGGGCACCAGCTGTGATTTGCCTGTGTTGCATACTGAAGCACAGAGATCCAGTGATGATGTAATCAAACTGGAAAGGTTTTGCAAAGCAAATTACATCATTCTGACTTCATCAGGGACACTGTGTCCCAGATGAAGTCGGAATGACGTAACACGTAGGGCAAAATATAGGCGGATTAAACCTCAACGTTAAGTAGTCCGGCACAGCACAGCTCTACCTGGAAGGAGAACAAAAGCCATGGATAGATTGGATATCCTCGCAGTACACATTCCAAGGCTCCATTTCACCTTTTGATTGGAGCATCTCTTTAGTTATTACCGTCCTTTGTTTGTTGATAATAACCTATCAAGGAAATACCAGCCGGCCGTTATCGGCGTTGTATTTTAAACACAGACAGCCAAAACATTATGCTATAAAAGGTTCTAGTATATAATTCTAAAATGCGGCAAGCGCCCGGGATTGTAAAATAAACTCCCAGCTCATTACCGCGTGTGCCAATGAGCCCCAGAGATTCAGAGCCATAAAATTACCACGCGTCCAATTCGTCCATTCGGCGTAACACAGAGCACAATAAACGTTACCCGCTAAACTGGAAATCTCATTTTTATGGTGCATTCATTAGCATGCTCGTGAGCCATCCCCGGTCATGTTTTATGATACAATTATTTTCCCCGATTATCTGCCGGGCGTTTCGTGGCCAGCCGCTCCTGCGCGGCTCTAGATAAACAGAAGGGTCAGAAGCCAGGTGCGCTCCAATTATTTCACTACATTGTACAGTAATAATGACCTCATTGTTTCGCACTCCTTCGCCATAATTAGAAGCAGAGGCGAATGATCTGTGGGTACCGAAGAACAGAGAGATTTATGAGCCCGTACTGCAGAATGAAATGAATCTCCGGCGTTTTTCGTCTTTGCCAGCGCCAGTTGCCATGGAAACCTCATACACAGTGCAGCAGCGCGTCACCTCTGGCGATTCCTGCAGAAGATTTTCCTTTTCCTCCGCTCTTCCTTTTGTTGCTCCCGGCTCTTGAGGAGACGTCTTAGCGTCTTTCAACACGAGACAATTAATCATTTGCATGGGGCTGCGCCATTCATATCTCATTTGCAGGATTGAAAATCTATCTCTCATGCAACGATAAAATAAAGGCGAAAAAACATAATAGAGAAAACAAGTATTCATGGAAGGAGCGGCCTGCATTTATGGGGGTCTTTGTGTAAAAGTGAAGAAAAGAGCGCACTAATGTTTTCTAACTCCTTATGTGTATCTGGAAGAGATGGCAGCTGTCATTTGATTGGATGACATGGGCGGCCACTTCAAGCTTGTTTAAGACTCAATTGAACTTTTCAGTTTAAATCAGTTAAATACATTCCAGGTGCACAAAAAGAAAAGATGTGCAAAGTCCTATTGTTCATATTCTTTACAAAGCAGCCACAGCCAGTAGAGAAGCCCGTCCCCTGCCAGTCTGCTGCAAGGCTTTTGCTCTCTGTGTTGAAGCAGTGGTCTTTCTGCAGAGATCTGAGATCCCCTTGCTTGGCGGTGGAGCTGAGCTGCGGAGGAACTGCTGGGAAGGGGAAGTTGAAATGCAGAGGAACTTCTGGAAGGGGGAGCTAGGCTACAGAGTAACTGCTGGGGTAGAGGGGGCTGAGCTGCTGAGTCTCTGCTGGGAGGTGGGAGCTGAGCCTCAGAGTCACTGCTTGGAGTAGGAGATGAGCTGCTGAGTGACTGCTAGGAAGATGGGAGTTGAGCTGGAGAGTCACTGCAGGGAGGGAGAGTTGGGCTGCTGAATCACTGCTGGGAGGGAGAGTTGGGCTGCTGAATCACTGCTGGGAGGGAGAGTTGGACTGCTGAATCACTGCTGGGAGGGTGACTAAGCTGCAGAGTCACTGCTGAGAAGGAGAGCTGAGCTGCTGAGTTATTGCATGGAAGAGGGACTAAGTTGCAGAGTAACTGATGGGTAAAGAGGAGTTTAGCTGAAGTCACTGCTGTGAAGGAGTTGAGCTGCAGAGTCATTGCTGGTAGGGGGAGTTAAGCCACGGAGTCACTGCAGGAAAGGGGAGCTGAGCTGCAGAGTCATTGCAGGGAGGGAGAGCTGAGCTGCCGAGTCCCTTCTAGAAGAAAGAGCTAAGCTGCTGCAGGGTCTCTGTTGGTTGAGGGTAGGGGCTGAGCTGCAGAGTCTCTGCTTGGGGAAGGGGGCTGAACTACAGAGTCTCTGCTGGGAAAGAGAGCTGAGCTTTATTGTCATTGCTAGAAGTAGATGATGAGTGACAGGAAGAGGGGGTTGAGCTGGAGAGTCTCTGCCTGAGAGGAAGCTGAGCTTCAGAGTCACTACTGGGAGGGAGATTTTAGCTGCTGAATCACTGCTGTGAGCTGCTATGTCACTGCTGGGAGGGGGGGGGCTTAGCTTTTGTGTCACTGCATGGAAGAGGGACTAAGTTGCAGAGTCACTGATGGCTAAAGGGGAGTTTAGCTGAAGTCACTGCTGTGAAATAGATGAGCTGCGGAGTCATTGCTGGTAGGGGGAGTTGAGCAGCAGAGTCACTGCAGGAAAGGGGAGCTGAGCTGAGGAGTCACTGCAGGGAGGGGAAGCTGAGCTGCTAAGTCATTGATGGGTGGGAGAGTTGAGCTTCTGAGTCACTGCTGCAAGGCAGAGTTAAGCTGCTGTGACATTGCTGGGGGGGGGGGGGGGGAGTTGAGCTGCAATGTCACTGCTTGTTGGGGCACTGAGCTGTTGAGTCACTGCTGGGAGAAGGAGTTCAGCTGCAAAGTCCGTGGTGGAACAGGGAGATAAGTCACTGCTGGGTAAAGGGGAGTTTAGCTGAAGTCACTGCTGGGAGGGGGAGCTGAGCGGAGTCACATCTATGTGCGTAGCAAGGTCACAACATAATCTATGTGCCGTTTTTGAGTGAATAGCAAATAGAACAACAATGTTTATTGGATAAAGAAGGTGCTAATGGAATAAGGTGGGCACTAATTGAGTAAAAGGGGGTTGAATAATACAAAGTGGGCTCTAATGGTGCAAGCTAGAAATAAATACAAATTTCCGGCCTCTTACTATGCCCAAACATATAGTTGCTACAAGCCCATCGCTATTCCAGACTCAATACATTATGGGACATGTTGTGCCCAGTGCCATGTGTGCCAAAACACCACCTGCCGCCATCTTTACTATAGGCACTGCTGCCTTCTTCGGGCAGAGTAATATACATAGCGAGGTCACAATATAATCTCTGGGCAATTCTTGACTGAGCAGTGAATGGATCAATGGTGACAAACTAAAAGGGCAAAGTGGGCGCTAATAGTATAAAGTGGGCACTAGTAGTATAAAGAGGGGGTAATGATGAAAATTGGGTGTTCATAATGTTGAGGGGGGCTAATAGTGCAGAGTAAGGGCTGATGGGGTAAGGTGGGCACTAATGGTGTAAAGTGGGAATTAATTGTGCAAATTGGGTGCTAATGGTGCAAAGTGGACACTAATGATGCAGTACGCCCAAACACATAGTTGCTACAATCACCTCTCTGCTGCAGATTCAATACCTTTTGGCACATGTAGCCCTTGTGCCATGTGTGCCAAAACACCACCTACTGCCATCTTTACTATAGTCCCGCCTTCCTTCTCCGAGCCATGCTCGTAGCAATGTTGCATTGTAATTTCTGGGCAGATTTTGAGACCGTAGCAAATGGTACGATGGTGACAAACTAAGAGGGCAAAAAGGGGGTGCTATTGGGGTAAAGAGGGGGGCTATTGGTGCAAATGTAGTGCTACTGGGGTAAGTAGCTGGCTGATAGAGAAAAGTGAGGGGTAATTGAATAAAGCGGGCACTAATGGCGTAAAGTGAGTGCTAATGAGATAAAGTGGGCGCTAATGATGTAGACTAAGGGGTAATGGTGCACATTGGGCACTAGTGGGGTAAAGTAGGGGGCTAATGGTACACATTGGGTGCTAAAGGTGCACATTGAGCGCTAATGGGGTAAAGTGGGGGCTAAGGGTGCAGATTGAGCGCTAATGGGTTAAAGTGGGGGGCCTATGGTGTTGGATGCTAATAGGGTAATGGAGTAACTAGGGAGCTAGTAAAGCAAAGTGGGGGTTAATAGGATAACGTGGGCACTACTAAGGTAAAGTGGGGGCAAATGGTGCACATTGGATACTAATGGGATAAAGTGGGGGCCAATGGTGCACATTGGACATTAATGGGGTAAAGTGGGGGACCAATAATTTACATTGGGCGCAAATGGTGAATACTGGGCACTAATCAAGTAAGGTGGGGGGCTAATGGTGTACATTGGGTCCTAACTGGGTACAGTGAGGGGCTAATTGTGCACATTGGTCACTAATGGGGTAAGTAGGGGGCTAGTAGAACAAAGTGGGGGCTAATGGGATAAGGTGGGGGCTAACGGTTCACATAAGGTGCTAATGAGGTAAAGTGGGGGTCATTGGTTTACATTGGATATTAATGGGGTAAAGTCCTAATTGTGCACTCTGGGTACTAATCTGGTAAAGTGGGGGCCTAAGGTGTACATTGGGCACTAATCAGGTAACGTGGGGGGTAATGGTGCACACTGGGCACTAATAGGGCAAAGTGGGTGGCTAATGCTGTATGTTGGGCGCTTATTTGGTAAAGTGGGGGTCTGTTGGTGCACATCGGTCACTAACGGGGGGGGGGGGGGGGGGGCTGATAGTGCAAAGTAGATGCACATACAAGTTTTCGGCCTCTTTTTACATCCAAACACAGTTGCTAAAAGCCCCTCACTGCTGCAGACGCCATACCTTATGGTACATGTAGTCCCTTAGTGCCATCTGGGCCTCAGTCGGTGCTCTATTTCTGCTCAAGAAGTGGCCCTTACTCTTTCATATTGGCAGTGCCAGCCTTGCCCGATCCTCATGCTTCGCCCCATAGGTTAGAAAACAATTAAATTAGAGCCCGCAGGGTACCATTGAGCCTGTTCATCTGTCAAGAAGGATTAACGAACTCCGGGAGGCAGAAAACTCAGCAGAAGGATGAACAGCCGAGTCCATGTACAATACTTCTGTGACTTTGCTTTGTGACATTCGACGTTCATCCTCCCCCGATGGCCCCTGGCAGGGCCAGTCTGCAGACATATCATTGAACAGGGCTTATGCTGATTTAAATATATGCAAATCAGCTCACTTTTCATATGTTTCATGCTGTCATTAGTGGCGTTCGCTTTTCCCTAGATGTTCGACCTGTTATTCAGCTGGAGAAATGAGGTAATGTTATAGATTCAGCATTAACCTCTTTACCACCGGAGGATTTTGCTGTCTTACGTCTGGGCCACTTTTTGCGATTCGGCACTGTGCGAATTTAACTGACAATTGCGCGGTCATGCAATGCCGTACCCAAACAAAATTTATGTCCTTTTTTCCCCACAAACAGAGCTTTCTTTTGGTGGTATTTGATCACCTGTGCGATTTTTAATTTTTGCGCTATAAACAAAAAAATAGCGACAATTTTGAAAAAATAACAATATTTTTCACATTTTTTTATATGAAATTCCCCCCCCAAAAAAATGTAAAAATCTAAATTTTTTATCATTTTAGGCCAATTTGTTTTCTGCTACATATTTTTGGTAAAAAAATCGCAATAAGCGTATTTTGATTGGTTTTCGCAAAAGTTATTGCGTTTACTAACTAAGGGAAAGATTTCTGTCATTTTTGGTGTTTTTTTTTTAACGAGTAATGGCGGCGATCTGCGTTTTTTTTTTTTTTTTTTTTTGCGGGACTGCGACATTGCGGCGGACAGATCGGACCCTTGACTGACATTTTTGACACTTTTGGGGGTACCAGTGACATTACTACAGTAATCAGTGCTATAAATATGCACTGTTACTGTAAAAATGACACTGGCAGGGATGGGGTTAATTTTATTGGAGAGGGAGGGGGTTAAAGCGGAGTTCCACCTTCTAATTTTTATTTTTATTTTTTTAAATACCCCCGGGACAATCAGGGCTAGTGCATTCCACAGTGGCTAGCCTCTGATCTGTCCCGGGTTGCACTTACCTGTTAGGACAAATACTTACCTTGAAACCGTCTTGTCCAGCGCTGCCATCTCAGATGTGGGCAGCTTGAAGCCAGCGAGATCCTCTTCTGCGTCCTCTTCCGCCTTCTTCGGTCCCTCGATGCCCTGCGCCGGCCCCGACGTCACTTCCGGTGCGCGCGCGTCATCCCTCCACAGCTTCTGGGCATGCCCAGAAGCTGTTAAGAAGGGGATGACGCGCGCGCCCCGGAACTGACGTCGGGGCCGGTGCAGGCGCAATGATTCCTGGGAGCGATGACGTTCAGCTCCCAGGAATCATTGCAGAGCCAGGAAGTGACGACGGGCCGCGGCCGAGGAAGGAGGAAGAAGGAAGTAAGGTAAGTATATTTTCTTCGCTACGAGGTAAGTAAAAAAAAAAAAAAATATGCGATTATCCATTTCTTTTTCAGGTGACCCGGAGCGAGAAGATGGAGGTAAGTATAAAAATAGGGTGGAACTCCACTTTAATGTATGCCTGGTGCTTACTGACGTGTGTGGGGGGAGGTGACTGAGTGACACAGGGACAGATCGCAGGTTGAGCTATGCTGAACCCTGCAATCTGACCCTGTCTGTCACTTAGGAGATCCGCCCGCTTTGTTTACACAAGCGGGCGGATCTCCAGACTCGATTCCCCGACGATCGGGGAAGAGCGGCGGTGATCACCGCCTCTCCTCCCCAGGCCTGACTCCCACTGTGACTGAATATAGCGGGAGCGAGCCTCCGGCGGTGCGCGCGCGCCGGCGAAAAAGGGGAGTGTCTGCCGACATAGGTCTACATCGTCAGACCTACAAGAGCCACTTTGCCGCAGTAGAGCTCTAGTGAGCAGCGGTAAAGTGGTTAAAGTGAACCTGTCACAGTATAAACCTTTCAAAGCAAAAGTCCCCCCTAACCCCGGACTGTACAGCAGAGGCGTAACTAGAACCTTCAGGGCCCCGGTGCAAGAAATCATGAAGGGACCACCTGGCCGGGACCCTTCCCTTCAAGCCTGGGGCTCTTCCCACTGAACCTGGGGCCATTTACTCTCACTGTGGGGCCATTTATTACGGTCCCGCAGCGGGACCCTTTCACAAGTTCTGCAGTGGACCCCCTTTCTGCCATCTTGGGGCCTCCCCACGGTGGTGGAATGCCAGTGTGCAAGTGTGACCTTTGCGATCCTGGAAGTTCACCCACTGGTGTCAGTAGTTTTTATTTTTTGGTATTTTAATTGTATTATTTTTTATCATTTTATTTTATTTTTTTACAATGTCACTGACTATGACTCTGTCCATTCAGAAAAGGAAGGAGCTTGTAAATTACATATTTACCGACCCCTTCCTGGTTCTCTATTGTGACACATCCCCTGCAGCAGGAGTGGGGGGGGAGCACAGTGGGGGGAGACCAGGGGAGCACACAGGGGCCCAGAGACAGCAGAACACAAGTGAACTGGATAGGAGGAATGGGGGGGGGGGGGCAGCATACAGAGGAACCAATCTCCTCCACTTTCCTCCTGCAGCTACAGGAGGAAAAAGGAGGACAGTGATTTCTCTACATGCTGCCCCCCCCCCCGCCCCTCCTATCCAGGTGTACAGGGGAGCCGCACAGGCCCCCTAGAGCATGGGGCCAGTTGCAATTGCAACCCCTGTAGTTACGCCCCTTCTGTACAGGATGCCTCCTATGAAATGTAGTAGTCAGAAAATTACCTGTGCACTCCTCTGATTTAGTGTCCCTTTACTTCTTGTCCTGGAGACCCCACAGGAAGTAAGAGGAAATCTCGCTGGGGAAATCCCCTCATAGGGTTCCCGCACACAGTCATAGATTGGGTGTACAGCCTTACAGTGTAAAATACGGCAGTTATTGTAGTGCCTGGGAACCACAGCTGCAGCATAATTGTGCCAATTGACATTCATTATAGAAGATACTGTGCAGAGCTATATGCAGGTGACCGCCAGCACTTGCGCATATGAGCATATGGTATTTTTCAAAACCTAAAACGTGATCTCCTTTCTGGGGCCCAGAAATCATGCCTTAGGTATTACAGTTAAATTAAATCAGGGATGTGCATGAAGGAGGGTTTTAAAGCTAATAAAGGGAATGGTAGACCCCTTTTGGTATTTGCTCTTACATAGGCATAGTGCGATGTTGTCACTATCAGGAAATCCATCCTGAAAAATGTCATGCAGCCATCTCTGAAGTGCAGGTGCACATGAAATGGTTGCAAAGAAGCTGCAGGAGATCAGCAGCCCTGGTGTAAGGGATATCAAAAGCAGGCCTCCAGCAGCAGGGATGACCAGATCTGTGTAGCTGAAATCAGACTGTGTATGATTAAAGTGGACCGATGAGCAAAAATTAATATAAGGCGGGGGTTCACTGCTGGGTACCCATGGATGTACTCTGATCCCCCCACAGCAAATCCAGGAGGAACTCTGCTGGAAACTTCTAAATGTAAGGGTGGATACTGCTGGGTACTCCTGAATGTAAGGGGGGACTCTGATGGGTAATCCTGTCTTTAGGTGTGTGTGTGGGGGGGGGGGGGTCTGATGGTCAGCTAGGCACTCATGGATATAAGGTGGACTCTGATTCCCCCTCCTCTGCATTTGGGGGGAGGGTCTGCTGGGCACCCCTGGATGTGGGGGGGGACTTTGATGGGCACTCCTGGATTTAAAGGTGAACTCTGCTGGGCACTCCTGCATGCAAAGGTTGGATGCTGCTGGGCACTCTTGGATGTAAGGGGGACACTACTGGGCACACCCGGATGTAAGACAGGGGGGGTGCTGCTGGGCACTCCTGCATGTAAGGAGTGGATGCTGCTGGGCACTCCTGGATGTAAGGGGGACACTACTGGGCACACCCGAATGTGAGTCGGACTCTGCTGGGCACTCCTGTATAAAGGGGGGGATCTGCTGGGCACCGGGCACATATGGATGTGAGGGGGGACACTGCCGGGCACATATGGATGTGAGGGGGGACTCTGCTGGGCACATATGGATGTAAGGGGGGGATCTGCTGGGCACATATAGATGTAAGGAGGGGATCTGCTGGGCACATATGGATGTAAGGGGGGGGGTCTGCTGGGCACATATGGATGTGGGGGGATCCGCTAGGCACATATGGATATAAGGAGGGACTCTGCTGGGCACATATGGATATGAGGGGGTACTCTGCAGGGCACATATGGATGTAAAGGGGACACTGCAGAGCAGTCCTGAATATGGGGGGACACTACTGGGCAAATATGGATGTAAGGGGGGACTCTGCTAAGCACTCCTGAATGTGGTAGTACGCTACGGGCCAAATATGGATGTAAGGGGGGACTCTGCTGAGCACTGCTGAATGTGGGAGTACACTACTGGGCAAATATGGATGTAAGGGGGGACTCTGCTGGGCACATATGAATGTAAGGGGGGACTCTGCTGGGCACTCCTGAATGTGGGAGTACACTACTGGTCAAATATGGATGAAAGGGGGGACTCTGCTGGGCACATATGGATGTAAGGAGGGACTCTGCTGGGCACTCCTGAATGTGGGAGTACACTACTGGTCAAATATGGATGAAAGGGGGGACTCTGCTGAGCACTCCTGAATGTGGGAGTAAACTACTGGGCAAATATGGATGTAAGAGGGGACTCTGCTGGGCACATATGGATGTAAGGAGGGACTCTGCTGGGCACTCCTGAATGTGGGAGTAAACTACTGGGCACAAATGGATGTAAGGAGGGACTCTGCTGGGCACTCCTGAATGTGGGAGTAAACTACTGGGCACATATGGATGTAAGGAGGGACTGTGCTGGGCACTCCTTAATGTGGGAGTACACTACTGGGCACATATGGATGTAAGGTGGGACACTGTTGACCACTCCTGTCTGTAAAGGGGGACTCTGCTGGGCACTCCTGGATGTAACAGGGAATGTATTCATTTAAATATTAATTTATGAACCTGTTTTTTTTTTTTCAGCCTACAAATTTATGTAAAATATTCATTGTAGATTTTGCAGACCCCCCTGCCATAGACAACAGTCCCACATTTGATCAGTCAGCCCAGGTGTAATTGCTTTTGAAACTTAAAATCCAAAATCTATTTAAAGATGTTCTAATACGTTTGCTGCGGCTGGCGGCTCATCTGCTCCGCCCCCTTCTCTGCGCTGCCTCTTCTATACGTGATGGAGATCCATTCCCGCAAGGGACCATCGAATCATCCTCCGTTAATGTGTGAAGCAATAAACAGTAACACTTCGTTTTCTCAGCTTTCTGACAAGCAAACAAAATATGATTCCATAAAAGTAAAAAAAAAAACCTTTCTCACCATATGGCGTGGGAAATGTGTCAGCGGGCAGACTGCGCAACGCCTCCCAGGCAAGAGCTTTCACGTGTCGAGATTGTGCATCCAGCACAATTCACATCTTGCTGAGGAGGGAAACTTCTGCAAATTATTTCGGTAATTTACAGTATGGCGGGAGCGGTGTACACGCATATTGTTATATTTTTGTGGTTATTGATAAAGTTTTTAGGGATTGTTCACCCCAAACTGAACTTCCAACTTTGGTTGGCATCGGGACACACTGTTTTATGGCTGGCACTTTTAACCACTTAAGCCCTGGAGGATTTGGCTGCTTAAAGACCAGGGGGTATTTTGCGATTTTTTACCACGTGATTTTAACGGACAATTGCGCGGTCGTGCGATGCTGTACCTAAACGAATTTGACGTCCTTTTTTTCCCACAAACAGAGCTTTCTTTTGGTGGTATTTGATCACCTGTGCGATTTTTACTTTTTGCGCTATAAACAAAAAATGAGCGTCAATTTTGCAAAAATAACAATATTTTTCACATTTTTTTATATGAAATTCCCCAAAAAAAATGTAAAAATCAAAAATTTTTAACATTTTCGGCCAATTTGTTTTATGCTACATATGTTTGGTAAAAAAAATCGCAAAAAGCGTATTTTGATTGGTTTGCGCAAAAGTTATCGCGTTTACTAACAAAGGGAAAGATTTTTGTCATTTTTGGTGTTTTTTTTTTTTAACGGGTAATGGCGGCGATCTGCGTTTTTTTTTTTTTTGCGGTACTGCGACATTGCGGCGGACAGATTGGACCCTTGACTGACATTTTTGACACTTTTGGGGTTACCAGTGACATTACTGCAGTAATCAGTGCTATAAATATGCACTGTTACTGCAAAAATGACACTGGCAGGGAAGGGGTTAACTTTATTGGAGAGGGAGGGTTTAAGTGTGTCCTAGGGGCGTGATTCTAACTGTAAAGGGACATGGCTATTGGTGTAAAAACAGAGATCAACAGTCCTACATAGTAGAACCGTCTGATCTTCATTTTTACACCAGGGAGAATGGCTTGTTTACATAAGCCGCCTGACTTTCTCCCTTCACCGGAGCGATCGTGAGTGACCGGCGGACGATCGGGTCCGCCGGTCACACGCACTGACTTGTCAGTGAACGAGCCGGGGCGGGCGCGCGCCTGCCCGCCCGCAATTGGCTCACAAGTCAGTGACAGGCGAGTGACATCCCCCTACGTCACTCTGCCTGGCCGGGGCTGACCGCCGCAGTATATAGTCGTGCGGCGGTCAGCAACCGGTTAAAGTATCTCTGCAGGAAAAAAAATGAAACCCTGTCTTTTACAAGATTCCCACAATCCATTGACACACACAGTATGCTTCTTTAATCACTCCCATACCGCTCGATTTCTGGCACTCCGCTCCTACATGTAAAAATCATCATTTTTTTTTGCTAGAAAATTACTCGGAACCCCCAAACATTATATATTTTTTTAGCAGAGACCCTAGGGAATAAAATGGCGATCATTGCAACTTTTTATGTTCCACAGTATTTGCCCAGAAATTTTTCAAACGTGTTTTTTTTTTTTTGGAAAAAAAAAAAACAGTTTTATGAATAAAAAAAAAAAAAGAAAACACTAAAGTTAATTTTTTTTGTATAATGTGAAAGATGAGGTTACGCCGAGTAAATAGATACCTAACATGTCACGCTTTAAAATTGCACACACAGACGCCAAACTTCGGTACTTAAAAATCTCTAAAGGCGTTGCTTTAAAATTTTTTACAGGCTACTAGTTTTGAGTTACAGTGGAGGTCTCAGGCTAGAATTATTGCTCTCGCTCTAACGTTCGCGGCGATACCTCACATGTGTGGATTGAAAACCGTTTACATATGTGGCCGCAACGAACGCATGCAGGGATGGGGGCACTTTACATTTTTTTTTTTATTGTTTATTTTATTTTTACACTTTTCTTTAAATTTTTTTTTTTTTTTTGATCACTTTTATTCCTATTACAAGGAATGTAAAAATCCCTTGTAATAGGAATAGTGAATGACAGGTCCTCTTTATAGGGAGATCTGAGGTGAATAAGACCTCAGATCTCTCCTACAGGCTAGAAAGCCTAAAAAAAACAAAACAAAAAAAAAACGATCTCGGCTAAATAGCCGAGATCAGTGCAGTATTAAAAACTGCCAGGGCGGGAGTGACATCATCACGTCGTGCCCAGGCCTCCGAGAGTCATAGAGACTGCCGGGGACCATCTAGTCCTCACAGTCTCTATGGTGAGACTGTGAGGCCGATTCCTTCTCTGGCTTGCCGATTGCACGGGTGAGTAGAAGCACCGGAGGGCGGCGGGAGGTGGGGCTGTTCCCTCCCGCTGCCTGTAAGAACGATCAAGCGGCTGAACAGCCGCTATGATTGTTCTTATGGTGAAGGGAATCGCTGACTGAAATAAATAATATCTGAGTGATGCCTGCAGCTGCACCCATCATTCAGATATCCTCACTCAAAGCCAAGGACGTCACCTAAGGGGAAGTGGTTAAATGACAGCCCCCAGGAAGATATACTCTCACCGGCCACTTTATTAGGTACACCTAGCCAATTGCTTGGTAACAGAAACTGCTAATCAGCCAATCACATCTCAATGCAGCTCAATGCATTTAGGCATCTAGATGTGGTAAAAACGACTTGCTGAAATTCAAACCGAGCATCAGAATGGGGAAGAGAAGGAACTTTTATTGACATTGAACGTCCCTTGGTTGTTGGTGCCAGATGGGCTGGTCTGAGTATTTCAAAATCTGCTGATCTACTGGGATTTTCACACACAACCATCCCTCGGGTTTACAGAGAATGGTGGGGAAAAAGAGAAAATATCCAGTGAGCGACAGTCGTGTGGAGGAAAATGGCTTGTTGATGTCGGAGGAGAATGGGCAGACTGGTTCCAGATGATAGAAAGGCAACAGTAACTCAAATAACCACTCGTTACATCCAAGGTATGCAGAATACCATCAGAACGCACAGCACATCAAACCTTGAAGCAGATGGGCTACAGCAGCAGAAGACCACACCGGGTGCCACTCCTGTCAGCTAAGAACAGGAAACTAAGGCTACAATTCGCTAAGGCTCACCAAAATTGGACAATCGAAGATTGGAAAAACATTGCCTGGTCTGATGAGTCTCGATTTTCAGCTGCAACATTCAGATAGAAGGGTCAGAATTTGGCGCATGGATCCATCCTGCCTTGTATCACCGGTTCAGGCTGGTGGTGGTGGTGTAATGGTGTGGGGGATATTTTCTTGGCACGCTTTTGGCCCCTTAATACCAATTGAGCATTGTTTAAATGCCACAGTCTACCTGAGTATTGTTGCTGACCATGTCCATCCCTTTATGACTACAGTGTCCCCAACTTCTGATGGCTCCTTCCAGCAGGATAATGCACCATGTCACAAAGCTCCAATCATCTCACCACTGGTTTCTTCACCATGACAATGAGGTCACTGTAGTCCAATGGCCTCCACACTCACCACATCTCATCCAATAGAGCACCTTTGGGATGTGGTGGAGCGGGAGATTGGCATCATGGATGTGCAGCCAACAAATCTGCAGCAACTGCGTAATGCTATCATGTCACTAAGGAGCAAAATCTCTGAGGAATGTTTCCAACACCTTGTTGTATCTATTCCAAGAAGAATGAAGGCAGTTCTGAAGGCCAAAGGAGGAGTCTATAAGACACAAACTAATACAGATATCTAATCAATAAAGCTGTATTAAACCCAAAAGCAAACATTTATTATATTGCAGCTTATCAATTCTTAGATGTGATGGCTGCATTAGTTTCCTTTTTTTTAGGCTTTTCTTTCCTCTATTTTCGTTTGGTGATTCAGCCAGCAAGTCTGTTATTTTTCAAAAGAACAAGCTCTCCTTCAGCTGTATCAGTTTACAGGGATTAGACAAACCATTTACCACCGATGGGTGCTTGAAATAATCCGCTTTTATTTATGTAAAACATTTATCCTAATGGGGGGAAAAAACAGTTTGCTGTAACTCATTATAAAGTATTTGCTGAAGTTTGGCTTTAATTTGTTAGTGTATTTAAATCTGCTAGTACATTTAACACTCCTTTCCCTCTGTACTGACAGTGCTGCTGTCTGCTGTGCCCCCTGTGCTCCTTCATCCAGAGTGGAGGCACTCTAATAGAGGAGGCATGTTACTGACCAGTAGGGATGAGCTCAGGTGTGTTCCAGTTGCTACGTGCCCGATCCCGCCAGGAAGTCGACACTGCACTCCGCTAATCGCAGGCAGTGAGACATTTCCCGATCTGTGCAGCTGCGGATCGGGAAACGTCTCACTGCCTGTGATTAGCGGAGTGCAGTGTCGACTTCCTGGCGGGATCGGGCACGTAGCAACTGGAACACACCTGAGCTCATCCCTACTGACCAGATCATCAGGTGAAAACAGAGGGGGGAAAAAAGCCTGAAATAGAATACTAATGCAGCCACCACATCTTATGATTGGCAAGCTGCAATATAATACATTTTTGGTTATACCGCTTTCATACATCATTAAATATATTTATGAATGCAAGCAGTTTAAGTATCTGAATGTGACCTGGTATCAACCTCTTGCTGTCCCAGTACAGCAGGGCTAGTGTGTAAGAGGAAGAAGCAGCACAAGGAGCCAATCCGTTCATATGCTGAGAGTGACAGAGAGATGAGCTAACCACCATGCTGCTTCTTCTTTCACTGTCCAGTCACAGGTTGGGGGCTCGTCCGGGATTGAGTTTGATTGATGTTGGCTATCAGACTGAGGACATCTAGTGGGAGAAAAAAGTACTGCTGGGGAAAAACTCTAAGTTAAAGATAAATATTACAACCAATTTTGGGGGCGGGTCCCGGCCCTCCCACAAGCCATGATCTGCCTGCATTGCACAAAGGAGCCAGTGAGGACCTCATTGGGTCTAAAATAAGGTATGTAATGAAATTGGAAAGGTTTTATTTATGAATGTCCTCTCCATGTTGATGAAGTGTGAGGGAGGAACCAAGGAAAGGCAATATATTTAAACGTCAGCTTTAATATTATGCTCATGTGTTTTTTTACCTTTCAAACCAGAATAAATGATCTTTTTTATATCTGCTTGGAGTTTGGCTTTAACCCCTCGAGTGCCAGGATCATCCCCGCGCATCCTTCGGCAGCAGCGAACAAGTTTATTAGGCGCCGTTCTCCCTTCAGTAGTATAATTGGTCCCTGAGAGGGAAGTCAATTACTTAATGTCTGCGTGGCTTGTAAACGCTGCATTGTGGAGAGCGTCCTTATCGGCGGCCAATACAGCGCTTTCTATTATTCCGTAACAGAGAAACAAATAAAATGAGCCGAGTAATTAATCAGCCAGAACAATGCAGGGAAGCCGAGAGATGGCAGGCAAGGGGATTCCTCCGGCGGAGTCGCTGCAGCCAAAAAGTAGAGGGCATTGGATGATGTCGATTATAGGTGTCCAACCTTTTGGCTTCTGTGGGCCACATTGAGTGTAGAGAAATTTTCTCGGGCCGCATATAAAATATATACTATAGTTAACCACTTAAGCCCCGGAAGATTTTACCCCCTTCCTGACCAGGGCCTATTTTGCGATTCGGCACTGAGTGACTTTAAAGGACAATTGCGCGGTCGTGCGACGCTGTACCTAAACTAATTAGACGTCCTTTTTTTCCCACAAATAGAGCTTTCTTTTGGTGGTATTTGATCACCTGTGCGATTTTTACTTTTTGCGCTATAAACAAAAAAAGAGCGTCAATTTTGCAAAAATAACAATTTTTCAAATTTTTTTTTATATGAAATTCCCCCAAAAAAAAAAATGTAAATTTCTAAATTTTTTAACATTTTAGGCCAATTTGTTTTATGCTACCTATGTTTGGTAAAAAAAAAATCGCAAAAAGCGTATTTTGATTGGTTTGCGCAAAAGTTATCGCGTTTACTAACTAAGGGAAAGATTTTTGTCATTTTTGTTGTTTTTTTTTTTTTAACGCGTAATGGCGGCAATCTGCGATTTTTTTTTTTTTTTGCCGTACTGCGACATTGCGGCGGACAGATCGGACCCTTGACTGACATTTTTTACACTTTTGGGGGCACCAGTGACATTACTGCAGTAATCAGTGCTATACATATGCACTGTTACTGTAAAATGACACTGGCAGTGAAGGGGTTAACTTTTTTTAAGAGGGAGGGGTTATGTGTGTCCCTAGGGGCGTGATTCTAACTGTGATTGGCTGTGGCTTGAGGTGTAGGAACAGTGATCAACGGTCCTACATAGTAGAACCGTGTGATCATTGTTTCTACACAGGGGAGAATGACAGGCGGCTTGTTTACATTAGCCGCCTGCCTTTCTCCCGCTCTAACAGACGATCGCAGAGTGACCGGCGGACATCGGGTCCACCGGGCACACGCGCGGGGGGGGGGGTCCGTGACCACGCGCTCGCTCCCCAGACCCTCACAGGCTAGCGACGTAGCCCTACGTCGCTTTGCCTGTGAGGGGCTGACCGCCGCAGTAAATAGTTGTGCGGCGGTCGGCAAGCGGTTAAGGTAGATAAGTAATAAAATGCCGCCCCCCGCACTAATTTAACACAACTAGAGGATGATGAAATAGGATCAGTATACAGAGGTTACTTCTTCTGAGAGATAATAAAGGAACACTCTAACCACCATGACCACTTCAGTGATTTGAAGTGGTCATGGTGGTAGGAGTCAGAAACACTCGCCTACCCCCCTCCCCTCCGAGACAGCCTCTGCCTACCGTTAGTTGGAAGCTGCTGTGGCCGTGCCCCCGACCCGACTTCCTTCCTCCCCAGCAACAAAAAAAATTGTCAGGGGGCAGTGGGCCGCATTGCCTGCCCCCTGGGCCCCCGGGCCACAGGTTGGACATGCCTGATGTAGATGGACATAAGATGAGATCACCCACACTCCTTACAATGGGATTGTAAGATTTATCAGTCCAGCAACTTTTTTTTTTATTTGCTTATTTTTATTTGCTTTTATTTATTATTTACTTTTTGATTTGCTTATTTAATATATGCACTTTATTTATTATATGTGTTTATATTATTATATTTATTATTTTTATCTCTATCTATTCTATATTTCTGTTTTGTGTTTTTTTTTATTTTTTTTTTTTATCATAACTAATTAAATTTCAATCATAGGTCACAGAAAATGTGTCCAAGTTGAACAATCTGCTAACAGACTGAAAATAAAAGACTCTTTAACCACTTGCCGACTGCCTAACGCCGATCTACGTCGGCAGTCAGCCCCTCACAGGCAAAGTGACGTAGGGCTACGTCACTAGCTTGTGAGGGTCGAGGGAGCGAGCGCGCGCCCCCGGAGGCGCGCTCCCGCTCCCGCGTGGTCACGGACCCCCCGCGCGTGTGACCAGCGGACCCGATGTCCGCCGGTCACTCGGCGATCGGCGGGGGAGAGGGAGAATGTCAGGCAGCTTGTGTAAACAAGCTGCCTGTCATTCTCCTCGCTGTAAAGACACTGATCAAACGGATCTAGTATGTAGATCCGTTGATCAGTGTCCTTACAGCTGAAGCCACAGCCAATCACAGTAGAAAGCACGCCCCTAGGGATACACACAGCCCCTCCCTTCCAAATAAAGTTAACCCCTTCACAACCAGTGTATTTTTACAGTAACAGTGCATATGTATAGCACTGATTACTGCAGTAATGTCACTGGTAACCCCAAAAGTGTCAAAAATGTCAGTCAAGGGTCCGATCTGTCCGCCCCAATGTCGCAGTACCGCAAAAAAAATCGCAGATCGCCGCCATTACGCGTTAAAAAAAAAAACAACAAAAATGACAAAAATCTTTCCCTTTGTTAGTAAACGCGATAACTTTTGCGCAAACCAATCAAAATACGCTTTTTGCGATTTTTTTTTTTTTTACCAAACATAGGTAGCATAAAACAAATTGGCCGAAAATTTTGATTTTTACTTTTTTTTTGGGGGGAATTTCATATAAAAAAATGTGAAAAATATTGTTATTTTTGCAAAATTGACTCTCTTTTTTTGTTTATAGCGCATGATCAAAAAATCGCACAGGTGATCAAATACCACCAAAAGAAAGCTCTGCTTATGGGAAAAAAAGGACGTCAAATTCGTTTAGGTACAGCGTCGCACAACCGCGCAATTGTCCGTTAAAGTCACGCAGTGCCGAATCGCAAAATACCCCCTGGTCAGGAAGGGGGTAAAATCTTCCGGGGCTTAAGTGGTTAACCACTTGCTGACCGCTCGCCGCATATATACTGCGACAGGCTGGCTCGGCTGCGCGAATCGACGTATGGGTACGTCGGTTCGCAGGAGTAGTGCTGGAGGGGGGCGAGCGTGCGCCAACGCCGGCGCGCTCTCTCCCCTACTAGGCAGCGGGGATGCCAGTCCACGGGACCGGCGGCTGCGATTGCCACCGGGAACCTGCAATCGCTCCCTGCTTAGAGAGAAGGACGGTCAGCTGTTGTAAACACAGCTGACTGTTCTTCTCCCTGGGATGATCACATAGCGCCTGTGATCCTTCTATATAGGAACACAGGTCTCTATGATCATTTCACAAGTCCTACCCCCTCACAGTTAGAAAACACTCTCCTAGGCTCACACTTAACCCTTTGATCACCACTTTGTTAACCCCTTTCCTGCCAGTGTCATTATTACGGTAACAGTGCATATTTTTAGCACCGATTACTGTAGTAATGTCACTGGTCCCCCCCAAAAGTGTCTAAAATGTCAGTTAGGGGTCCGATCTGTTCGCCGCAATGTCGCAGTCCCGCTAAAAATTGCTGATCGCCGCCATTACTAGTAAAATAAATAAATAAAAATAACATAAATATTTCCCCTAGTTTGTAGACGCGATAATCAAAATACGCTTATTGCAATTTTTTTTTTTTATACCAAAAATATTTAGCAGAATACAAATTGGCCTAAAAGGATGAAAAAATTTAGATTTTTCAATTTTTATTTTTTTATTTTTAAGTTATATAGCAGAATGTGAATTTTTTTATTTTTTTTTCTCAGAATTGTCGCTTTTTTTTGTTTGTAGTGCAAAAAATAAATATCGCACAGATGATCAAAATCCACGAAAAGCTCTATTTATGGGGAAAAAAGGTCATAAATTTTATTTAGGTACAGCGTCGCACAACCGCGCAATTGTCCGTTAAATTAACGCAGTTCCGAATCGCAAAAAAAAAGGCCTGGTCATTAAGGGAGTAAAACCTTCCGGTCCAGACTGGTTAATATGACTAATTTAGATAGAAACCTTAACCGAATAACATTTACTTTACTTTTGTATCAAAAAATTGCCTTTTTTATTTATTTTTTTCCAACCTTTTTTTATATCAGTGCTGCTGATCTTCTGCTGCCTTTTGCATCCATATCTTGTCTACATGCACTCCAGCAATGGCTGGTATTTCTCAGGGAAGGTTTCCTGATGGTGACAACAGTGGACCATGCCTAGGCAAAAAGGAACATACTATAGAGCAGTCTTTTTCAACCTTTTTTGTGTTAAGGCACTTTGAAATTATGGACAGCCTCGAGGCACCCTCCAAAATTACGGGCAGCCTCGAAGTACATTCCAAAATTATGGATAGCCTCAAGGCACCCTCCAAAATTATGGACAGCCTCAAGGCACCCTCCAAAATTATGGACAGTCTTGAGGCACCCTCCAAAATTATGGACAGCCTTAGGGCACTCTCAAAAATAATGGACAGCCTAGAGGCACCCTTTAAAATTATGGACAACCTTAAGGGCACCCTCCAAAATTATGGACAACTTCGAGGCACCCTCCAAAATTATGGACCGTCTCGAGGCACCCTCCAAAATTATGGACAGCCTCGGGGCACCCTTTAAAATTATGGACAGTCTCGAGGCACCCTCCAAAATTATGGACAGCCTTCGAGGCACCCTCCAAAATTATGGACAGCCTCGAGGCACCCTCCAAAATTATGGACAGTCTCGAGGCACCCTCTAAAATTATGGAAAGCCTTGATGCACTCTTTAAAATTATGGACAGTCTCGAGGCACCCTCCAAAATTATGGACAACCTTCGAGGCACCCTCCAAAATTATGGACAGCCTCGAGGCACCCTCCAAAATTATGGACAGTCTCGATGCACTCTTTAAAATTATGGAAAGCCTCGATGCACTCTTTAAAATTATGGACAGCCTCGGGGCACCCTTTAAAATTATAGACAGTCTCGAGGCACCCTCCAAAATTATGGACAGCCTTCGAGGCACCCTCCAAAATTATGGACAGCCTCGGGGCACCCTTTAAAATTATGGACAGTCTCGAGGCACCCTCCAAAATTATGGACAGCCTTCGAGGCACCCTCCAAAATTATGGACAGTCTCGAGGCACCCTCTAAAATTATGGAAAGCCTCGATGCACTCTTTAAAATTATGGACAGCCTCGGGGGAACCCTTTAAAATTATGGACAGTCTCGAGGCACCCTCCAAAATTATGGACAGTCTCGAGGCACCCTCTAAAATTATGGAAAGCCTCGATGCACTCTTTAAAATTATGGACAGCCTCGGGGCACCCTTTAAAATTATGGACAGTCTCGAGGCACCCTCCAAAATTATGGACAGCCTTCGAGGCACCCTCCAAAATTATGGACCGTCTCGAGGCACCCTCCAAAATTATGGACAGCCTCGGGGCACCCTTTAAAGATATGGACAGTCTCGAGGCACCCTCTAAAATTATGGAAAGCCTTGATGCACTCTTTAAAATTATGGACAGTCTCGAGGCACCCTCCAAAAGTATGGACAGCCTCGGTGAACCCTTTAAAATTATGGACAGCCTCGGGGGAACCCTTTAAAATTATGGACAGTCTCGAGGCACCCTCTAAAATTATGGACAGTTTCGAGTCACCCTCTAAAATTATGGACAGTCTCCAGGCATCCCAGTCTCGATGCATCAACATCCACACATGTAGGACGCCCAGCGTTGGAGGCGGTTTCTTCTTCCAAATCAAATATACTTCTGCACACTGGTACTGACTAGTATTCCAATGTTTCTCTTCTCCCTTAGTTTTTCTCCATCACTCAGCTAATGAGACCCCAGCGCTGACAGAGAGGAACAGGGGAGAATCAAAAAAGGATGCTATGCAGACAACCAACATCCATCTTATCAACTGCTTATGTCATTGGTTGTTAGGATGCCGGCGGCTAGAAGATTGTAATGGTGCACAATGAAAATGTGAGGTTTTGTGTAACTAACAGTCAGGCTTGATCCACCCGCTGGCTTGTAAATGATTTTGGAGCATTTTTTAGGCATTTTGCCAAGGCACCCCTGAAGAAACCTCAAGGCGCCTCAGGGTGCCTGGGCACCCCGGTTGAAAAAGATTGCTTAGAGGGTCTGCTGTTCCTTTTTTGGGCATAAAGCCCAATCCAGTGCAAAGATCCTGTGCACATATCTGATTCAAGCCTCGTACACACGTACCGATTGTCGGCCGTAAATATTCGGCCGCCGAACGATCGGCCGATTGTCGGCTTGCTAGTATGATGCTTCCGACAACCGACAGCGACTTTTCGGCCGAACAGAATCGGGTGTGCAGGCTATAAAATTTTTTTTGGCCGTCACCAGAACGGCCGATTGTTCGCCAGTCAGTACAGAATTCGGCCGACAAACAGTAGATTAGCAAGACTGGGCATGCTCAGAGAAGAAAAAACACACGGAAAGTTAACCATCACATGACATCACTTCTGCAGTCGGCTGTTGTTGGCCGACAAAATTCGTGTGCGGTCTTTTGCACTTTTCAGCCGTCAGGACAGCACCGGACAAAAGACGGCCGATCGTTCAGCCGACATTCGGTACATGTGTACGGGGCTTTAGTGTCACTGCCCCCTGTGCTCCTTCATCCAGAGTTGTGTCTCACTAATACTGGAGGTGTGTTCCTGGCCGGATCACCAGGTGAAAACCGAGAGGGAAAAAAAAGCCTAGAAAAAGAACCGCGGGAAAGATTTATGTCATTTTTATTGTTTTTTTTTTTTTTTACTAGTAATGGCGGCGATCTGCGATTTTCTGCGGGACTGTGACATTGCAGCGGACAGATCGGACCCCGAACTGATATTTTTGACACTTTTGGGGGACCAGTGACATTACTACAGTAATCAGTGCTAAAAATATTACTGTTACTGTAATAAATGACACTGGCAGGGAAGGGGTTAACACAGTAAGTGATCAAGGGATTAAATGTGTACCAAGGGGCGTGTTTCTAACTGTATGGGGGCGGGGCTTGGGAAATGATCACAGAGACCTGTGTTCCTACATAGTAGGATCACAGGCACTCTGATCATTCCGGAGAGAAGAACGGTCAGCTGTGTTTACAACAGCTGACCGTTCTTCTCTCTCAGCGGGGAGCGATCGCGGGTGTCAGACGGCAATCGGAGACGCCTGCTTCGTGCATCGGATTCCCCGCTGACGAGTGGGGGCAGGAGCGCGCCAGCGCACGCTCGTTCCTAGCTGCAGGCACGCAACCAACGTATACCTCCGTCGGATCGTGCAGGAGGGCCGTCCTGCTGCAGTATAACTGCGGCGGGCAGTCCGGAATCGGTTAAGTTGCATCAAAGTCAGACCAAAGTAGTGCAGGGAATACTTTGAAGTCGCTGCGACTTAAAGTCGCACAGATATGAATGGTACTCATTGGGAATCATGGGGTACAACTTGTCATATGACTTTGCAGTCCCAAGTCGCAAGATTAAGCAACTTTTTTCACGGAACTGTGCATTATTTCTTTTTTTTTTTGGACTTCCATGAAATATTTTCTGAGACACTCATTTATTTGTATTAATTAATTACGGTAATTTATTTATTTATAGAGCATTTACGCTGCTTGGTGTTTTCCTTTTAAGTGGTGTATTCACTATTTTGATACTACTTTGAAGTCGCTGCGACTTAACCACTTAAGCCCCGGAGGATTTGGCTGCTAAAAGACCAGGGGGTATTTTGCGATTCGGACAATTCCGCGGTCGTGCGTCACTGTACCTAAACGAATTTGACGTCCTTTTTTTCCCACAAACAGAGCTTTCTTTTGGTGGTATTTGATCACCTGTGCGATTTTTTGATCATGCGCTATAAACAAAAAAAGAGCGTCAATTTTGCAAAAATAACAATATTTTTCACATTTTTTTTATATGAAATTCCCCCCAAAAAAATGTAAAAATCAAAATTTTTTAAAATTTTCGGCCAATTTGTTTTATGCTACATATGTTTGGTAAAAAAAATCACAAAAAGCATATTTTGATTGGTTTGCGCAAAAGTTATCGCGTTTACTAACAAAGGGAAAGATTTTTATCATTTTTGTTGTTTTTTTTATTTTTAACGCGTAATGGCGGTGATCTGCGATTTTTTTTTTTTTTTTTTGCGGTACTGCGACATTGTGGCGGACAGATCGGACCCTTGACTGACATTTTTGACACTTTTGGGGTTACCAGTGACATTACTACAGTAATCAGTGCTATACATATGCACTGTTAGGCTGCATTCACATGTCAGCTTATAATTCGGAGATTTATTGCAAATCGCGGGACGCCTAGCGTTGCCCGTTGATTTGCAATAGCCCCCCAAACGCCGAGCGATGTTGTCGCGATTTACGCCCGCCGAATCGCGGCAACAACGCGCAAACAAAATCGCGGGACGCAATACGCTCCAAAAAAGTACAAGAGCTTCTTTGGAGCGTATTGCGTCCCGCGATTCTGTTTGCGTGATGTTGCCGCGATTCGGCGGGCGTAAATCGCTGCAACATCGCTCGGCGTTTGGGGGGCTATTGCAAATCAACGGGCAACGCTAGGCGTCCCGCGATTTGCAATAAATCTCCGAATCGCGGGCGGAACCGCGGCGGTTCTGCCCACGATTATAAGCTGACATGTGAATGCAGCCTTACTGTAAAAATACACTGGTAGTGAAGGGGTTAACTTTATTTGAGAGGGAGGGGCTGTGTGTGTCCCTAGGGGCATGATTCTTACTGTGATTGGCTGTGGCTTGAGCTGTAGGAACAATGATCAACGGTCCTACATTGTAGAACCGTGTGATCAGTGTTTCTACACCAGGGAGAATGACAGGCGGCTTGTTTACATTAGCCGCCTGACTTTCTCCCTCTCCCCCGACGATCGCCGAGTGACCAGCGGACATCGGGTCCGCCGGTCACACGTTCGGGGGGGTCCGTGACCGCGCGGGAGCGGGAGCGCGCCTCCCGCGGCGCGCGCTTGCTCCCTAGAGCCCTCACAGGCTAGTGAGGGGCTGACTGCCGCAGTAAATATACTGTGAGCAGTCGGCAAGCGGTTAAAGTTGCACAGATATGAACGGTACTCATTGGGAATCATGGGGTACAACTTGTAATGCGACTTTGCAGTCCCAAGTCGCAGGACAAGTCGCACAAGCGTGAAAGGGACCCTAATAAGTAAAATGAAACATAAATACTGCTTTTGCAAAAGAAATCTCTCCCATTTATAGGATGATTTTATCTAATAGTAAAAATTCAGCTTTAGATGTAATCTGCGCCATAAAATCTGCAGCGGAACGTCTCGGCGGGTTTAGTCACACCGCAGACCACGGATTTAAATGTACCAGGCCAATATAAACAAATAATCCGCACATTTCTGGGAGAAAAAGTCGCCGTTAAGTTAATACGCCATTAACACGTACCGCGGCTGAGCATCAACTTGTATTTCAGACACTCCCCGGCCGTCTTCCATCATAAAAACCAAGCAACAAGTGCGGGGGAAGCGCGGCGGCCGCCGAGAGAGCATATTAAAGACGGGAATTATTTTTGTGAATATATTTTCCTGCCGCTTCTCGATGCTCTCTACCGAAATTCATTACAATTTAAGTATGGCTTTTATTGCTATGGCGCCAGCTCATATCCAGCACTGCGGCTTCATTACGGGAGGGAGGCAGGCGGGTCACCAGAGTGCAGAAAGTTTGAGGAAACCAGCAAACTGTCCTCCGGAGCAGCAAACATGGCTTGTATCGCTGTTTAACCTCTTCTGGACCGGAAGGTTTTCCCCCTTAATGATCAGACAATTTTTTTGCAATTCTGCACTACGTTACTTAAACGGATGATTGCGCGGTCGTGCAACACTACAGAAATGAAATTGATGTCCTTTTTTTCCCACAAATAGAGCTTTCTTTTGGTGGTATTTGATCACCTGTGCGATTTTTTTATTTTTTTTATTTTTAGCGCTATAAACAAAAAAAAGAGCGACAATTCTGGAAAAAAATTTCACATTCTGCTTTATAACATTCCCAAAAAAAAAAATTAAAAAATCAAAATTTTTCATCCTTTTAGGCCAATTTGTATTCTGCTACATATTTTTGGTAAAAAAAAAAAAAAAAATCGCAATAAGCGTATTTTGATTGGTTTGCACAAAAGTTATCTACAAACTAGGGGAAAGATTTATGTAGTTTTTATTTATTTTTATTTTTTTTTACTAGTAATGACAGCAATTTTTAGCGGGACTGCGACATTGCGGCGGACAAATTGGACTCATAACTTTTGGGGGGACCAGTGACATTACTACAGTAATCCGTGCTAGAAAATATGCACTGTTACTGTAATAATGACACTGGCAGGGGAGGGGTTAAGACAGTGGTGGTCAAAGGATTAAATGTGAGCCTAGGAGGGTGTTTTCTAACTGTGGGGGAGGGGCTTGTGAAATAATCATAGAGACCTGTGATCCTAGATAGAAGGATCACAGGAGCTCTGTGATCATTTCAGAGAGAAGAACGGTCAGCTGTGTTTACAACAGCAGACCATCCTTCTCTCTCAACGGGGAGCGATCGTGGGGGCCTGGCACCAATCGTGGCCGCCGATCCCATGGATTGGTCTCCCACGTTGCTGTCTTAGCCAATGAGCAGGGGAATCCCAGGCAGCTTAGACATTCCTGCAACATCGCTGGATAAAGGATCGTTGTCCTGTTGGAAGATGAACATTCGCCCCAGTCTGAGGTCCAGAGGGCTCTGGAGCAGATTTTCATCAAGGATGTCTCTGTGTATTGCTGCATTCATCTTTCCCTCTATCCTGACTAGTCTCCCAGTTCCTGCCACTGAAAAACATCTCTACAGCATGATAGCCACCACCATGCTTCACTGTAGGGATGGTATTGGCCAGGTGATGAGCGGTGCCTGGTTTCCTCCAAACATGACGCTTGCTATTCAGGCCAAAAAGTTCAATCTTCATTTCATCAGAGCAGAGAATTTTGTTTCTCATGGTTCAAGAGTCCTTGAGGTGCCTTTTTGGCAAACTCCAGGTGGGCTGTCATCATGGGCGTCCGCAGGTAGGGGCAAGGGGGGGCAAATGCCCCCCCTGGAATCTCAACTTCCCCCTTTCAAGTGATTGTTAAGCCACTTTATACCATCCTGTCTGGTCTTTTTAATAATCCTGTTTGCCCCAGAGTCTGTGTTTTAAAAAATAAGCCATTCTTTACCAGTTTTCAGAGGGCTGAGGCCGCTCACGTGACCCATTGTCTCTCTCCTCTCCCCATCTGACAGCTGCCTGCAGCGGAGAGGACAGATGAGGACAGGAGAGCTATGGATGACGGAGGCACGTAAACTGACCACAGTGTCGGGGCTTAGTCGCCATGGTATACCGTGGTCAGTTTTCAGAGGGGAGGACATAGCCAGGCAGGATCAGCCAGGTATTTTAGGTGATAGAAGGGGCCAAATTACACAGTACAAGCACTGTGCTGTATAACATGCTTTAAGGGAACAGGGTCCATTTTTATTTTAGGTTAACAAATGCTTTAAAAATAAATGCTCCTGTTTGCTCTTTAAAAATGAATACTCAAAATAAGTATACAGAATAAGCCCCTCCCCTTCATGACTTTGTTGAAAAAGGGGTGGAGCATGGGTGACCTTAAAATGTTGCCCCCCCCTGAAAAAAGTTCTGCGGACGCCCATGGCTGTCATGTGCCTTTTACTGAGGAGTGGCTTCTGTCTGGCCACTCTACCATACAGGCCTGACTGGTGGAGTGCTGTAGAAATTGTTCTTCTTCTGGAAGGTTCTCCTCTCTCCACAGAGAAACACTGGAGCTCTCATCAGGTTATTGGTCACCTCCCTGACTAAGGCCCTTCTATCCCTAACCCTGTGTTTGACAGGACGACCCACTCTAGCAAGAGTCCTGGTGGTTCCAAACTTCTCCCATTTACAGATGATGGAGGCCACTGGGCTCATTGGGACCTTCAATGCTGCAGAAATGTTTCTGTACCCTTCCCCAGATCTGTGCCTCCATACAATCCTGTCTTGGAGGTCTACAGACAATTCCTTGGACTTCATGGCTTGGTTTTAACTCTGAAAAGCTCTGTTAACTGTGAGACCTTATAAAGACAGGTGTGAGCTTCTCCAAATCCTGTCCAATCAACTGAAATTACCACAGGGGGACTCCAATCAAGTTGTAGAAACATCTCAAAGATGATCAGTGGAGTCAGGATGCACCTGTCATGGCAAACGATGTGAATACTTATGTACATGGGATTTTTTTCATTTTTGAATAAATTTGCAAAGATTTTAAACAAACTTCTTTCACATTGTCATTATGGGGTATTGTTTGTAGAGTGTTGAGAAAAATATTGAATGTAATCCATTTTGGAATAAGGCTGTAAGGCTTCTTTCACATGGTCTGCCTCCATAGGCAGATCTGTGCTGCTCAGCGGGGGGATCGATACACAGATCCCCACTGAGCAGGCAGGTGACCTCTCCCTCTCTGCTCTGTGTGCGGAGAGGGAGGTGTCAGAGCCCCATGCATCTCTATGGGGGAACCGCCTGTCCGCTCTCATCCGATCCGATCCCCTGGACGCATGGAAAAGAGGGTTTCCATCCATCCGGATTTCACGGACAGGATCGGATGCGGATGGCAGCGGATATGTCTCCGCTGACATCCGCTGCCCCATAGGGATGCATGGGGGATCCGATCAGATCCGCCTAAAAAACTGACAGGTGAATCTGATCGGATCGCTCGTGTGAAAGGACCCTTACGTAACAAAATGTGGAAAAAGTGAAGCGCTTTGAATACTTTCCAGATTCACTGTAAGTATTAGGGGGTGAGGGGGGGGCTGCTGCACACAGAAGGTTTTTTTTTTTTTCGATCTTAATGCATAGAATACATTAAGATAAAAACCCTCCTGCCTTTTCAATCCCTTTAATTATTTGGCAACTGCAGCCAGTCAGCTGAAAACATAACCAATACACATATCTATTGTGTGACATCACTGACCTGACGAGGACGGACTATATTCCAATGTTGAGATAGCAAAGAATATGGAATTACACTACTTCTTAAAGTGGAACTGAACTATAAAAGTGAAAGTTTGCTGGTTTTTAGGGATCTGCAGAAATTGCTTCATTTTATATGTCGGCCTCCTGTGATCGTGCCTGCCAATAGCCCGCTGATGGGCGCGAGCGGTGTGCTCTGTGATCAGTGTTCGGAGGACACTGCTGATCACAGATTGAGGTAAAGAGCCAATTAGCAGCTCTTTACCATGTGATCAGCGGTGTCTGATCACGAATGTTAACAGAAGCCAGTTATCGGCACTCTAAAGCCCCGTACACACGTACCGATCGTCGGCCAAACGATCGGCCGTCTTTTGTACCCGGGCTGTCGTGTCTGTTGAAAAGTGCAAAAGACTGCACAAGAATTTTGTCCGCCGACTGCAGAAGTGATGTCATGTGATGGTTAACTTTCCCTGTGTTTTTCCTTTTCTGAGCATGCCCAGTCTTGCAAATCTGCGGTCTGTCGGCAGAATTCTGTACTGACTGGCAAACAATCGGCCGTTCTGGTGTCGGCATACAAAAATTTTAATGCTTGCATGACAGATTCTTTTCGGCCGAATGTGCGCTGTCGGCTGTCGGAGGCATCATACTAACAAGCCTACAATCGGCAGATCGGTCGTCGGCCGAAGCTTTTCGGCCGACGATCAGTACGTGTGTACGGGGCTTAAGGCCCCTTTCACACAGGTGGACCATTCAGAGTTTTTTTGGCGGATCTGAACGGTCACCCCATGCATCTCTATGGGGCATCGGATGTCAGCGGAGACATGTCCTCTGACATCCGATCCGTCAAATCTGGACGGATGGAAACCCTATTTTCCATCCGTCCATCGGATCGGATGGGATCGGACAGACGGTCCGTTCCCATCTGATTCCCACATAGAGATGCATGGGGACCTGACAGCTGTGTTTCCGCACACAGCACGGAGAACAGCTGTCATCCGCCTGCTCAGCGGGGGATCAGCAGATCGATCCCCTGCTGAGAAAAACGGAGTCCATCCGACGGACTTCATGTGTGAAAGAGCCCTAAAAGGGACATAACCGACTTCTCTAAAAGGGACATGTACGCTGATAATCGGTCCCACCAGTGCTGCCAATAAGTGGCCATCAGTGCCTCCTCATCAGTCACCTATCGGTGCAGCCTCATCAGTGCCTCCTTATCAGTGCCACCTATCAGTGCCTCCTCATTTGTCACCTAATAGTGCTGCCTATCAGTGCAGCCTCATCAGTGCCTCCTCATCAGTCACCTATCGGTGCAGCCTCATCAGTGCCTCCTTATCAGTGCCTCCTCATTTGTCACCTAATAGTGCTGCCTATCAGTGCAGCCTCATCAGTGCCTCCTCATCAATCACCTATCGGTGCAGCCTCATCAGTGCCTCCTTATCAGTGCCACCTATCAGTGCCTCCTCATTTGTCACCTAATAGTGCTGCCTCATCAGTGCCCACCAGTCCTGCTATATCAGTGCCCATCAAAGCAATCTATCCATGCCCATCAGTGGCACCTCATGAGTGCTCATCAGCGCATATCAGTGAAGGAGAAAAATTACCTGTTTGCAAAATTTTATAACAAACTACCACCAAAAGAAAGCTCTATTTATGTGAAAAAAATAATACAAATTTCATATTGGTACAGTGTTGCATGACCACGCAATTGTCATTCAAAGTGCGACAGCGCTAAAAGCTGAAAATTGGCCTGGGCAGAAAGGGGGCTAAAAGTGCCCGATAGGCAAGTGGTTAAAGGACAAAAAAATGGCTGGAAAAAAAACAAAGGCAGCCACCGCATCTTAGGACTAGGTAAGCTGCAATATGTACATTTTTCTTCCTGGGTTGTATACACTTGTAGTACTAGCCCCACAGGAGCTATTAATAGATTGGGTTCTCTGTCTTTAGACGACTTGCTGTTTTTTCCTCGACTCTGAGAACACCGTTAGCCCAACTGACACACAAGGTTAAGCAAATGGATACTGCACTGCTACTGGGAGCACAAATATAGATATCCTGAACACCACTAAGGCTCAGCGTCAAAAAGCAAACATCAGATGGCTTAGTGATAAATTAACCCAATATATTGTCACTGGTTACAGTAAATAGCAGTATGAACATAAATGGGGTAAGTAAAGCATTAGGTCAATCACAGTTCACTGTGCAATATGTTCACTAAGCTAAAGCAGCATCAAATGGATTTCTATGCAGCTAAATTAGAGTAAACATGGTAATCCACAAAATCAGCAATAAGTAATTGCTTTAGAAAACAGTAACGGCAATGATAATCAATACTGCGATCACTCCTCTGTAAACAGTAGGTTATCTCCACTTTAGAGTGCACTCAATATGAATGGCAGCAATGAAATATAAAACTGCTACTACTCCCTGAAGAGGCACATCTTACTATGGACAATAGGCAAATTTCTTGTGAAGCAGCTATCCGAGTGAACAGTCTTCAGACGGCTAGCGTTGGGGCCCTTTACGATGGTGTAGACAGTCCTAGTTAAGTTTGCATGTAGTATGTAATGCTGCTAGTTAGATGGCCAGTCCCTATGGGCTCAGTCTCTGCTAGCAGGTTAATGGCAGCAGTGTCCTCTCACTAGTCCCAGCAATACAGCAACAGAAGTCTCACTATTCAGATGTCAGCTTGCATCTGGATATGCCTGGAGTGACTCTGGTCCTCAGCATATGGCCCCAGACTTGTGGCAGGTTGATGTGCACACAGGAGCAGCAATGTGCACACCTCGATCCCCTCGCAGCAAACAGAAAGTTCCTTGGTATTCAGCCTGAGGAAATACAACGCTCTCTCCCCTTATACTGTACCTGGCTCACATTGGGAATTGTGGTCCGAAGACTGCCATAGTAAAGTTCCCTTCCTGAACTTCATCTCCCATGATTCAGTGCTGCCAACCATCAAATCTCTTGAGCTCCTTCTGCTTGTCAGCTCCCCCTGGTGGATGGAAGCGGTGTAGTGTTAACTCTTTCAGCTGAAATCCATTGGAAGCACAGACAGCACTGCAGCACAGCGTCCAAAGCCACTCTCTGTCTCTCTAGCCAAGTACCTGGCTTTGTAGTTCATGTATAACTCCAGGTTTACCCTAACACCCTCCTGAAGCAGAAATCCCAAACCAGCGGCCTGGGATCACAGGAAGTTGGTGGAATCTAGAGGATGAGCTAACCTACAGGGCACAGTGCCAGAAAAAAGTTAGGAATTGCAATAAAAACTGCAATATTTTTTAATGGTACTTAGGGATTTCTTTCTTTCTTTTTTTTTTTTTTATAACGTTAAGTTGGTCCAAAAGTCCCAGTCATTACAGGGGCAGGGAATCTTTCCCCCCACCCATTTGTTCTCTTCCTGCCCGGCCTATAGCAAAATGACAGCCGGGCGTGACCTTGGGGCCGCGCTGCGGGCGATCTGTCACCGGCTGTGTCTGATGACTGATCAGTGTACCGGCTTACTGCCAGTACCATGTAATTGCTGTAACCAATTACAACGGTGTTATATGACAATTGTAAAAAATGGCTAGCTTCCTGTCAAGCCATCCATTGTGTACAATTGTGTTGCTAGCTGTGATTGGTCACAGTGATCACATGGTAGAGACAGGGCCAATAACAGCCCATCTGTACCATGTGATTAGCTATGACCAATGGCTAATCACAACAAAATACACTGAATCTGTTTCATTCATGATATGAAAAAATAAATAAATAAATCTGATTACTTCTCCATACTATGATAACACTGTATTGCCTTTTGTTTTCGCCTGTTTGGTGCTACCCTGGATGGCATCATTAAAGGTCTCACAGGGGCGAAGAGTACCTTTCTTCCGCAGGCTACTAAAGGCAAGGACCCACTTCATTGACGTGGGCCCCCCTCCTCAGCTCATATGAAGTTTTTTCATCCCTCAGGGTCGACTGACATGGGATCTGAGCCCTTCAGGGCCTCCTCTGGAGGATCCAAGCGAACTCAAGAGCGAGTCAAGAGCGGGCTTCTATAGACCCGTGGACAAGGCCCCTTCAGCATGAAGGTGCGCCCTCACCTGTATCTGGCATGGGGGGATGTCTTTGCTGGTTCCATAACCCGTTGACTCCCCTGATACAAGACAAGTGGGTCCACGAGGTCATTCGGTCCAGCTACAAGATCGAGTTTCGTTCTTCTTACCCTCCGGTAAGGTTCTTCCTTCCAACGTGTGACTGTCCCCGATCAGCTTACAGGCTCTTTTTGGGGTGGTGCAAGACCTTTTACTGTAAAGCAGGGATCTTCAAGCTATGGCTCTCCAGTTATTCAAAAACTACAATTCCCATCATGCCTAGTCATGTCTGTGAATATCAGAGTGTTAAAATGCCTCATGTGATGTGTAGTCCCACAACAGCTGGAGGGCCATAGTTTGAGGATCCCTGCTTTAAAGGGTGATGGTCCTGGTTCCAACTTTGGAACGTTTTCAAGGATTTACTCAAACTTGTTTACAGTCCCGAGGAAGGAAGGCATGGTGCGTCCAATTCTGGACCTCAAGGTGCTGAACTGCTTTGTGATGGTGCAGAGGTTCAGAATAGAGTCCATTCGCACGGTGGTGGACATCAAGGACACTTACCTTCACATTCCAATATGTGTCGGTCTCCAGCACTTCCTCTGCTTTGCCGTGGGAGAGGAGCATTATCAGTTTGTGGCGTTACCCTTTGGTCTTGCCTCTGCGAGGACGGGTCTTCACAAAAGTGTTGGCCCCCGTGCTGAGGACGTCCTCCTTCTGTGAGCGGAATCTCCTACTACTCTGGTGGAAAACCTGGAACTCACCATACGAGCTTGAGGGAATTTGGCTGGATTCTGAATTTTCAGAAGTCTGCTCTGGTTCTGTCCACAAAGCTGGACTATCTGGGTCTGACTCTGGACTCGGCCTTAGCCAGAGTGCTCCTTCCTCTGGACAAACTCCGGAAACTGCAGACTGTAATTCGTCTCCTGCTCTCCAGTAGATGGTAATCCCTCCAAACTTGCATGTGGGTGCTGGGCCTGATGGTTTCTACCTTTTGAGGCGATTCTGTTTGCACAGTTCCATACAAGGTCCCTGCAAAATAGATTCTAGCCAAATGGGACAAGAATCCACAGTCTCTAGACAATCAGATGTGGCTAAGCCGGGGAACAAAGGAGTCCCTGATATGGTGGCTTCGTTCTTTGGTGCTTCGGCTGGGCAAATCCTTCCTCCCTTGTATTGGACAGTGACCACAATGAATGCCAGCCTGTCCAGCTGGGGAGGCATCCTCAGCAAAATTTCTGCTCAGGGGATCTGGACACTGGAAGAGTCCAGACTACTGATCAATGTCTTGGAACTCTGAGCGATCAGACTGTGCCTGGAACATTGGACTGATCGCCTTCAGGGATGTCCAGTGCACATTCAATCGGACAATGCCATGGCCGTGGCTTATGTCAATCACCAGGGGGGCACAAGAAGTGTCCTGGTAGCTCTGGGGGTAGCTGGAATTCTAAGGTGGGCAGAACGGTTCGTTCCAGCCCTCTCCGCCATACACATTCCCGTGGTGGAAAACTGGCAGGCAGGTTACCTCAGTCGGCAGGCATTGGAATAAGGAGAATGGTCCCTTCATATGTAGGTGTTTCTCCGGTGGGGCATTCCCAAGGTGGATCTGTTGGCATCCCATCTCAGCAGAAAGGTGCAGAGGTTTGTGGCTCGATCACGGGATCCTCTGGCAGATGCCACAGATGAGCTGGTGGTCCCGTGGGGTCAGTATCATCTGATATACGCCTTTCCCCGGCTAAAACTTCTGCCGAGTCTTCCCTTCTCTCAAGCTTCTGCCAAGACTTCTACGCAGGATCGAGGCAGAAGGGATTCCGTCATCTTAGTGGCCTTGGAC
Organism: Pelophylax lessonae; assembly: GCF_965119305.1. Lineage (NCBI taxonomy): Eukaryota > Metazoa > Chordata > Amphibia > Anura > Ranidae > Pelophylax > Pelophylax lessonae. Next base: position 189,919,852 of record NC_138780.1, on the reverse strand, counting down.
TAGCCTCGCCGGGGCTTGATAAGCCGATCTGGTGCGGCTGGTCGCTGACATTCCTTGGAAGCTTCCTCTCAGGGAGGATCTGCTGTCCCAAGGATGTCAGGGATACCTCCTGCAGGTATCCCTCAAGGGTGATTAGAATCAGGACACAAAGGAATAAGGTGCAAATACATTTAATAAGCAAGTGACATATTCCAATAGCAACACCAGTGGACAAAAACAAGTAGCCAAAATATAAATGCAACAGCAAACCCCAATAGTGGCCTAACAAACTAACTACACAAGGAGCAGGCAATAGCAAGACAGGAATGGAACAAGAGACAAGGAAAGTGGGGAGCCAAGTACAGGAAGCAGGGTACAGGGAACAGAGCTCAGGATAAGGGTACAGGTTACAGGATACCGATAAAGGTTCAGGATCAGGCTCAGACAGGAATACAGCTAGCAGAGAAGGGTTCAGGATCAGGCTCAGACAGGGATACGGCTAGTAGAGAAGGGTTCAGTATAAGGGATCAGGAACAAGCTCAACCAGGGACAAGGCTAGCAAAGAATGCTGAAGCGTGAAGGGCGGGCTTATATTCCCACAGCAGTTCTCAGGTGCAGCCTAATTAAGGTACAGTCCAACTGCAGGGAGACACCTGCTGGTGGGCCCAGGAACTGTGCCCTTCAGTTACTGGAACAGCAGAGCCACCAACAGGTGACCGACGTAATAACACCGATCCTGACAAAGGACCAATCTTCCATCCTGCTTTACAGACGCTGGCTTTGTTGGCTTGGCTGTTGAGCGCCAGGTGCTGATGGATAGAGGTTTGTCTGAGTCAGTGATTCCAACGCTGTTAAAAGTTAGGAAATCTACTTCCAGGAAGATCTACCATCGTACTTGGAAGACATACATTGCGTGGTGTGAGTCTCTTGAGGTTCATCCTCATTCTTTTTTGGTGGGTCGGATCTTGACCTTTCTTTAATGGGGGGTTGAGCAGAAACTGGCCTTGAGTACTATCAAGGGTCAGGTGTTGGCCTTAGTGGTTTTCTTTCATTGAACCTTGGCCACATACTCCCTGGTGTGTGCTTTTCTTCTGGGAGTTAGGCACTTGACCTCTCCAGTGCAGTCTCTGTTGCCACCTTGGAACCTCAAATTTGTGCTCTCAGTCCTCCAGAAGCCTCCTTTTGAGAATCTTCAGGAGAGTCCCTTGCTTGTGCTGTCCCAGAAGGTGGCCTTTTTGGTGGCTTTCACCTCTGCGAGCAGGGTGTCTTAATTGGCAGGGTTATCCTGTCGTTCACCCTACTTGGTGGTTCACAGTGATAAGGTGGTTCTTCGTCCCTGTCCATCGTTCATTCCTCAGGTTGTCTCTAATTTTCATTTGAAAGAAGACATTGTGTTGCCTTCCCTGTGTCTCAGGCCAAAACATCTGAAGGAAATTGCTTTGCATGCCTTGGATGTAGTCCATGCAATTCAGGTGTACCTGGCATCTATGGAGTCTTTTAGGAAGTCTGACTATTTGTGCTCATGGATTGGGCCTCAGAAAGGGTTGTCCTCTTCCTCTGCCACCATTTCCAGATGGATCAGACAGAGGGTGATTCAGACCTATTCCATCAAGTGTCAGGTTCCTCCTTTCCCTGTCAAGGCGCACTCTTCTCAGGCGCTCAGTGCCTCCTGAGCCTTCCGTCATCAGCCGTCAGTGACGCAAGGCGGCCACCTTGTCGTCAATGCACACTTTCACAAAGTTCTATAAAAAGCATGTGTTGGCATCTGCAGATGCTTCCTTTGGACACAAGGTTTTGCAGGCTGCTGTTTAGAGGACCTGTTTGAGGGTGTATTGTTTTTGCAGGTGAGCTCCAGTTGTTTTTGGTTGAGCTAGTTGGCTATAGTTAGTCTTGGGAGTTTCTTTTTGCTGTTCCCTCCCCTCATGTTTAACACTGCTTTGGGACGTCCCAATGGTTAGAAAGATCAGGAGCTGTGTCCATCAATAAACGCAAGAGAAAATGGGATTTTTGACTTACCGTAAAATCCATTTCTCTGATGTTCATTGACAGACACAGCACCCACCCCTCTGTGGAGTTGCAATTCTTCTGCTTGTAACAAAACTGACATCCTATAGCAGACAGAGGGAGTATACCCCCTGGGACTGCCCATAGGTGTAGCCAGACTTTTTTTCTGCCTAGTGTCCTACTCCTGTAGGGGGCAGTATAACCCAATGGTTAAGAAGATCAACAGCTGTGTCCGTCAATGAACATCAGACAAATGGATTTTACGGTAAGTCAAAAATCCCATTATTTTGTTTTTTTTATCTTCAGATGCCATTTAAAGCCAACTGCACACTTAAAAACCACCAAAAAAAAACACTTCCTTTATTTTTCCACTATTGTCTAAAATGCATTTCACCAAAAAAAATCGAAATTTTTCTAAACCTTTACAATTTTTGTTAAAAATTTAGAGGAAGTAAATACTCGGCTTCATTCAGCTTTACACATAAAGTGTAAATTATTAGGGCTATATAATTTCCTGTAAATAAATAAGGCAAGCACTGGAAGGAATCTGGGGCAGCGTTTTCTCCAGGAGAGTAAAGCATTTCAGCTTTTCTGTTTTCTGTTGCTCATCTAGTGCCCAGGTCGAAGATGCCCAAATGTACCCTGTGTACCCTGTACATCCCCCCCCTTTTACAATAAAAAAAAAAAAATTTCCCTCTCCCAGTACAATTTTTCCCCTCCCAGCTCTTCTTCACTCTCAACCTGCTGCCCACTATGTGATTTACCCAAACCATCTCTTGAGCATAGACTGTTGAGCTGCCCCCCCGGTCAAAGCCTTTTGAACTAAAGTGGAACTGTTTGTGGCCTCCCACACCGGTTTGGCTCCCTACAGAGACCCTTATCTTTTGCTCTTTGGAAACTTTGATATGGTGCTTCAAAAAGTCTCCAAACCACAGGCACGCATCCTCACTAACCACAAACTATGGCTGTCGTCGTACTATATGATAGCCAGAAGATCTATTCTTGCCAAATGGATACAAAACTCCCCTCCTACACTCAGCGATTTGAGGCTGGGCCTTCAACAACTCTACGACAGAGAAGCCCTGGACATTAAAACTTCCAACCCTCAAAACTCTGCCAAGTTCGACCAAAAATGGTCGCCCTTCCTGAAACCTGTTTTTCACTACTGAACACCTCCCCTGTGGGGTAGGACTCCTACGGACCCGCCACTAGCCGATTCCGCCACTGAGCTACCTCTTTAACTTAATCCATCACTTCGAACAATTTATACCAGGCTGTTATTCATACCACGGCATACAGCGGCAGGTAGGCTGAAACCTTATAGGGTAACCTCACACCCCTACTATAAACGGAATGGTCTTTTCACTTCCTGCTCTCCCCTTTCATGGCATCATCTTATCCTTTCATGATCTGGACCTTGCACGAACTACCCGGTTTTGACTAGGCCAAGCATACTATCTCCATTTCCAAATTGTTCCACAATTGTCGGAGGATATGCATTTTCTGCTTGTATCTCCCCTCCCTCCACCCTTATCTTCTCCCACTTGCTAGGCAGGTTGATTGTTGTTTATCTTTTGATACCTGTTACCTACTTAAGGCTTGCCGCTTCTTACATCTGTTTTTGCATCTTAGTTGTTGGAAACTCAATACATTTTTTCTTTCAAAAAAAATCCCCCCCCCCCTTCCCAGCACAATCTTTGCTGCCCCCCTCCCGAAATCCTTCCTGCTAGCACAAATCCCCTCTCATAGCACAACCACCCCTCAAATCTGCCCTCCTAGCACAAATCTTTCCCCCCAAACTTCCCCTCCTAGCACAAGTCACTTCTTCTACACCCTCCTGACACAACACCCCCGTCCCCCACAAGTCACCCCTCCAGCCTTCCCCCCAAAAAAACTTCCCCTTGTGGAACAAATCCCCCCAGTGATTTTAGCTACATACTGTATTTTTGTATAAAAACTTCAGACTCAATTTACTAAGCTTTGACACATGTTAAATGCCTACACAATTTACCCTCATGTGCCTGTTATTCTCAGCTCTCATTGGCTCTTTGCCTGGTGAATATTGAATTAGCCGCATAGCCATTTCTTTCCTCAGTCATTCATTTGTGTCAGGTTTGCAGTTTCCGTTGTTCCGTCTCACACTTCTTAAAGGATTAAATGATTACCCTCTCTGGCCTATTATCTCCAGCGTATAATCAACTTTAAGATGCTTCCAGATACTTATCTCCTAAAGTGGTTTGAAATGATTTGATCCTTAACGCCGTATTATATTATTGCGTTCGCCACTTGTCCCGCTGTCCAATTTTTACGCTGATGAGTGATACCTGAGCGTGTCATTGGTTGTTCTCTCTGCTGGATCGTCTTTGCTCTTTTTCTTCCGTTCCATCTGGTGAAATGGTTTATAATAGACTACTTCTGTCTATCATTTTATTTATATAGATTCTTATCTTCAGTAATTGTTGGTTTTAGAACTGTCCCTACTTTTGGTCTTACTTTGTTTTTCCTATGCAGAGGAGGCAATAGTCTAGGGCAGCTTTTCTCAACCTTTTTAACATGGATGAACCCTTGAAATAACTTTCCAGGCAAAAAGTTATTATATTTACAACTCACAGTACATTAGCCTGATGGTCAGCGGGATGAATGCTCCTTACATTGGTGATCAGTGGCAAGAATGCCCCTTAAATTGGTGGTCAGTGGGAAGAATGCCCCTTACATTGGTGGTCAGTGGGAAGAACGCTCCTTACATTGGTGATCAGTGGGAAGAATGCTCCTTACATTGGTGATCAGTGGGAAGAACGCTCCTTACATTGGTGATCAGTGGGAAGAATGCTCCTTACATTGGTGGTCAGTGGGAAGAATGCTTCTTACATTGGTTGTAAGTGGGAAGAATGCTCCTTATATTGGTGGTCAGTGGGAAGAATGCTCCTTATATTAGTGGTCAGTGGGAAGAATGTCCCTTACATTGGTGATCAGTGGGAAGAATGCTCCTTACATTGGTGATCAGTGGGAAGAACGCTCCTTACATTGGTGATCAGTGGGAAGAATGCTCCTTACATTGGTTGTAAGTGGGAAGAATGCTCCTTATATTGGTGGTCAATGGGAAGAATGTTCCTTATATTGGTGGTCAGTGGGAAGAATGCTTCTTATATTGGTGGTCATTAGGAATAACTCCCTCTTACAGATAGCTAAAAAAGATCATTGGTGTAAGTGGTTACTTACAGTATCTGAGAGGCAGGAATTGCCCATTGGTCAAGGAACCCCTAGCAACCTGTAGAGCAAGGGTGGGCAAACTGCGGCCCTCCCAGTTGTTTAAATTGGTGGTCAGTGGGAAGAATGTTCCCTAAATTGGTGGTCAGTGGGAAGAATGCCCCTTACATTGGTGATCAGTGGGAAGAATGCTCCTTACATTGGTGATCAGTGGGAAGAATGCTCCTTACATTGGTGGTCAGTGAGAAGAATGCCCCTTACATTGGTGATCAGTGGGAAGAACGCTCCTTACATTGGTGGTCAGTGGGAAGAATGCTCCTTACATTGGTGATCAGTGGGAAGAATGCTCCTTACATTGGTGATCAGTGGGAAGAACGCTCCTTACATTGGTGGTCAGTGGGAAGAATGCTCCTTACATTGGTGGTCAGTGGGAAGAATGCTCCTTACATTGGTGGTCAGTGGGAAGAATGCTCCTTACATTGGTGGTCAGTGGGAAGAACGCTCCTTACATTGGTGGTCAGCGGGAAGAATGCTCCTTACATTGGTGGTCAGTGGGAAGAATGCTCCTTACATTGGTGGTCAGTGGGAAGAATGCTCCTTACATTGGTGATCAGTGGGAAGAATGCTCCTTACATTGGAGGTCAGTGGGAAGAATGTCCCTTACATTGGTGATCAGTGGGAAGAATGCTCCTTACATTGGTGATCAGTGGGAAGAATGCTCCTTACATTTAGCTAAAAAAGATCATTGGTGTAAGTGGTTACTTACAGTATCTGAGAGGCAGGAATTGCCCATTGGTCAAGGAACCCCTACCAACCTGTAGAGCAAGGGTGGGCAAACTGCGGCCCTCCCAGTTGTTTTAGAACTACAGTAATCTGCAAAAGTCTTAGACAGGTGTGAAAAAATGCTGTAAATGAAGAATGTTTTCAGAAGTGTTCATAGTTTATTTTTATCAATTAACAAAATTAGTATAAAAAAAAAAAAAAGCTAAATGAACAGAATCCAAATCAAATCAATATTTGATGTGATCGCCCTTTGCCTTCAAACCGGCATTAATTCTTCTAGGTACCCTTTACACACAGTTTTTGAAGGAACTCGGCAGGTAGGTTGTTCCATACATCTTGGAGAACTAAGCACAGATCATCTGTTGATGTTGGCTGCCTCAAATCCTTCTGTTTCTTCATGTCATTCCAGACAGACTCGATAATCAGGGCTCTGTGGGGGCCAAACCATCACTTCAAGGACTCCTTGTTCTTTCTTACACCAAAGATAGTTCTTAATGACATTTGCTGTATGTAATTGGGGTGGTTGTCATGCTGCAAATGCTTCCCTATTGGTATGGCATTATGGATAAGTATCTGCCTGTATTTCTCAGCATTGAAGACACCATTGATCTTGACCAAATCTCCAACTCCATTGGCAGAAATGCAGCCCCAAATTTGCAAGGACCCTCGACCAAACTTCACATTTGCCTTCAGACACTCTTTATTGTACCGCTCTCCAGCTTCGCCAACACAATGCCTCCTTCTACAGCCAAATATTTCACATTTTGACTCATCAGTCCAGAGCACCTGCTACCATTTTTCTGCACCCCAATTCCTATGTTCTCTTGCATAGTTGAGTCGCTTATGGCACTTTTCCACTGCAAGTACCGGCTTGGCTCTACTCGGCCCTGCTTGGCCCGGTTTGCTTTTCCACTGCACCGTACATGGTACGGTGTTGGAACGGTTCGGTACGGTATGGTTTGCTTTTCCACTAAAGTAGTACTAAAGTTAAGTGGGTGGGATAACAACGGGGTGGGTGGGATCTCTGACCAATCAGTGGCTAGTAGTGACTGCATGCAAAGGATTGTGGGATATGGTACCGGGTATGGTACCTCTTGGAACCACAATCGAGGTGGTACTGTTTTTGAGAGCCGTACCGTTCGGTTCCATGCAGTGGAAAAGCGCCGCCGTACCGTACCGAACCGTTCCTACACCATACCATGCGGTACCAGCAGTGGAAAAGCACAAAAGCGAGCCGAACCGTTCAGTTCCATGCAGTGGAAAAGCGCCATTAGACTTGTTTCCACTTTGAAGGTTTGGCTTTTTGTGCGCAATTCTTGCATGCACAGAGGAAGATCCATAAAGACATGGATGAGTGAGTTTGGGGTGGAGGAACTTGACTGGCCTGCACAGAGTCCTGACCTCAACCTGAGAGAACACATTTGGGAGGAATTAGAGCAGGGCCTGCAAGCCAGGCCTTCTCATCCAACATGAGTGCCTGACCTCACAAATGCAGCTTTAGTCTAGATTTGGATGGGCCTATGCCTTATTTACAAAAGCTGGTGGGGGTGGGTCATCCTCGAATGATTCTCCAAACCTGGTGTAATCCTCACTTTGACTCATCCGAGGGGTGAACGCAGCACGTGGTAACAATCTCGTTCCCTTTTCGGCTGTTTCCCGCTTTAATGAAAGTTTTCCATATTTTTTTTATACTCTTAATCTACATATTTCATCTCCATGTCAGGGGAACGCAGGGCTGCTGTTAGGAATGATGGGGCCCCGTACAGCCTACCTGATGGGGCCCCCTTCAACCCCATCCCTGGCCCTGCCTCAAAACAAAATGCAGGTTTGTCACCGTTTACGTATATGTGCGGGACCAACATGCATGTTTGCAATTACGCATGAGCAAGGGGGAATGGGGGCTTTAAAAAGGTTTTACATTTTATTTTATTATTTATGTTACTTTGTGCAAAGTTGCTGGGGCTATCATGCTGCAGGGATGACCAAGATATCACCCTTCCAATCCAGGGACGTGCCGGTGTTCTGTCAGAATAGCGCTACCTATCAGATTCTGCTACCGGAAGTAATATACAGACGAGAACAACTTACTGCGCATGCGTCATGCATTCCAACATGGCTGCTATGCGTACCAATAGCTTTCCTAATGTGACAGAACACGAAGCAGCAGCGGACATCTTCTTACACCCACGCAAGTCTTCAATTTTACATTTATTTTATCAGTAAACTGACCTTATAGAATAAATCACAGTATTACATTTGTATTATTATTGTATTCTAGTAAATATAGCGAGAAACCTGCGGCCAATGTGGTGACGGCCACCTTGGTACACCCCGCACTGCTCAGCGACAAACTGATTCTATAGTGAAATAGACTGTTCCACTCGGTTGCGGTGAAATAGTCTATTTCAGTATATAAGGTGAGTTTACTGCTAAAATAAATGTAAAATTCAAGACTTGTGTGGGTGTAAGAAGATGTCCGCCTCTGCTCCGTGTTCTGTCACATTAGGAAACCTATTGGAACGCATAGTCGCCATGTTGGAACACATGGTGCATGCGCAGTAAGTTGTTCTTTCCGAATGCCACTTCTGCTAGCAGAATCTGATAGGTAGCGCTATTCTGACAGAACACTGATACATCGATGGGCGGGAAGAGGTTAAAGGGGAGTGGTTTGACTGCACATGTTTACTGTCCCCCAAACACAAGTTTAAAGTAGCATCTCACTGTGTCCTATGATCACCAGCATGAAAATCACACAGGCTACAGGTGCCCTGTCACAGTGTCACATGGATGCTGGGGATGCTGACTTTGTTATGCAGTAACACTCACTACAGTCATAGCTTAAAGTCAGCATCCCCAGAATTCATGTGACAATGTGACAGGGCACCAGCAGCCTGTGTGATTTTTATGCTGAGATCATAGGACACAGTGAGGACTCTATCTGTTCTTCACTCACTGTGTCCAATCCAGCCACGCTGTCCTCCTGCTGTTCCCTGTCAGCTGCTGAGCAATCTGCCTCCGTACATGATCACACTCTGCACTTGAGTAAGGGGAGGCGGGGCTGAGCAGAGAATTATTGTATCCCTCCGCCAGGCAAGGCAGTGGACAGCAGCAGCCAGGACTATATGGCAGCAAATCACCATGGAACTAAATCCCATGTATACATGCGACCCGAAAATGGAAAAAAAGTCCCGCCACTGCACTCACCTCCTGGGCCCTTCTGCTGTCATTATAGGGCCCAGGAAAATGTAATTACACCCCAAGAAATTACAAATTAGGAAAAGGTTTAGAAAAAACGATTTTTTTTTGAACATGCAGACATTAACTGTGATGCTGCCCGGGCCCCTTGTAGAGCTGATGGAGCCCGGGCCCGGTACAACAGGGCTGGTTGTACTGCCCTATCAGCGGCCCTGGAACGGACAGTCTTCACAGACCAGTGACCGCGTGTCCCCCTCATTCTTGTTTGTAAATGTGTTCGCCAAAATAATTCCACAGTGAAAAGTGTACAATTTAGTGAGGTAGTTAAATCTCACAAATAACACCGCACACTCTGCTGATCTAATATATTTCTTTCGTAAATCGATTTGGGAAAAAAAAAAAAAGCAAGCTCACATTTTGCTTTTCTTTCTGGGGAAACAGATTCGTTTTTAATCCTTTCCAACAGATTTAAAAGGAAAAAAAAAAAAAAAAAATGACTCCGATAGGGATTTTTTAATTTAATTTGCATGACCATCAGGCTTACTGCTTGCTCTCATTAAAAGCCTGTTCTAGTAATTGTGGAACATCCCACACACAGATTATAAACTTTGTCGAGAAAGTCGTTGTGGAGACGCTTTTTAATGACAAAGTTAAGTCAAGCACGCATATTAGTTACAATATTTGTAGAATGTTGGAAATGCTTGGTGTATGTGCTGTGATTTTCCAGGGCAGGGGTCTCCAGACTTTCTTAACAAAGGGACTGGTTACTGTCCTTTAGTCTAAAGGGGGGCCAGATTGTGGCGAGTGGGAGTAGAAAATACCCCAAACTTGGTGGTCAGTGGGATAAAAAAAGTACATATTGACTGTGGTCAATAGGAGGAGGAATAGTGCTCCATCATTGGTAATAGTGGGAGGAATAGTGCCCCATCATTGGTGTCAGTGGGAGGAATAGTGCCCCATCATTGGTGTCAGTGGGAGGAATAGTGCCCCATCATTGGTGTCAGTGGGAGGAATAGTGCCCCATCATTGGTGTCAGTGGGAGGAAAAGTACCCCATCATTGGTAATAGTGGGAGGAATAGTGCTCCATCATTGGTAATAGTGGGAGGAATAGTGCCCCATCATTGGCGTCAGTGGGAGGAATAGTGGCCCCATCATTGGTGTCAGTGGGAGGAATAGTGCCCCATCATTGGTGTCAGTGAGAAGAATAGTGCCCCATCATTGGTGTCAGTGGGAGGAATAGTGCCCCATCATTGGTAATAGTGGGAGGAATAGTGCTCCATCATTGGTAATAGTGGGAGGAATAGTGCCCCATCATTGGCGTCAGTGGGAGGAATAGTGGCCCCATCATTGGTGTCAGTGGGAGGAATAGTGCCCCATCATTGGTGTCAGTGGGAGGAAAAGTGCCCAATCATTGGTAATAGTGGGAGGAATAGTGTCCTATCATTGGTGTCAGTGGGAGGAATTTTGCCGATCATTGGTGTCAGTGGGAGGAATAGTGCCCCATCATTGGTGTCAGTGGGAGGAAAAGTGCCCCATCATTGGTAATAGTGGGAGGAATAGTGCCCCATCATTGGTGTCAGTGAGAGGAATAGTGCCCCATCATTGGTGTCAGTGAGAGGAATAATGCTCCATGTCAGTAGGAGAGAAAGTGCCCCAATGTATGGATGAAGACAAGCAAAGAGTCGCACCTGGCCCATGGGCCACAGTTTGGAGAGCACTATTCCAGGGGGTTTAATTCAACTGTAGTGCTTACCCGTGAGTTCAGCCCAGCCAGGGAATACAGTTTTAGGAACATAAAACTTCCAAGAAAAGGGTTGCCCTTGCAGGGGTTTCCAGCATCATTTCAAACACAAGGAAAAGTATATCAAGCCTTCTGGCTTCCTCTCGCAGTGCTGCTTTTCAGGCCCCCAGCCTGAACCCTCTCTCAGCACCACTGTGCTCATTTGAAATTCTGCACCTCCCTCTCGGCTCTCTCTTAAAGCTCCCTGATGCCCTTGACCACGCCCTGTCCTCTGGGCATGGGACCTCATATCTTCTATGTGAAGCCCTAGACTAATGTCAGGCCCTTGATTATAAGACTCTGCACACACAGCCTGCTGGTCTCCAGTAAGCTCCGGACACAGGATAAAAAGCTCTTCAAAGCATCTGACCATCAGAACCCAATCCAGATGTTGCCAAACCTGGAAAAAAACAAAAACACCATTTTGTCTGATCATAATAAACATTCTGGAGCCCCTCCATCTGCATTCACTGAACTGTGTTGCCATTTACCTTTTTCAACCCCGTGTCAGGCCTTCTACCCTCTCAAAACTCTTTGAATACTCTGGACTCCAGAATGCAATTCAGACATGCCAAACCTGGAGAAAACTGGAAACCCAATCTTCTCTGCTCTTAATGGACATTCTGGAGCCCCTTTATCTCTATCCATGTGAACTGTGTGTTATGGCGCTTTTCCACTGCATGGAACCGAACGGTTCGGTTGGCTTTTGTGCTTTTCCACTGCTGGTACCGCATGGTACGGTGTAGGAACGGTTTGGTACGGTACGGCGGCGCTTTTCCACTGCATGGAACCGAACGGTACGGCTCTCAAAAACAGTACCACCTCAATTGTGGTTCCAAGAGGTACCATACCGGTATCATATCCCACAATCCTTTGCATGCAGTCACTACTAGCCACTGATTGGTCAGAGAATTGTTGTTATCCCACCCACTTAACTTTAGTACTACTTTAGTGGAAAAGCAAACCGTACCGAACCATTCTAACACCGTACCATGCGGTACCAGCAGTGGAAAAGCAAGCAGGGCCGAGTAGAGCCGAGCCGGTACTTGCAGTGGAAAAGCAAACCGGGCCAAGCAGGGCCGAGTAGAGCCGAGCCGGTACTTGCAGTGGAAAAGTGCCATTATTTATCTCTTTTAACCCAGTGGCGGGGCACTGCACTGGCACAGTGCCCAACAATACAATATTCTGAACATAAAAATTATGAGAAACTGGACATTTAGGCTACAGAATATGGACAATGTTTCGTACCAGCAGTGCAGATAAAGCCTGAGGTTGCCCGTCCCCCACCACATTCCTATGATGATTTCACCCTCTTCTGGACCCTGAGAGAACCCTTGCTGCTGGATGTCAAGTAACTGTCAACATCATGCAGGCACTGACATAAACATTCACAGAAGGATCAAAGAAGTAAACCAATAAGGAGAAGACTCAGGCTACGGCGTCCCACGAGGGCAGGTTAAGATAAGTAAAAACCAGCATTTAGGTTGTGATTTTTTTTTTTTTTTTTTTGTTCTAGCAATCAGATAGCACGGGATGAGAGGGGAGTCACACTGATCCCCGAGTGGAGCTTTTAGTCCCGGGTCACACTTGTGCGATGCAGGAACGCTGCGAATTTGCAGCCTGTTCCCGCATCGCAAACGCACATCTGGCAGTTCACACTGCCATATGCGATACGCAGGGGGTGTCAATTAAATGTTAACGACACCCCCAGTTTGATCGCATATCTCAGTGCGATCTGACAGTTCGCACAGGATCGGATCGCACAAGTGTGAACCACTGTGCGATCCGATCCTGATGCGGCTGGAAAAAAGGGTCCTGTGCGTCTTTTGTGCGGGTGCAGTGCGAATTTAGCCATACAAAGTGTATGGCTGAATTCGCACCGCACATCCAATCGCATGTAATGAAGGAGCAGTGCGCTCCGATATTACATGCGATCGCCGCACTCGCAAGAGTGTGAACCGGCCCTTAAATGATTGTTCATAACAGATTATTTTGCGCACATATATTTCAGCTTTACAGGAACTTATTTGTATTCTCTACATCAAATTGACAATCTATGCAGATATCTGCTATTGTACCGTATGCTTTGGAAGCCTGTATGATGGCTTTTCAGATTGCTGCATGTTTTGTTGTTTTGTACATATAATCCACTTCCTCAGGAGAAATGGAGGTGGTACAATCTAGTACGTGTGTTTCTTAGATATATAATTCAGATCCTATTACATGGCTGCTGAGTGTGGGCAATAAATAGTGGCTTTTGAGATCCATTACGCCTACATGGATTGCTGGGATTACATATTGAGCAATGTTTAGTACTAAGATTACAAATATCTCTTTTTTTTTTTTTAAAACATGTTTGTTTGTGTGTGTGTGTGTGTGTGTGTGTGTGTGTGTGTGTGTGTGTGTGTGTGTGTGTGTGTGTATATATATATATACACACACACACTATATTGCCAAAAGTATTGGGACGCCTACCTTTACACACACATGACCTTTAATGGCATCCCAGTCTTAGTCCGTAGGGTTCAATATTGAGGTGGCCCACCCTTTGCAGCTATAACAACTTCAACTCTTCTGGGAAGGCTGTCCACAAGGTTTAGGAGTGTGTCTATGGAAATGTTTGACCATTCTTCCAGAAGCACATTTGTGAGGCCAGGCACTGATGTTTGACGAAAAGGCCTGGCTCGCTGTCTCTACTTCAATTCATCTCAAAGGGTTTCTATCGGGGTGAGGTTAGGACTTTGCAGGCCAGTAAAGTCCCTCCACCTCAAACTCTCTCATACATGTCTTTATGGACCTTGCTTTGTGCATTGGTGCACAGTAGAGCTGCACAATTAATCGTATGAAAATCGCAATCTCGATTCACCCCCCCGATGATCTAAACCTGACATATGCTCGATTCTTTGCATAGCTGAACAGCCGTGGAAAAAAAAAAAAGCCTCCCCGCAAACCTATCAGCAAGTCTCCCAGTAACTATAAACAAAATGATTACATTGTATCTTTTCCTTCCCTCTGCCAGGGAGAAAGGAAGTTTAACCTCTTAAAGACTAGACCTTTTTCTGACACTTGTTGCTTGCAAGTTAAAATCAGTTTTTTTGCTAGAAAAGTACTTAGAACCCCCAAACATTTTATATATTTTTTTAGCAGAGACCCTACAGAATAAAATGGTGATTGTTGTAATATTTTATGTCACACTGTATTTGCGCAGCAGTCTTTCAAACGCAATTAATAGACTTTAATGAATAAAAAAAAAAAAAAAAACGTAACAGTAAAGTTATCCCAATTCTTTTTTTTTGTTACACAGAGAATCGTGAGAGAATTGTGATCTTTATTCCAAGCTAAAAAATCGTGATTCTCATTTTGGCCAGAATCGTGCAGCTCTAGTGCACAGTCATGTTGGAACAGGAAGAGCCCTGATAGCATCCCAGACCTTGCTTTGTGCACTGGTCCAAATCATTTGGTGGAGGGGGGATTATGGTGTGGGGTTGTTTTTTAGAGGTTGGGCTTGTCCCCCTTAGTTCCAGTGAAGGGAACTCTTAAGATGTCAGCATACCAATACATTTTGGACAATTTCATGCTCCCAACTTTGTGGGAACAGTTTGGGGATGGCCCCTTTCTGTTCCAACATGACTGCGCACCAGTGCACAAAGCAAGGTCCATAAAGACATGGATGAGCGAGTTTGGGGTGGAGGAACTTGACTGGCCTGCTCAGAGTCTTGCCATAAACCGTGCTTGATAGGAAGATTCCTCCACCACCTTCAGTGCAAAAGATAGCGCACACAAACACAATGTGTTCTCACAATCTGCTTACCAGGTAGAAGGTAATATGAGGCATGTATCGTGTGCAGGCAGAGGATCCTCCAGTTTAAAATCAATCCCAAATTCAGCGTTCACGATCATCAGGAATAAAGCACAGGGACAGTAAACACAATTCATATACCATTGGAAGGAACAGAAAGAATACTCATGGTGCACTAGCTCTTGTTACCATCCGAAATTTATTAAAATCATACTCACAAAGGAAAAAGGTGGATTTGAGGATTATGGAGGCCACTGTGCTCTTAGGAACCTTAAGTGCAGCAGAAATCTTTTTGTAACCTTGGCCAGATCTGTGCCTTGCCACAATTCTGTCTCTGAGCTCTTCAGGCAGTTCCTTTGACCTCATGATTCTCATTTGCTCTAACATGCATTGTGATCTGGAAGGTCTTATATAGACAGGTGTGTGGCTTTCCTAATAAAGTCCAATCAGTATAATCAAACACAGCTGGACTCAAATGAAGGTGTAGAACCATCTCAAGGATGATCAGAAGAAAAGGAAAGCACCTGAGTTAAATATATGAGTGTCACAGCAAAGGGTCTGAATACTTAGGACCATGTGATATTTCAGTTTTTCTTTTTTAATAAATCTGCAACAATGTCAACAATTCTGTGTTTTTCTGTCAGTATGGGGTGCTATGTGTACATTCATGAGGAAGAAGAATGAACTTAAATGATTTTAGCAAATGGCTGCAATATAACAAAGAGTGAAAAATTTAAGGGGGTCTGAATACTTTCCATACCCACTGTATATATATATATATATATATATATATATATATATATATATATATATATAATAAAACCACATGCCAGCTTAAAGTGTCAGACTATGAAAATCTCTCATTACATGCTATTTAACAGAGTATGCTCACAAAGCCACTAAAGCATTCATTTTGTGTAGAGTGAAGTATACCTGGTTGATGTCCCCACTGCACCCTGAAATTGTGTAGATCAGCTGTTGTCATCTACTGAGCACGCTCCAGTTACAGTTCCCTTCTAAACTTTTCATTTCCTCCTTTTACTTATCTGTGCAGCCCATATGAGTATAGAGTCACGCAGTTAAAGTACCAGCATTTGACCTGGGATTAGGCTCTTGCAATCCCTCTCTTAATATAGGAGAGGAGAAGCAGCACAATGAGCCAACCAGTTGTGCTGCACTGCTCAAGAACCTGCTGACAGGAGCTGAGAGCAGAGAGATGAGATCATCAGTCTGCTACATCTCCTTTACTGTCCAATCACAGACTGGGAGAAGGACAAGACTAAAGCCCCGTACACACGTACTGATCGTCTGCCGAACGATCGGCCGTCTTTTGTCCGGTGCTGTCTTGTCTGTTGAAAAGTGCAAAAGACTGCACACAAATTTTGTCGGCCAACAACAGCCGACTGCAGAAGTGATGTCATGTGATGGTTAACTTTCCTTGTCTTTTTTCTTTTCTGAGCATGCCCAGTCTTGCAAATCTGCTGTCTGTCGGCCGAAATCTGTACTGACTGGCGAACAATCGGCCGTTCTGGTGTTGGCCAACAAAAATTTTAATGCCTGCACACCCGATTCTGTTCGGCCGAAAATGCGCTGTCGGTTGTCGGAAGCATCATACTAACAAGCCGACAATCGGCCGATCGTTCGGCGGCCGAATATTTACGGCCGACAATCGGTACGTGTGTACGGGGCTTTAGGAGTGTCAATTGCAGCAGACAGTAATCAAGTTAGAGAGACAGGGCTGCTCTGTGTGGCAGAGCTGTGTAAATCTCAGGACTGGATGGACAGAAATACAAATAATTTATCCCGTAAAACAGCCATATGATCTAATCCGCAAGAGCACAGGCATGCTTGAACAAATAATGGTCTTTCTAAACTGTTACAAGAGCACAGTTGTCTAAAAAAAACTTTGTAAGCTGTAGCATTCACACTGGAACACCTGAAGTCAGTCATTTTGAGGGGAGGGGCTTCCTAGTCCTGCCATTTTTTTGGACAGCTTCCTAAACCATATTCATCCAATCAAGACAAATGTTTTAAAGGATCTGCTGAGACTTGCAGTTATCTATGGAAAGCCCAGGTGTGCATGGTCAATAAAACAGTAAGCTTTCATTGTGTTTTCTCCCCAGGGAAGTGGATCAGGATTCGGACGGTTTAGTGTGCTACAAGGACTTTGAATTTGCAATGGACTACGGTGGGAGAGAGGACTAGATTGAACTGTATACATGGCGGGACGCAGGATTCATTATCAGTGCTGCTTTGTTTTCCTGAAAAGTGTCACCTGGAGCGATTTCCCTCCACTTCCTTTCCTGTGACACACTGTGGACCTCTGGACACTACTTTAAAGGATGGTTTGTAGGCATGTGGGGAGGGCAGCTCCTAGGTGAACCCAACAGAAGTCACCATAGCAGTAGAGATGCGAAAAGATGATCAAGATGTGAGAGTGCCAACTATGTTTAATAGGTACTGTTGATTTTTGTTTGTCCCAAAAGTATTCAACGCGTTTCAACTTCTCACCAATCCCCATTCATCCGAGCTACAGGGTGCAACATCTACCTAAGCATTGGTCAGCAGACATACTGTTTGATATACATTATTACATAAGACATCCTATATTTTACATTGAATGCTGACAGATATTAATGTATATGGTTCAATCCTTTAGCCCTGATGAAGGGAGATGGTGAGCCCATGAAACGCGTTGGATTCTCCTGTGATTGTACACAAAGTTATCAAAAACAAATAAAAGTAAAAATTTGGCTGGAGTTGTGTTTTTAAAAGCCTAAGTTTAGGTAAATTACAGCACAAGAGACAGTACTTACATTCAATATAGAGTGCCGCTTGTGCTGCTGGCAGGTATCTTAGTTGAAGTCAAAGGTCCTCTTCCCCAAGACCCGTCTCCCCTCCCCAACCACCACCATACCTCTGCAGCCATCATTATACCTTCACAGCCACCACCCCTCTGCAGCCACCACCATACCACCACACCTCTGCAGCCGCCACTATTCCTTCACAGCCACCACCACACCTCTGCAGCCACCACTATTCCTTCACAGCCACTACCATACCTCTGCAGCCACCACTATTCCTCCACAGCCACCACCATACCTCTGCAGCCACCACTATACCTTCACAGCCACCACCACACCTCCGCAGCCACCACTATTCCTCCACAGCCACCACCATACCTCTGCAGCCACCACTATTCCTCCACAGCCACCACCACACCTCCGCAGCCACCACTATTCCTCCACAGCCACCACCATACCTCTGCAGCCACCACTATACCTTCACAGCCACCACCACACCTCTGCAGCCACCACTATTCCTCCACAGCCACCACCATACCTCTGCACCAGCCACCACCAAACCTCCATAGCCACCACCATACCTCTGCAGCAGCCACCACCATACCTCTGCACCAGCCACCACCAAACCTCCATAGCCACCACCATACCTCTGCAGCAGCCACCACCATACCTCTGCAGCAGCCACCACCATACCTCTGTAGCCACCACCTTAACTCCGCAGCCACCACCTTAACTCCGCAGCCACCACTATACCTCCACAGCCACCACTATACCTCTGCAACAGCCACCTTAACTCCGCAGCCGCCTCTATACCTCTGCAGCAGCCACCGCCATATCTCTGCGGCAGCCACCACCATATCTCTGCGGCAGCTGCCACCATATCTCTGTGGCAGCCACCGCCATATCTCTGCGGCAGCCACCGCCATATCTCTGCGGCAGCCACCGCCATATCTCTGCGGCAGCCACCACCATACCTCCGCAGCAGCTACCACTATACCTCCGCAGCCACCACCACTATACCTCCACTGCCACCACTATACCTCCGTAGCCACCACCATACCTCTGTAGCCACCACTATACCTCTGCAGCAGCCACCACTATACCTCTGCAGCAGCCACCACCATACCTCTGCAGCAGCCACCACCATACCTCCCCAGCAGCCACCACTATACCTCTGCAGCCACCACTTTACCTGCACCATACCTCCACAGCCACTCCATTACCCCTGCAGCCACCACCATACCTCCACTGTGCTGCGAGGGTTAATACAAGTGCTGGACCTGTCACAGGCACTTGTCAACAGTGCTGATTCCCCCCCCCCCCCTCCTCCTCCTCCATTCATAGAAGCGGTGTTATAGCTTCCATCAATTAACAGTGCTCTAGAACTGGAGGAGGCGGACCGTTAATGAATCCCCTTGTTTGCCTTTTAAAAAGAGCGCTTTTAATTGGTGGAAGCTAAAATACAGATTCTATGAATGAAAGAGGGCGATGACAGGGCGCCTTTGACGGGTCCAGCAATCATATTATCCCCTGGTGCTGTGGCTGAGAGTAGAGGCCTTCATGTTTTAACTACAGCATAGGAAACTCAAGTCCTGCCCTGCCAGACAGGTCTGTGTTGTATGGCAGAGCTGTGTAAATCTCAGGACTGGATGGACAGCAATACAAACTATATGGATAACCATCTTTCTTATATGAATGAAACTGTTTGCCTGGAGTTCAGCTTTAACTGTCCATTATCTCCTCCCGTGGGGCTTTTTGATGCTCCGGCTGTCATTCTGACAAAGCACGGCGGTGCGCGCACGGGTCTCCCCATACCCCCCACGCCATCCTGGGAACATTGCTGGCACTGCAGAGGCGCAGCCTGAGCTGAACCCTGCAGAATGAAGGAAATTCAAGAAGGTTTAGTGAGCGTTGCTTAGCAATCCAGCGGATCCGTGTACACGAGAACGAGCGCTGACCTTGCTACTGTAACCAGGCAAATTCTCAGGAGCCGTGTGCAGGAAAAGCCGAGGAACGTGGAGCAGGTGCAGAAGTGTCATACCAGGTCAGCGCCACCCGGGGGGGTTCACAACGGCACACGCAGACCCCTCCGACTACTGATCCTGACAAGTGCCCAACGCTGCTTTTCCAGCTCTGAAAAAGTCAAAGACGGACATAAGAAAATAAAGGCCCGTACACACGTGCAGATTGTCGGCCGAAAAGATTCGTCCGACAACCGATCGGCCGATTTTCGGCTTGTTAGTATGATGCTTCCGACAGCCGACAGCGCACTTTCGGCCGAACAGAATCTGTCGTGCAAGCATTAAAATTTTTGTATGCCGACACCAGAACGGCCGATTGTTCGCCAGTCAGTACAGAATTCTGCCGACAGACAGCAGATTTGCAAGACTGGGCATGCTCAGAAAAGAAAAAACACACGGAAAGTTAACCATCACATGACATCACTTCTGCAGTCGGCTGTTGTTGGCGGACAAAATTTGTGTGCAGTCTTTTGCACTTTTCAGCGGACACGACAGCCCGGGGACAAAAGACGGCCGATCGTTTGGCCGACGATCGGTACGTGTGTACGGGGCTTAAAATACATTCAAAGATAATCGCATCTCATCCTTTCTGTTTCCTGAATGATGCATTTATTTGCTTTATTAAAGTGGACCTGTCAGATATATTAAAGTGGAGCTCCACCCAAAAGAGGAATCTGCTTGTTTGCACCCCCCCCCCCCCCCCAATCACAGGTCCCAGAAGACTACAGGACCATTCACAAGGTGCGGCCTGTTCTCCTTAGAAGAGATGCCGGTGCCGGCACCCGGACCGATTGAAGAATCCACTCAGGTGAGGATATCACAGGATCCCTGGACAGGTAAGTGTCCTTATATTAAAAGTCAGAAGCTACAGTATTTGTAGCTGTCCACTTAGGATTTTTTTTTTGGGGGGGGGGGGGCTGGAGCTCCTCTTTAACCACTTTTGGACCGGAAGTTTTTCTCCCTTAATAACCAGGCCATTTTTTGCGATTCTGCTCTGCGTTAATTTAACTGACAATTGCGCGGTCGTGCGACGCTATACCCTAATAAAATTGATGTTGTTTTTACCCCACAAATAGAGCTTTCTTTTGGTGGTAATTGATCACCTCTGCGATTTTTATTTTTTGCGCTATAAACAAAAAAAGAGCGACAATTCTGAAAACAAAAACAATATTTTTTACCTGTCCCTGGATCCCTGGACAGGTAAGTGTCCTTATATTAAAAGTCAGCAGCTACAATATTTTTTTTGTCCAGGCTGGAGCTCTTCTTTAAAGCGGAGTTCCACCCAAAAGTGGAACTTCCGCTTTAGGGAGTCCTGACCCCCCGACATGCCACATTTGGCATGTCATTTTTTGGGGGGGGGAGCGGGTACCTAGTTTTGACAGGTACCCGCTCCCACTTCCGCTCGGAGCGCCGCGGCGCCCTGAGCGGAAGTTCTCCTCTCCCCCTCCCTCCCTGCAATCTTCTGGGACACGTCAGAGGTCCCAGAAGATTGCCGGCCAATCACGGCGCGCAGCGCGACTCGCGCATGCGCAGTGGGTACCCGGCTGTGAAGCCGCAAACTGTAACAGCCGGGTGCCCACAGCAGTGATGCCGGCGCCGAGGGAGAGGATCGAGGCTTCCGGCGGCCGCATCGCTGGACCGTTGGACAGGTGAGTAAATGGCTGGAACTCCGCTTTAAGCTTTTGTTTCAGGAGCGTTTTTTAAATCATACATGGGTCAAATCAGCGTTCGTTTTTGCCTGCAGTGATGAGAACATCCAGAGGCAGACTGGCAACTTTCAGCCCAGGGGGCAAGTACAATCCAGAGGCCCATGGTGCAGCAACTCAGCCCCCCTCCCACTCTCCCTCTTCCTGGCCTCCTCCTGACCCCCATTCCAGGCTGAAGCTCCGCTCCAGATACTCTCTACCCATTGGCCGAATCTGCGTTCCCAACCTGGCCAGCAGGGGGCAGTTGGGTGGAGGCGGGACAGCTCAGTTGGGGCTGGCCGAGGGAGAGTCTCCAGTGAGGCATGGAACCGGCTTCTATTAAGACACAGCTTACACCATCCATGCTGGGGGGGCGGGGTGAGTGCTGTCCTTGTCTTCATCCTGCACTCAGTAGGTCAGCAGTGCGGACTTTTTACTTCTCTTCACCAGGAATCATTTAGGAATGTCTGTGGCAGACGCAGTGCAGCCTTTTTACAGGACATCAGAGCGCCCCAGGGGGCAACTGCCCCCCTGCCCATTCCTCCCCTGAGAACATCCAAAAGGAGCAAGATGGAAAATTTGTCTCCAAAGAATTTCTACCAGTGGATGTGTTTTTTTTTTTTGGGGGGGGGGGGGGGGAGTCCATTCATTCATTCCAAAATCAAATGTTAAAAGCAAAAAAAAAAAAAAAACAACCACATTCCAAGGACATTTATCATATCATCGAATGTACTGATGAGAATTTTAGTACGAATGTTCATAAATCTACTACACTACACTACTACTTTTTTTAAGCAATCAAAAAGTAAGCAATCAAAAAGCTCCCCAACCGGAATTAGTATGTAGCGCATTAAAGCCTTCCTAGAACAGAAGGTAATTCATGTGTCTTATTCCATCACATATCCCAAAAATAAGAGGATTACTCCTGAAATGAGGAATAAGCCTCTTATTTTTGGGATATGTGATGGAATGAGACATGTGACTACCTTCTGTTCTATGAAGACTAACACTGGTGTGGTTGGAGGGCCTATTGATTGCTTAGCCCCCCTCTCCCCATAACCTGTATAATCTGTATAGCTATACTGGGGGTCAGTTCACTAAGAGATAAAAACCGCATACATTTTTCCTTATCCACTTCTGGACCGGAAGGATTTGCCCCCTTAATGACCAGGCCATTTTTTTGCGATTCGGCACTGAGTTATTTTAACTGACAATTGCGCGGTCGTGCCACGCTGTACCCAAATAAATTTATGTCCTTCTTCCCACAAATAGAGATTTCTTTTGTTGGTTTTTTCTCTATACGCAAACAAAGAGCGACAATTCTGAAGAAAAACAATATTTTTCACTTTCTGCTATATAACATTCCCAAAAAACATTTTTTTTTTTTTTTTAAATCTGCTTTTTTTCATCCTTTTAGGTCATTTTGTATTCTGCTACATATTTTTGTTCAAAAAAATCTCAATAAGCGTATTTTGCTTTGCGCAAAAGTTATCGCGTCTACAAACTAAAATCTCCGAATCGAGGTAGGGGTTCATCGGTCGCGGGAGTGCTGCTGGGGGGGGGGTAAGCGCGCTCCGCCAGCGGCACGTTCCCGCCCCCACTAGATAACGGAGATGCCGATCCACGGGACCGGCGGCCGCGATTGTCGCCAGGCACCCGCTATCGCTCCTCGCTGAGAGAGAAAGACGGTCAGCTGTTGTAAACACAGCAGATCATTGTTCTCTCTGAAATGATCACAGAGTGCCTATGACCCTTCTATATAGGATCACAGGTCTCTATGATCATTTCACAAGTCCCTCCCCCATACAGTTATAAAACACTCCCCTAGGCTCACAATTAACCCCTTGATCACCTAGTGGGTTAACCCCTTCCCTGCCAGTGTCATTATTCCAGTAACAGTGCATATTTTTAGCACTGATTACTGTAGTGATGTCACTGGTCCCCCCAAAAGTGTCAAAAATGTCAGTTGGGGGTCCGATCTGTCCGCCAGAATGTCTCAGCCCCGCTAAAAATCACAGATTGCCGCCATTACTAGTAACAAAAAAAAAATTAAATAAATAAAAATGACATAAATCTTTCCCCAAGCTTGTAGGGGATAACCTTTGCGCAAACGCTTATTGCAATTTTTTTTTTTTTTTTTTTTTACCAAAAATTTGTAGAATAGGATGAAAAATTTAGATTTTTAAATTTTTTTTTTGGGGGGGGGGGGGGGATGTTATATAGCAGAATGTGAAAAATATATATTTTTCTTTTTTTCCAGAATTGTCACTTTTTTTTTTTTTTTTCTTAGTGCAAAAAATAAAAATCGCATAGGTGACCAAATACCATTAAAAGAAAGCTCTATTAGTGGGGGAAAAAAACATAATTTTTTTGGGTATGGAGTCGCATGACCACGCAATTGTCAGTTAAAATAACGCAGTGCCGAACCGCAAAAAATGGCCTGGTCATTAAGGGGGAAAATCCTTCCAGTCCGGAAGTGGGTAAAAAAAAAAAAGTCCCACAGTGTACATCCACCATTAATCACATCAATCACGGTGAATGGCTCCTGTCAACGCATCTTATGTGGTTGCTTCCCTCACTCTGAATGACATCTCCAAGTCCCCTACACTCAACCAATCAAAGGAGCGGGGTCTTCCAGGTGACATCACTGACTAAATAGTGTGATTAGGGATCGACCGATTATCGGCAAAGCTGATATATAGAGGGCCGATATGCACTTTCCCCGATATATGGGAATCGGCCCCGGAGGTTACTGATATTGCCGATATTTCGGGAAAGTGCTTGTACCGGGGTGATGCCTGCAGCTAGAGGCATCACCCCGGTACCGGCGTCCATAGCCAATGGTCGGCTGTCTTGTAATGACAACTGATATGGCTGAGAAGCCGCTCGGCTGTCATTACAGGGAGGGGGGGGGACGTCCTCCCCCTCCCGCCGCCTTCTGCGGCTCGCCCGAATCTCCCGTCCCACCGGGAGACCCGGGCATCCTACCTGCACGGCCGCCGAAGAGAAGACCCGATGAAAGCCGCATTCGGCTCTGATCGGGTCTCCATGTAAAATACCCGGAAGTGAAGTCATGACATCACTTCCGGGTACTCAGCGGCAAATTTTGGCGTTTTGAATGCTTTTAAAGCGGAGTTCCACCTAAAAGTGGAACTTCCGCTTTAAATAGTCCTAACCCCCTGACATGCCACATTTGGCATGTCATTTTTTTGGGGGGGGGAGCGGGTACCTGTCAAAACTAGGTACCCGCTCCCCCCCCCCAAAAAAATGACATGCCAAAGCCCCGCGGCGCCCTGAGCGGAAGTTCTCCTCTCTCCCTCCCTCCCTGCAATCTTCTGGGACACGTCAGAGGTCCCAGAAGATTGCCGGCCAATCACAACGCGTAGCGCAACTCGCGCATGCGCAGTGCGTACCCGGCTGTGAAGCCGCAAACTGTCACCGCCGGGTGCCCACATCAGTGATGCCGGCGCCGCAGAACAGAGAGGGAGATGACGGCGCATCGCTGGACCGTGGAACAGGTGAGTGTGCGGTTAGGCTGGAACTCCGCTTTAAGTGTAGAAGAGGGGTTTGGGGTCTTTTAGACCCCCAGATCCCTCCACAACAGTACCTGTCAAAAATTAAAAAAAAAAATGTTTTTTAAATGTCCGAAAATATCAGCCGATACCGATATCCAATGACCAGAATATCAGTATCGGCAATAAAAAAACGATATCGGTCAATCACTAATTGTGATGGCATATCGCATTTGCAAGATTTACTGCAGATGCGTTTTTTAACTGTAGTGAATTGACCCCATATATCGCATGTAATAAAAGGTAGTGAATTGACCCCATATATCGCATGTAATATAAGGTAGTGAATTGACCCCATGTATCGCATGTAATATAAGGTAGTGAATTGACCCCATATATCGCATGTAATATAAGGTAGTGAAGTGACCCTATGTATCGCATGTAATAAAAGGTAGTGAATTGACCCCATATATCACATGTAATATAAGGTAGTGAATTGACCCCATATATCGCATGTAATATAAGGTAGTGAATTGACCCCATATATCACATGTAATATAAGGTAGTGAATTGACCCCATATATCGCATGTAATATAAGGTAGTGAATTGACCCCATATATCGCATGTAATATAAGGTAGTGAAGTGACCCCATATATCGCATATAATATAAGGTAGTGAATTGACCCCATATATCGCATGTAATATAAGGTAGTGAAGTGACCCCATATATCGCATGTAATATAAGGTAGTGAAGTGACCCCATATATCGCATGTAATATAAGGTAGTGAATTGACCCCATATATCGCATGTAATATAAGGTAGTGAAGTGACCCCATATATCGCATGTAATATAAGGTAGTGAAGTGACCCCATATATCGCATGTAATATAAGGTAGTGAAGTGACCCCATATATCGCATGTAATATAAGGTAGTGAAGTGACCCCATATATCGCATGTAATATAAGGTAGTGAAGTGACCCCATATATCGCATGTAATATAAGGTAGTGAAGTGACCCCATATATCGCATGTAATATAAGGTAGTGAAGTGACCCCATATATCGCATGTAATATAAGGTAGTGAATTGACCCCATATATCGCATGTAATATAAGGTAGTGAATTGACCCCATATATCGCATGTAATATAAGGTAGTGAAGTGACCCCATATATCGCATGTAATATAAGGTAGTGAATTGACCCCATATATCGCATGTAATATAAGGTAGTGAAGTGACCCCATATATCGCATATAATATAAGGTAGTGAATTGACCCCATATATCGCATGTAATATAAGGTAGTGAAGTGACCCCATATATCGCATGTAATATAAGGTAGTGAATTGACCCCATATATCGCATGTAATATAAGGTAGTGAATTGACCCCATATATCGCATGTAATATAAGGTAGTGAAGTGACCCCATATATCGCATGTAATATAAGGTAGTGAAGTGACCCCATATATCGCATGTAATATAAGGTAGTGAAGTGACCCCATATATCGCATGTAATATAAGGTAGTGAAGTGACCCCATATATCGCATGTAATATAAGGTAGTGAAGTGACCCCATATATCGCATGTAATATAAGGTAGTGAAGTGACCCCATATATCGCATGTAATATAAGGTAGTGAAGTGACCCCATATATCGCATGTAATATAAGGTAGTGAAGTGACCCCATATATCGCATGTAATATAAGGTAGTGAAGTGACCCCATATATCGCATGTAATATAAGGTAGTGAATTGACCCCATGTATTGCATGTAATATAAGGTAGTGAAGTGACCCCATATATCGCATGTAATATAAGGTAGTGAATTGACCCCATATATCGCATGTAATATAAGGTAGTGAATTGACCCCATATATCACATGTAATATAAGGTAGTGAATTGACCCCATATATCACATGTAATATAAGGTAGTGAATTGACCCCATAGTTCCTCTAGGTAAATATTACATAAATACTTCAAAATGTCTTCTCCCAGGAAATATGCTGCTTTTTTTTTTTTCCCTTTAATCCCCGTTCCCTACCTGCATCCTATAAAAGCCCCTTTTTTTTAATGCGAATCAGCTAATGGAAAATTATTTAGAGAGCAATGGAAAAAAATAATCAGAATCATAAATCAGCCATGACATTTATAAAAAAAAAAAGTAGCGGCAGAGCGGCATATCTGAGAGCGCTACGCGCAGACCATAATTCCTGAATATACAATGACAGGTCACCTTCTAATCAATTTATCTTTCTCATAGAGGGCAAATAAACCTCAATTCAAGAGAGTGTCTAAAAAGAGCCATGAATACCATTTACAGGAATCGCAGCAAATAACCCCCCCCCCGCCCGGCCGCCCCGTATCATGCCACGTGTTCATCTCATGTATGACCAGCTTGCATGAAGATCTGCCATCATTTTCTGTCCTGGCACCAATATGGCAGCGTACTGCCACATGTATGCTGGCCTGAATTGGTGCCAAGAAAGGAAAACTATGGGAAGTATCTGACACAATTTTCTGTTTTCCTGGTGCAAACTTGGCACCATACGGTAGATTATTACAATAGGCTGCCATGGATGGGTGCCAGGAAATGAAAATTACGGTAAGTATTTGATACAGTTTTGCTTTTTCTTGGCACCAACATGGCGGCATACAGTACATGTGGTATTAGGAAAGTAAAATTAAAGTGATATTAAAGTCGTGGCTTTTTTAATTAAGAATAACAAACATGTTATACTTACCTCCTCTGTGCAGTGGCCCCTTCCTCCCGTCGAGCGCCCCCACAGCAAGCAGCTTGCTATGGGGGCACCTGAGCCGAGTCCCTGCTCTGTGTGTCCATTCAGACACATAATCGTCCCCCCTCTCTCTCCTCATTGGCTCACTATCTTTAATTGACAGCAGTGGGATCCAATGGCACCCTGCTGCTGTCTCAGCCAATGAGGAGGGAGAGTCCCCAACAGCCGAGTCTCTCGTGCAACATCGCTGGATCGAGAGGGGGCTCAGGTAAGTATTAAGGAGGGTGGCTGCACACAGAAGATTTTTTATCTTAATGCATTAAAATACATTAAGATAAAAAAAAACCTTCGGACTTTACAACCACTTTAAGGTAAATATTTGATATAATTTTCCTGGCAAAGACTGGAGCCAGGAAAAGAAAAATATGGTAAGTATGTATTACAGTTTTCCATTTTCATGGTGTGAACATGGCAACATACATATGGCAGCATGCATGTGGTAGTATGCTGCTATGGATTGGCAAAAGGAAAGGAAAATGAAGGTAAGTATTTGATACAATTTTCCTGGCATCAACATGTCAGCATACATGTGATAGTATGCAGCCCCGTACACACGCAACGATTATCGGCCGACCAATCGTCCGACTTTTGTCCAAGTTGTGTTTTGTTGGTTGGAATGTGCCTAGACTGCACACAAATTTTCTCGGCCAACAAAATTCTACTTCAGAAGTGATGTCATGTGTTGGATTGCTTTCTTTGTGTTTTTTCTTCTCTGAGCATGCCCAGTCTTGCTCATCAGATTTTTCCCTGTCGAAATCTGTACTGACTGCACGAAAATCGGCCGTTATGTTGACGGCCAACAAAAATTTTATAGTCTGCACACCAGATTTTTTTCGGCCGAAAAGTCAGTGTTGGTTGTCGGAAGCATCATACTAACAAGCCAAAAATAGATCGGACGTTGGCCGAAAATTCCCTGCCAATTTTCGACGCGTGTGTACGAGGCTTTAGACTGGAGCTAGGTAAAGAAAATTATAGTAAGTATTTAATACAATTTTCCATTTTCATGGTCTGAACATGACATTGCTGCCATGGATTGGAGCCAGAAAAAGAAAATGTCGGTAAGTACATGAAACAATTTTCTATTTTCATGGCAGCATACATGTGGTAGTATGCTGCTATGGATTGGCACTAAGAAAGGAAAATTAATGTAAATATTTGATACAATTTTCCTGGCACCAACATGGCACAATACATTGGGTAGTATGTTGTCATAGATTAGCCCCAGAAAAGGAAAATGATGGTACATATATGATACAGTTTTTCATTTTCTTGGTGCCAACTTGGCAGCATACGCTTGGTAGTAGGCTGCTATGTTTGGGCACTAGTAAAAGAAAATTAAGGTACGTATTTAATACAATTTTCCTGGCACCAACATGGCAGCATACATGTGGTAGTATGCTGCTATGGATTGGCGCTAGGAAAGAAAAATCAATGTAAATATTTGATACAATTTTCCTGGCACCAGCATGGCAGCATACATTGGGTAGTATGTTGTCATAGATTAGCACCAGAAAAGAAAAATTATGGAACATATTTAAATCAGTTTAGCATTTTCTTGGTGCCAACATGGCAGCATACACTTGGTAGTACGCTGCTATGGATTGGCACTAGAAAAAGAAAATGAAGATAAGTATTTGATAACATTTTCCTGGCACTAACAGGGCAGCATACATGTGGTAGTATGCTGCTATGGATTGGCACTAGGAAAGAAAAATTAACGTAAGTATTTGATACAATTTACATATATGATACAGTTTTGCATTTTCTTGGTGCCAACTTGGCAGCATACGCTTGGTAGTAGGCTGCTATGTTTGGGCACTAGTAAAAGAAAATTAAGGTAAGTATTTGATACAATTTTCCTGGCACCAGCATGGCAGCATACACTGGGTAGTATGTTGTCATAGATTAGCACCAGAAAAGGAAAATTATGGATCATATTTGATACAGTTTTGCATTTTCTTGGTGCCAACATGGCAGCATACACTTGGTAGTACGCTGCTATGGATTGGCACTAGAAAAAGAAAATGAAGGTAAGTATTTGATAACATTTTCCTGGCACTAACAGGGCAGCATACATGTAGTAGTATGCTGCTATGGATTGGCACTAGGAAAGAACAATTAACTTAAGTATTTGATACAATTTTCCTGGCACCTACATGGCAGCATACATTGGGTAGTATGTTGTCATAGATTAGCACCAGAAAAGAAAAATGATGGTACATATATGATACAGTTTTGCATTCTCTTGGTGCCAACATGGCAGCATACACTTGGTAGTAGGCTGCTATGTTTGGGCACTAGTAAAAGAAAATTAAGGTAAGTATTTGATACAATTTTCCTGGCACCAACATGGCAGCATACATTTGGTAGTTTGTTGTCATAGATTAGCACCAGAAAAGGAAAATTATGGAACATATTTGATACAGTTTTGCCTTTTCTTGGTGCCAACATGGCAGCATACACTTGGTAGTACGCTGCTATGGATTGGCCCTAGTAAAAGAAAATTAAGGTAAGTATTTGATACAATTTTCCTGGCACCAACAGGGCAGCATACATTTGATAATATGTTGCCATGGATTGGCACCGTGAAAGGAAAAATAAAATTTTGGTAAGCATTTGATACAATTTTCCATTTTCATTGCAGCGTACTGCTATGGATTGGCACCAGGAATGGACATTTACGCTAAGTATTTAATACAGTTTTCCATTTCACCTTCAGCTTTGTAAAGCGATTCTATATGGAAAAACAGCAATGAGCCTGAGGTAAATAGTTACATAGTAGTTGAGGTTGAATAAAGATGATAGTTCATCCAGTTCAACCTGTGTAGGTGTGTGTGGCTGTAATCATCTAACATAGCCCTGAATGTTCTGATCCTTGAGATGTACGTCTAAGAGTCTTTTAAAAGTAGCCATACTCCCTGCAGTTACCACTAATTGTGGCACAAAATTCCACAGTCGTGTAGCCCTTACTGTTAAGAACCCCCTGCGTAGCCTGAGGTTAAATCTCTTCTCTAATCGCATTGTATAGCCTCGTGTCCTCTTGCATTCCTTGCGACTGAATCGTTTTTTTCTATGCTCAGATCACTGTTGAGGTATTTATAAATCGCTATCATGTCCCCTCTCAGGCGTCTCTTCTTCAGGGATAATAAATCAAGCGCTTCTAAACGCTCTTCATAATTAAGGTCCTCCAATCCCCTAATTAGTTTAGTTACCCTTCTCTGGACTCTCTCCAGCTCCTTCACATTCCTCCTGAGGACTGGCGACCAGAACTGGACAGTAGAAATAGAAAAAGTGATAGGTACCAACATCCGAAATAGCGTATAATGTAAAAAGTGGGAAGCAGAAACTGTTGTCCCCAAGTGAACAGTCTTAAAAGGAGGGGAAACAAATGGGAAAGGGAAAAAAGGGGAAAGGTCGGACTTTAAGGGTAACTTAGTTAAACAGTAATCACATATATTTAACCACTTTACCTCCGCTCACATGGAGGCTACTGCGGCACTTTGCCACGATCCCGTCCAGCGACGTAGACCTACGTCGCTGGACTCCGCCCCTTGTGGGCGGCGATCGCGCGCCGCCGGAGGCTCGCTCCCGCTGTGTTCATTCACAGCGGGAGTCGGGTCAGGGGAGGAGCAGCGGCGATCGCCGCTGCTCTGCCCCGATCGTCGGGGAATCGAGTGAGGAGATCCACCCGCTTGTGTAAACAGAGACTGACAGATGGGAGTGTTCAGCATAGCTGAACATGCGATCTGTCCCTGTCTCACACAGTCACCTCCCCCCCCACACGTCAGTAAGCACCAGGCATACATTAACCCCTCCCTCTCCAATAAAATTAACCCCTTCCCTGCCAGTGTCATTTTTACAGTAACAGTGCATATTTATAGCACTGATTACTGCATTAATGTCACTGGTACCCCCAAAAGTGTCAAAAATGTCAGTCAAGGGTCCGATCTGTCCGCCGCAATGTCGCAGTCCCGCAAAAAAAATCGCAGATCACCGCCATTACGCGTTAAAAAAAAAAACACCAAAAATGACAGAAATCTTTCCCTTAGTTAGTAAACGCAATAACTTTTGCGCAAACCAATCAAAATACGCTTATTGCGATTTTTTTTTACCAAACATAGGTAGCAGAAAACAAATTGGCCAAAAATTTAAAAAAAAATTGATTTTTACATTTTTTTGGGGGGGAATTTCATATAAAAAAATGTGAAAAATATTGTTATTTTTTCAAAATAAACACTCTTTTTTTGTTTATAGCGCAAAAAGTAAAAATTGCACAGGTGATCAAATACCACCAAAAGAAAGCTCTGTTTGTGGGAAAAAAGGACGTAAATTTTGTTTGGGTATGGCGTCGCACGACCCCGCAATTGTCAGTTAAAGTCGCACAGTGCCGAATCGCAAAAAGTGGCCTGGACGGAAGACAGCAAAATCCTCCGGTGGTAAAGTGGTTAATAATATATAATTTATTTAATATGACATATAACAATAAAAACTGGAACAATCGTCCAATAACAATTCATGAACACCAACATAAATAAATACTTAATCATCAAGACTGAATGCCAAAATTCAGAGTTAGGCGTATATTCCTCAACATGTTTCGAGGTGACGATCCGCTTCTTCAGGAGGATATAAATATACACACTTTCTAAAAATGATAACAGCCTATGAAAAAGTATTGTCAAAAAATGTGAATATATGACTGTAACGATGTGTACAAATAATACACCAACAACTTGCAAAAGAGTTGGCTAATGGGGACAATCTGGGCTAACCTGACTTTTTCTATAAGAAAAAAGAAAACGTGTTATCAGTACTAGGAACAGGACCTTTGGCATCCAAGGCAAAAACCCCTAAAAGTGATCTCCCCCTAATGAGCTGTGAGCTACTGAAGTAGTGGTTGCAGGTCCTGCCCTTTTTGCACCCCACTGCTGCTGAAGTGTTCAAGATGGCCACCTCTTCTGCCTAACTGTCTGCCCAGTCGTACGCTGTAAAGAAGTTGCCCTGTTTTTTTTTTTGATGGTGCTGAAGGGACATCACACCTCCCAACTTTTTGAGATTGTAACAAGGGACACCTATTGGCAAAAATATGTAGGCATAGGACACACACCCCTGCTACACCCCCCTTATAGGAAAATTATACAAAAAAAATATGATTAGTTAAAACCACAAGTGCTTTTTTAGCACTACAATTCCTGTATATTGGCTTTTGAAATTTACAAATGCAGCAATTTAGAAATTGGATGAAATGTTTAGCACTGGGAAACAAATTTTGAAAAATAAAAAGTGCATTTTATATAAAACTATACAGATCAGACCAAAATGAGGGACAAATGAGGAGCAAAGAGGGACAGAGGGACTTTGTTCCAAATCAGGGACAGTCCCTCGACATCAGGGACAGTTGGGGGCTACAGAGGTGTAACTAGAACCTTCAGGGGCCCGGTGCAAGAAACCATAAATGGCCCCCCAGACCCCTGGCCGGGGCCCTTCCCTTCAAGCCTGGGGCTCTTCCCACTGATCCTGGGGCCCTTTACTCTCATTGCGGGACCCTTTCACAAGTTCTGCAGTGGGCCCCCTTCCTGCCATCTTGGGTCCTCCCCACGGTGGTGGAATGCCAGGGCTCGGTCACAAGTGTGACCTTTGTGATCCTGGAAGTTCACCCACTGGTGTCAGTAATTTTTTTTTTTTGGTATCTTAATTGTATTTTTTTTTATCATTTTATTTTATTTTTTTTACAATGTCACTGACTATGACTCTGTCCATTCAGAAAAGGAAGAAGCTGGTAAATTACATATTTACCGACCCTTCCTGGTTCTCTATTGTGACACATCCCCTGCAGCAGCCGGCAGGAGAGGGGAGGGAGCACCGTGGGCCCAGAGACAGCAGAACACAAGTGAACTGGATAGGAGGAGTGGAGGGGGCAGCACACAGAGGAACCAATCTCCTCCATTTTCCTCCTGCAGCTTTACGTCTAAAAAGTAAACATACTGTAAATATAAACCCCAACTGGACAACATTAGTTTGCTCTGTGCACTGTGTATCATAAACAATTGTAATTTTCTTAAAATAGAATCCTTGTTTTCACTTGTTTCATCCTTTGTTTCAGGTCATTGCTACTGACATCATGCGGCCTCTTTGCAGCCACTTCATGTCTACATGCACTCCAGCAATGGCTTCATGGCATTTCTCAGGGTGAGTTTCAGGATGGTGACAACAGTGGACCATGCCTGCCTAATGAGTGTTCAAATGGCCACTTGTCTTTATATGTCAGGGTGACCACGCAGGAGCACAATTGGGAGACAGTGTTGTCACCCTATAACAGGAAGTGCCTAAACCAGGACCCTCATGGCAGGATCACTGGAGATTTTTCTTTTTTTTCTATGAAAGTTGCAGATTCAAATGACTGAGAACTTTTGGAATGGAATGAATATGTTAAGCTGAAGTTTAACCACTTCTGGACTGGAAGGATTTGCCCCCTTAATGACCAGGCCATTTTTTGCGATTCAACACTGCGTCATTTTAACCGGCAATTGTGCAGTCGTGCAACACTGTACCTAATTACATTTTTTTTTTTTACTAGTAATGGCAGCGATCTGAGATTTGTAACGGGACTGCAACATTGCGGCGGATAGATCGGACCCCTAACTGACTTTTTTTGGGGGGACCAGTGACATTACTACAGTAATCAGTGCTAAAAATATGCACTGTTACTGTAATAATGACACTGGCAGGGAAGGGGTTAACCCAGGGGCGATCAAAGGGTTATAAATGTGAATCTAGGGGGTGTTTTCTAACTGTATGGGGGAGGGCCTTTTGGAATCAGCACAGAGACCTGTGAGCCTAAATAGAAGGATCACAGGCGCTCTGTGTTCATTCCAGAGAGAACAACGGTCTGCTGTGTTTACAACAGCAGACTGTCATTTTCTCTCCACGGGGAGCGATTGCGGCCGCTGGCCCCATGGATCGGCTTCCTTGCTTGCCCCCAGGAGCGCTTCCACGACTCGCCGTACAGGTATGGCGGTTTGCGCAGCCAAGCCAGGCTGCCGCAGTATATCTGCGGTGGGCAGTCAGCAAGTGGGTAATCTACTAACATTATATTTTTTCTGGTTCCTTCTGCCCATCGACAGGATAATTACATTTTTAAAGTGGTAATAAAGGTTTAGCTTTATTTTGTCCTGTGCCGTTGTTTTGGACAGAGCAGCCCCGATCCTCTTCTTCTCGGGTCCCCTGCCGGCGCTCCTTGCTCCTCCCCCTCAACCAGTGCCCCCCCCCATAGCAAGCCGCGTGCTCGCTCCCGAGCCCTGCTCTATGCATCCATAAGACACATAGAGCTGTGGTTCGGCCCCGCCCCCTGCTCTCTCCTCATTGGCTCACTGGCTGTGATTGACAGCAGTAAGAGCCAATAGCTCCTGCTACTGTCACAGCCAGTGAGGAGAGGGACAGCCAAGGCTCTCTTGCACATCGCTGGATCGAGAGGGAGTTTAGGTGGGTTGGGGAGGGGGAGGAGGGGGGGGGGGTTGCTACACACAAAATGTTTTTTATCTTCATGTATAGAATTCATGAAGTTAAAAACCTTCAGCCTTTAGAACATGAGTGTCCAACCTTTTGGCTTCTCTGGGCCACATTGAGTGTAGGGAAATTTTCTCGGGCCGCATATAAAATATAGACTATAGTTAAGGTATATAAGTAATAAAACGCCGCCACGCCCTTCCCACGCTGCCGCGCCCCCTGCACTAATTTAACACAACTAGAGGATGATCCCTTCCGAGGCAGCCTCTGCCTACAGTTAGTTGGGAGCCGCTGTGGCCGTGCCCCTGAGCCGACTTCCTTCCTCCCCAGCAAAAAAAAAAAAATTGTCAGGGGGCAGTGGGCCGCATGCGGCCCCCGGGCCGCAGGTTGGACATGGCTGCTTTAGAACCACTTTAAATAAAAACGTGCTATTTCATGATATACCTTATTTCAGACTCAATGATGTCATCAGTGGATCTCGGTACTTCTCTATGCAATGCAGGCGAATCATGGCTGGTGGGAGGGGCTGGCAGGATGCTGTACACCTCTAGTTCTGATGCAAGCAGTGGGCTGGCTCTTGGGAGGAGTTATGCAAATATTAAAAATGCCTTTATGAAATAAATAATGAAATAGACCCGTTGTGTGTTTTTTTTTTTTCAGTTCCCATGTCGTCTTTATGGTTCTGTTACATCGGCTGGATTCTTCCTCTGAAAAACCACTGTAAGCAATAGATATTTATACGCTGTTACCAGCAGCGGGATAAACTTCACCAGGACTGTACATTGTATCAGACTGGTGGAATCTCAACGGATTGTGTGATTTAGTGGCTTTGCATTCACTTTCTGGGAGAAATATACATTTCCACACTGACACTGAGGCTGGATGAGAATTCCCCATGTGACTCACTTTGTGTCAAATCATATGTGTCCCCGATATTAGGAGACTGTCCCCGGGGACTGAAATTCAGGCAATGAAGAAAATAAATAAACATAGATAATTATCAGACTTCTGCAGAATATTCCTCCATCTTATAATTTAAAAAAAAAACAACTGACTGTCGGAGAGCGGGGGGGACCTTAACAGTGTAACACTTGGGGGGGCGGGGGGGGGGGTGTCTCTGGGCTCTGCTGTTCCTCTATCTTACTCTCCTGAAATACTCTGCACTGCTGGATGACTCTGCTCCTTCATCTAAGTCTCCTCTCCTGAAATACTCTGCGCTGCCGGAGGACTCTGCTCCTTCCGCTATCCAACTCTCCTCCCCCTGAAATACTCTGCCCTGCTTGAGGACTCTGCTCCTTCCTCTATCCAACTCTCCTCTCCTGAAATACTCTGCTCTGCTGGAGGACTCTGCTCCTTCCTCTCTCCAACTCTCCTCTCCTGAAATACTCTGCCCTGCTGGAGGACTCTGCTCCTTCCTCTATCCAACTCTCCTCTCCTGAAATACTCTGCGCTGCTGGAGGACTCTGCTCCTTCCTCTATAACTCTCCTCTCCTGAATTCCAGGTTGTATATGAGAAATTTCTCGCCCTCCTCTGAATGTAGGAACGCCCTCTCTATCACCATGGAAACGTGACAACAGGACTAGTTATTACTGCGGAAGGCAGGGAAGCTTGAAATTGCTTCATCTCTAGCAGTGCGTGTCCCTGCGATCTCAGCCTGGAAAATAAATACATTGAGCGTTCATTCATTCCTTGTTCTGCATACGCTGGCAATGTGACGACTTCACATGTTAGCGGTGTTGGGGAAACGTGTTATCTGTGTGCAGCCTGGGTGATTACAGTGCTTCTATAAATCCATATTATTTTATTATATCCGTATAAAGAAAGAGTGCATGCCGTTTGGATCATACATTTTCACATGACTGCCACTGTGTCTGCACATTCCTCTAAACTTCCGTCTTCTAGGACAATTTTTCTCAGGACCGGCATATGCAGTACCAATGCAACCAAAGGCCTAAGCTGGCCCTGCAACAAACAGTTAAGCAAGGCAGTGTATGCGTTGTCAGAAAGTGGAGGAGGAAGTAGTGCTGGATCCGTATGCTGTACTGTATGCAGTATCTCACAAAAGTTAGTACACCCCTCACATTTTTGTAAACATTTTATTATATCTTTTCATGTGACAACACTAAAGAAATGACACTTTGCTACAATGTAAAGTAGTGAGTGTACAGCTTGTATAACAGTGTAAATTTC
Organism: Pelophylax lessonae; assembly: GCF_965119305.1. Lineage (NCBI taxonomy): Eukaryota > Metazoa > Chordata > Amphibia > Anura > Ranidae > Pelophylax > Pelophylax lessonae. The sequence continues at coordinate 189,882,586 of NC_138780.1, read as the reverse complement.
CTGCCCCCTCAAAATACCTCAACACACAGCCATTAATGTCTAAACCGCTGGCAACAAAAGTGAGTACACCTCTAAGTGACAATGTCCAAATTGGGCCCAATTAGCCATTTTCCCTCCCAGGTGTCATGTGACTCGTTAGTGTTACAAGGTCTCAGGTGTGAATGGGGAGCAGTTGTTTTAAATTTGGTGTTATTGCTCTCACTCTCTCATACTGGTCACTGGAAGTTCAACATGACACCTCATGGCAAAGAACTCTCTGAGGATCTGGAAAAACATAAAGATGGCCTAGGCTATAAGAAGATTGCCTTGACCCTAAAACTGAACTGCATCACGGTGGCCGAGACCATACATCGGTTTAACAGGACAGGTTCCACTCAGAACAGGCCTCACCATGGTCAACCAAAGAAGCTGAATGCACGTGCTCAGCCTCATATCCAGAGGTTGTCTTTGGGAAATAGACGTATGAGTGCTGCCAGCATTGCTGCAGAGGTTGAAGGGGTCAGTGCTCAGACCATACGCCGCACACTGCATCAAATTGGTCTGCATGGCTGTCATCCCAGAAGGAAGCCTCTTCTAAAGATGATGCACAAGAAAGCCGCAAACAGTTTGCTGAAGACAAGCAGACTAAGGACATGGATTACTGGAACCGTGTCCTGTGGTCTGATGAGACCAAGATAAACTTAATTGGTTCAGATGGTGTCAAGCGTGTGTGGCGGCAACCAGGTGAGGAATACAAAGACAAGTGTGTCTTGCCTACAGTCAAGCATGGTGGTGGGAGTGTCATGGTCTGGGGCTGCATGAGTGCTGCCAGCACTGGGGGGCTACAGTTCATTGAGGGAACCATGAATGCCAACATGTACTGTGACATACTGAAGCAGAGCATGATCCTCTCCCTTCAGAGACTGGGCGGCAGGGCAGTATTCCAACATGATAACGACTCCAAACACCTCCAAGACGACCACTGCCTTGCTAAAGAAGCTGAGGATAAAGGTGATGGACTGACCAAGCATGTCTCCAGACCTAAACCCTATTGAGCATCTATGGGGCATCCTCAAATGGAAGGTGGAGGAGCGCAAGGTCTCTAACATCCACCAGCTCCATGATGTCATCATGGAGGAGTGGAAGAGGACTCCAGTGGCAACCTGTGAAGCTTTGGTGAACTCCATGCCCAAGAGGGTTAAAGCAGTGCTGGAAAATAATGGTGGCCACACAAAATATTGACACTTTGGTCCCAATTTGGACATTGTCACTTAGGGGTGTACTCACTTTTGTTGCCAGCGGTTTAGACATTAATGGCTGTGTGTTGAGTTATTTTGAGGGGACAGCAAATTTACACTGTTATACAAGCTGTACACTCACTACTTTACATTGTAGTAAAGTGTCATTTCTTCAGTCTTGTCACATGAAGATATAATAAACATATTTAAAAAAATGTGGGGGTGTACTCACTTTTGTTAGGTACTGTATATATGATAACAATGTGTTCCTTGTCAGATAATGGAGGAGGAAGCAGTGCTGGGTCAGTAATCTGTATATAAGGTGTCAGTGTGTGTCTTCTCAGATAGTGGAGAAGGAAGCAGTGCTGGCTGAGTAATTTTCGTATACGTAGTTTGCTGATTGGTTGCCCTCGGTCCCGGTTCTTTGTTGTCGTCCATCCAGTACATACTGTGCAGAGTTCTGTATTATCACGTCACTCATCTTGACGCACCTCTGATGTATATCTGGAAATTCTCTGCAGCCCTCGTTGTGTAATCAATACAACATTTACTCCCATGTTGACGCAGGCTGCATGCAAAGCACAACGCGCTCACAATCTGTGCCTAATTCTTCCTCAGCATTTACAATAGTGTGACGTGATTCCACTCATCTACTCTTCTGTTACTCACTTTACATTTTTTCAGAGTCTCCGGATTCATTCACCCCCCAGAGATGGTAATTTCAGGTATTTTCTTAAAACAACTAACGCAGGACATGAAAATACAGCTAGCAGGCCAGCGGTCTGAGTATTGATCATGTGCACCACTTAGACCCACGCAGCAGAATCCTGCCAGGGCTTCTACAATATTGAAGGATGATGACAGCACATAGAGAAGCCTCTATGACTTAAAGTGAACCTGCCGGAATCTTGACTGTAGGAAACCGCCACAAATGTCCAATAGGGGGCGCAGCCATGTACCTACACATATTGTTTATTTATTTATTACGGTTATTTATAAAGGTATCTATCCAGTCACTTCTGGGCCTTTTGGACTAAGATAAAGTGTAGTATCTGTTCTTATCAGTTGTTGGGAGGGAGAAAGCTGGTGCCTCTTGTTGTCCCAATGACTAAGCTTACTGGGCAGAGTGAAACACGTTGGGGGCGTGGCCTGGTTGGTCCTTGGGCTTAGGCTCTCATACACCTTCTTATGGAGTTTTGCAGACATGTTGTTCTTCCAGGACCTTTCCATTATCTGTTCTGATCAGTTGTTGGGCAGGTGAAAGCTAATGCCTCTTGTTGTCCCCATGACTAAGCCTAGTAGGTGGAGTAAAACACGTTGGAGGTGTGGCCTGGTTGGAGCCTGGGCTGAGACTGTCATACATCTCTATACAGGGTTTTGCAGAGATGTTCGACTTTCAGGACTTTTCCCTTTTCCATTATCTGTTCTGATCAGTTGTCAGGAGGGAGAAAGCTGGTGCCTCTTGTTGTCCCCATGACTAAGCTTAGTGGGTGTACTGAAATGCGTTGGGGGTGTGGCCTGGTTGGAGCCTGGGCTGAGGCTGTCATACACCTTCTTACAGGGTTTTGCAGAGATATTTGTCTTCCAGGGCTTTTCCCTTTTCCATTATCTGTTCTGATCAATTGTCGGTCAGGAAAAAGCTTGTGCCTCTTTTTGTCCCCATGACTAAGCTTAGTGGGCGGAGTGAAACGCGTTGGAGGTGTGGCCGCACTGATGGGCACTGATATGCAGCACTGATAGGCCACACTGATGGGCACTGATATGCTGCACTCATGGGCACTGATAGGCCACACTGATGGGCACTGATATGCTGTACTTATGAGCACTGATATTCTGCAATGATCATCAGGGCACTGATTATCAGTGTAAATGTCCCCTGTCACAGGATAGCTGGTTATTGGCTTTGCTTTCTCTCACACTGTGGCATCACTGAGGAAAAGAAATGCTAATAACTAGCATTTGTTTTTATGTGATGAGCTGTGATTGGACACAGATGATTACATGGTAAAGGGCCATGATTGGCTCTCTCTTGTGCTCTGTGTATTACTTAGTCCTGTGCCCAGCGCTCTGTGTATTATGAAGTCCTGTGCCCGGCGCTCTGTGTAATATGAAGTCCTGTGCCCAGCGCTCTGTGTATTCTGGAGTCTTGTGCCCGGCGCTCTGTGTATTATATAGTTACATAGTTACATAGTAGTTGAGGTTGAATAAAGACAATAGTCCATCCAGTTCAACCTGTGTAGGTGTGTGTGGCTGTAATCATCTCGCATACCTCTGAATGTTCTGATCCTTGAGATGTACGTCTAAGAGTCTTTTGAAAGCCACCATACTTCCCACAGAAACCACCTCTTGTGGTAGAGAATTCCACAATCTTGTAGCCCTAACAGTAAAGAACCCCCCACGTTGCCTGAGGTTAAAACGCTTCTCCTCTAATCGCATTGTATGCCCCCGAGTCCTCATGCAATCCCTGCGACTGAACAGCTTTTCTTCTAAGCCTAGATCCCCATTGAGATATTTAAAAATTGCTATCATGTCCCCCCTCAGGCGTCTCTTCTCCAGGGAGAATAAATCAAGCGATTACAGACGCTCCTCATAATCAAGGTCCTCCAATCCCCTAATTAGTTTAGTTGCCCTTCTCTGGACTCTCTCCAGCTCCAACACATCCCTCCTGAGGACTGGCGACCAGAACTGGACCGAATACTCCAGATGCGGTCGGACCAGAGTTTTATAAAGTGGAAGGATTATAGTCTTATCTCTGGAATACATCCCTTTCTTTATGCTTGCTAATATTCTGCTGGCTTTGGCAGCTGCCGCTTGACATTGCATGCTGTTGCCTAGTCTATCATCCACCAATACTCCCAGATCCTTCTCCATTTTTGATTCTCCCAGGGGTTCTCCTCCTAACGTGTATTGTGCTTTTATGTTGCTAGTCCCCAAGTGCAAAACCTTACACATTTTCCACGTTAAACCTCATTTGCCAAGTCGTTGCCCACTCCGTTATTTTATCCAGGTCATACTGTAGGATATCTGCTTCATGCTGTGCTGTTATTGCCCTGCCTAATTTTGTGTCATCTGCAAAATTATGCAGATTATGAAGTCCTGTGCCCGGTGCTCTATGTATTATGAAGTCCTGTGCCCAGCGCTCTGTGTATTATGAAGTCCTGTGCCCGGTGCTCTATGTATTATGAAGTCCTGTGCCCAGCGATCTGTGTATTCTGAAGTCTTGTGCCCAGCGCTCTGTGTATTATGAAGTCCTGTGCCCGGCGCTCTGTGTTTTATGAAGTCCTGTGCCCGGTGCTCTGTGTATTATGAAGTCCTGTGCCCGGTGCTCTGTGTATTATGAAGTCTTGTGCCCAGCGCTCTGTGTATTATGAAGTCCTGTGCCCGGCGCTCTGTGTATTATGAAGTCCTGTGCCCTGTGCTCTGTGTATTATGAAGTCCTGTGCCCAGCGCTCTGTGTATTCTGAAGTCTTGTGCCCAGCGCTCTGTGTATTATGAAGTCATGTGCCCGGTGCTCTGTGTATTATGAAGTCCTGTGCCCTGTGCTCTGTGTATTATGAAGTCTTGTGCCCAGCGCTCTGTGTATTCTGAAGTCCTGTGCCCGGCGCTCTGTGTATTCTGAAGTCCTGTGCCCGGCGCTCTTTGTATTATGTAGTCCTTTGCCATTTGCCAATAAAAAAAAAATGTCCCCAGATTAATTTTAAAAATCTGGTCACCTTACCCTATCACATCTGAGCAGCCCATGTGACTATAGAGCAGTGTTTCTCAACTCCGGTCCTCAGTGCCATATTTTAGGTATTTCCTTGGGGAGATGCAGACTAGAATGCTGCAATCACTGAGCAGCAAATAATATCACCTGTGATGTATTTCAGTTTTCTTGCAAACCTGGCCTGTTAGTGTGCCCTGAGGACCGGAGTTGAGAAACACTGCTATAGAGTCCCACATGTGGACGCACACACAGTGGTAAATGACAGCCCACTCCCTCCCTCCTCCTCCTCCTCCTCCATGCCCACTAACCAGCTAAACACAATGGGATCAGGATATTAAATGTAGATTGATGGAGGCTTCACCTCCCTCTTATGCTAAGACACACATTGGAGGGATGGGACACAGACTGTGACCGGCAGAAATCTGCCCACACCATGTTATTTCCACAAAATAATAAAGATTTGATTTCAAATATACATTTGTATGATGATTTAAAACAGTTTATTGATATTATTTAATTATGTATTCCAAAGGTTGTTTTTTTAACCACTTTACGACTTGCCGCCGCAGATTTACTGTGCTGTGCGCAGGCACAGGGGCGTACCAAGAGGTTGGCCAGATTGGCGCCCGCCAGGGGCGCAGGCCGAGGGGGGGGGCAAAAAAAATGGCAGTGTTAGCAGTGATTTTTGCGCCCTCCACTCAGCCTGCACCCCCGGCGCCCCCAGGCAGCATGTGGCTCCAATCCCGGAGCCCTGTGTCCACTCCAGGCGGCAGTGCAGGCTCTCCGGAGCTCTGTCCGCCCACACATACGGGCGGTCAACAGTCACATGACCGTGACATCATCAATCGGCTCCAGCTCGGCGGCAGGCTGGGGATGGGGACTGCACTGAGCTGTCAGAGGACCCGGCACCACCGCTCAGCACAGTAAGACTCCTTCAACCTCCTCTCCACTCCCAGGCAAAGCTGACAGGGGGACCCCCCTCTCTCTCTGTCACCCCCTCTTTCTGTCTCTCTGTCACCCCCCTCTCTCTCTCTGTCACCACCTCTCTCTCTGTCACACACTCTCTCTCTCTCTCTCTCTGTCACACACTCTCTCTGTCACCCCCTCTGTCTCTGTCACCCCCTCTCTCTCTGTCACCCCTCTCTCTGTCACCCCCCCTCTCTCTCTCTCTGTCACCCCTTCTCTCTCCCTGTCACCCCTTCTCTCTCTCTTTCTCTGTCATCCCCTCTCTCCATCTCCCCCCTCTATTTGTCACCCTCCTCTCTCTTTCTCTCTCTCTCTCTCTCTCTCTCTGTCACCCCCTCTCTCTTGCTGTCACCCCCCTCTCTCTATGTCACCCCCTCTCTCTTTCTATGTCACCCCCCTCTCTCTTCCTGTCACCCCCTTTCTCTCTCTCTCTGTCACCCCGTCTCTTTCTCTCTCTGTCACACCCCCTCTCTCTCTCTCTGTCACCCTCTCTCTCTCTCTCTTTCATCCCCCTCTCTCTATCTTTCGTCCCCCTCTCTCTCACTCTGTCATCCCTCTCTCTCTCCATCACCCCTCTCACTATCTCTGTCACCACCTCTCTCTGTCAACCCCTCTCTCTCTCTGCCACACCCTCTCTCTGCAACCCCCCTCTCTCGCTCTCTCTCTCTCTGTCACCCCTCTCTTTCTCTCTCTGTCACCCCCTCTCTTTCTCTCTCTGTCACCCCCCTCTCTCTTCCACTCCCTCTATTTTTCTCTCTGTCACCCCCCTCTCTCGCTGTCACCCCTCTCTTTCTGCCACTCCCTCTCTCTCTCTCTCTCTCTCTGCCATCCCCCCTCTCTCTGTCACCACCTCTCTCTCTGTCATCCCCTCTCTTTCTCTGTCACCCCCTCTCTCTCTCTCTCTCTGTCACCCCCTCTCTCTCAATCTGTCAACCCCTCTCTCGCTCTCTCTGTAACCCCCCTCTCTCTCTGTCACCCCCCCTCTCGCTGTCACCCTCTCTCTGTCACCCCCCTCTCTCTCGTTGTCACTCCCTCCCCCCTCTCTCTATGTCAACCCTATCTCTGTCACCCCCTCTCTCTTTCTATGTCACCCCCCTCTCTTCCTGTCACCCCCTCTCTCTTCCTGTCACCCCCTTTCTCTCTCTGTCACCCCATCTCTATCTCTCTCTGTCACCCCCCTTCTCTCTCTGTCACACCCCCTCTCTCTCTCCGTCACACCCCCTCTCTCTCTGTCACCCTCTCTCTCTCTTTCATCCCCCTCTCTCTCACTCTGTCATCCCCCTCTCTCTCACTCTGTCATCCCCCTCTCTCTCCATCACCCTCTCTCACTCTCTGTCACCCCCTATCACTATCTCTGTCACCACCTCTCTCTGTCACCCCTTCTCTCTCTCTGCCACCCCCTCTCTCTGCAACCCCCCTCTCTCTATGTCACCCCTCTCTCTTTCTCTCTCTGTCACCCCCTCTCTTTCTCTCTCTGTCACCCCCCCCTCTGTCACCCCCTCTCTCTTTCTCTGTCACCCCCTCTCTCTCTCTCTCTCTCTGCCACCCCCCTCTCTCTGTCACCACCTCTCTCTCTGTCACCCCCTCTCTTTCTCTGTCACCCCCTCTCTCTCTCTCTGTCACCCCCTCTCTCTCAATCTGTCACCCCCTCTCTCTGTAACCCCCCTCTCTCTCTCTGTCACCCCCCCTCTCTCTGGCACCCCCCTCTCTCTCGTTGTCGCTCCCTCCCCCCTCTCTCTTTATCAACCCTATCTCTGTCACCCCCCTCTCTCTTCCTGTCACCCCCTTTCTCTCTCTGTCACCCCATCTCTTTCTCTCTCTCTCTGTCACCCCCCCTCTCTCTCTCTGTAACACCCCCTCTCTCTCTCTCTGTCACACCCTCTCTCTCTCTGTCACCCTCTCTCTCTCTCTTTCATCTCTCACTCTATCACCCCCCTCTCTCTCACTCTGTCATCCCCCTCTCTCTCCATCACCCCCTCTCACTCTCTGTTACCCCCTCTCACTATCTCTGTCACCACCTCTCTCTGTCACCCCTTCTCTCTCTCTGCCACCCCCTCTCTCTGCAACCCCCCTCTCTCTATGTCACCCCTCTCTTTCTCTCTCTGTCACCCCCTCTCTTTCTCTCTCTGTCACCCCCCCTCTCTGTCACCCCCCCCCTCTGTCACCCCCCTCTCTGTCACCCCCTCTCTCTTCCACCCCCTCTCTTTCTCTCTCTGTCACCCCCTCTCTCTTGCTGTCACTCCCCCCTCTCTCTCGCTGTCACTCCCCCCTCTCTCTCTGTCACCCCCTATCTCTGTCACCCCCACTCTCTCTCTGTCAGCCCTCTCTCTCTCTTCTCTCTCTGTCACCCACTTTCTCTTTCTCTCTGTCACCCCCTCTCTCTCTGTCACCCCCTCTTTCTCTCTCTGCCAAACCCCCCTCTCTCGCTCTCTGTAAAACCCCCCTCTCTCTCTTTCGGGGGTGGGTGGGGGGGGGGCGCCAATACAGCTCCACGCCAAGGGCGCTGGAGATCCTAGGTATGCCTCTGCGCAGGCAGGCAGGGGGCGAGTGCGCGCCGGCAGCTGGCGCATGTGTCAGGCGGCTCCGATTGCTGCCCGACACTCTCGATCGCTCCCCGCTGACAGAGAAGGACGGTCGGCTGATGTAAACACAGCCGTCCATCCTTCTCCCTGCAATGATCACAGAGACCATGTGATCCTGCTATATAGGATCGCATGTCTCTGTGATCATTTCACAAGCCACGCCCCCCCCACAGTTAGAATCACTCCCCTAGGCTTACATTTGACCCCTTGATCACCAACAGGGCTAACCCCTTCCCTGCCAATGGGATTATTACGGTAACAGTGCATATTGTTAGCACTGATTACTGTAGTAATGTCACTGGTGCCCCCAAAAGTGTCATAAATGTCAGTTAGGGGTCCGATCTGTCGGCCGCAATGTCGCAGTCCCGCAAAAAATTACTAGTAAAAAAAAAAAAAAAAAAACAATAAAAATTACAAATCTTTCCCGTAGTTAGTAGACGTGATAACTTTTGTGCACACCAATCAAAATACGCCTTTTGCAGTTTTACCAAAAATATGTAGCAGAAAACAAATTGGCCTAAAATGTAAAAAAAAATTTTGCTTTTTAAATTTTCTTTTTTGGGAATGTTATATAGCAGAATGTGAAAAATATTGTTTTTTTTTTTTTTTGTTTTTTTCAGAATTGTTGCTCTTTTTTTGTTTATAGCGCAAAAAATAAAAATCGCACAGGTGATCAAATACCACCAAATGAAAGCTCTATTTGTGAAAAAAAAAAGGCCGTAAATTTTATTTCGGTACGGCGTCGCACCTTAAAGTAACGCTATGCCGAATCGCAAAAAACGGCCTGGTCATTAAGGGGGAAAATCCGGTCTTAAAGTGGGTAATTGTAAACATGTAACCAGCAGCAGAAGCTCCTCCTGCCTATGTTTCCCTGCAGACAGGCTGGGAGAGAGCTGGGTCATGTGATATCTATTAGAAAAAAAGGTACTTAGATGGGGTTTTTTTTAATATAAATCATTATAGTGCCATCATCCACATACAGAAATAGAAGGGACAATGTAAATTAAACAGTGTTACTTCTAATATTATAAAACTACGTTCACCGGATAGTATATATTTATCCAATGGGTAGTCTTCCAATGAAATTATAATGATAATTTAAAGAGATAGTACTTCCATAGAGAGCTGTATAGGTTTATCTGGCCATCTATTTGAAGTAAAGTAACTTTAGTTTCATATTTCTTCTCTGTCACATCTTAGATCTAATCTAGAAGAAGCTTGGAGCAAGAAGACATGGGCAGAGGTCGCCTGATGATAGGGGGAAGGTGAGCCTATCAATTAGGGGTGGTAAAGGACAAGACAAAGGAACATTTCCTATCCTTCAACATTTGTTTGGTTTCATTGGTGTTTCTGCAGCACTTAAGGATGCCAGCCAGTTGGCAAAGAGTTTCTACAAAGTAATTTTACTGCCATGTACTACAAGCAAGTAACAGAACTGTAGAATATTCTGTTCTGGGTACCAGGGCACTGGGTTATATAATTAGCACTCTTAACCACTTAAGCCCCAGAGGATTTAGCTGCTCAAAGACCAGGGCCTATTTTGCGATTCGGCACTGCGTGAATTTAAAGGACAATTGCGCGGTCATGCAACGCTGTATCCAAATGAAATTGACGCCCTTTTTTTCCCACAAACAGAGCTTTCTTTTGGTGGTATTTGATCACCTGTGCAATTTTTACTTTTTGCAGTATAAACAAAAAAAGAGCGACAATTTTGAATAAATAACAATATTTTTCACATTTTTTTATATGAAATTCCCCCCCAAAAAAATGTAAAAATCAAAATTTTTTAACATTTTAGGCCAATTTGTTTTCTGCTACATATTTTTGGTGAAAAAAATCACAATAAGCGTATTTTGATTGGTTTGCACAAAAGTTATTGCGTTTACTAACTACGGGAAAGATTTATGTCATTTTTATTTTTTTAACGAGTAATGGCGGGGATCTGCGTTTTTTTTTTGCGGGACTGGGACATTGCGGCGGACAGATTGGACCCTTGACTGACAATTTTGACACTTTTGGGGGTACCAGTGACATTAATTAATTAATTAAGTAATTAGTGCTATAAATATGCAGTTACTGTAAAAATGACACTGGCAGGGAAGGGGTTAACTTTATTGGTGATCAAGGGGTTAAATGTATCCCTAGAGGCGTGTTTCTAACTGTGGGGGGCGTGGCTAGTGATGTAACCACAGAGACATACGATCCTACATAGCAGGATCGTATGATCTCTGCAGTTACTTCAGGGAGAATGACAGGCGGCTGTGTTTACATCAGCCGCCTGCCTTTCTCCCTCTCCAGCGGGAGATCGCGAGTGACCGGCAGACATCGGAGCCGCCGGTCACTCGCGCTGGGAAGTCAAGGAACGAGCGGGGGCGGGAGCGCGCCTAGAGGCTCGTGGCGAACGACGTACCGGTACATAGCTTTGCCCAGGAGGGGCTGACCGCCGCAGTATATGTACTTGCGGCGACAAGTGGTTAAAGTGTTACAAAACCCACAACAGTAAAATCAGTGTGTATATGCAGTAAAGCATGCTTGTTATACTCACTGTGGAACCTAAGAGGTTAATCCTCTGCATTATGTTTGATCCTGTCCTCTCTGATCCTCCCCTTCTTCTACAATCTCCAATCTATCTGCTAATAGAACAGAGCCTTGGAGGCACTCTGCACATGCTCAGTTCGGTGTGCATTGCTAAAGAGTTTTTTTTTTCTTGGTGGGCAGGGGGGTGCACGTGATCAGGACATGGCCAATCAGCACTGTCCAGACAAAAAGTCATGGGTCATGCAGCCCCATAGGACAGTCAGAGTAGAATGAAAGCTCCTCCTACAATCTTTAACCAGAAACTGATAGAGGACATAAGATTGCTATATACTGCTGATGAGAAAAGGTATTTAGCAGTTTATATTTACAAAAATAATTGCATCTCCATGTTCTGTGTACTGTGGGAGATCAGATATAGTGATTGCAGGCTCCTGGGTTTAGTAACACTTTACGTTGTAGTAAATATTAGTGAAGTCAATTGGAAAAAATAACAAACCAAAAACATCAAACATCATTCATTGAGATGCTTAGGTGATATTTGTTTTCTAATATTTTTTCCTTTTTTTTTTTGTATATTTGATCTTTAATTGTGTACTGTCACACACACATATACAGTATCTCACAAAAGTAAGTACACCCCTCACATTTTTATAAATATTTTATTCTATTTTTTCATGTGACAACACTGAAGAAATGACACTTTGCTACAATGTAAAGTAGTGAGTGTACAGCTTGTATAACAGTGTAAATTTGCTGTCCCCTCAAAATAACTCAACACACAGCCATTAAAGCAGTAGTATACTTAAAAAAAAAACCCTGCAAGACAAAGGCATAATGAACTAGCATGCATCACATACTAGCTCATTATGAAATACTTACCTTAGAACGAAGCCCCGACGCGGACCTCCTCACACCGCTGTGGGAGCTGACATGATCCCTCGGCGTCTCTCCTGGGTTCGGCGGCTACGGCGCTGTGAGTAGCCGGAGCCGCGATGACATCACTCCTGCACATGCACGCCGGAGTCATTTTCCGGCACTTCCCGGCAAGGAAACTCTGAAGGTCCGCCACTCGCGTCAGCGGCTGCATGCAGTGCAAATATCTCCTAAACCGTGCAGGTTTAGGAGATATTAATTGTACCTACAGGTAAGCCTTATTATAGGCTTACCTGTAGTTAAAAGTCACAAAAAGCGGTATACTACCGCTTTAATGTCTAAACCGCTGGCAACAAAAGTGAGTACACCCCTAAGTGAAATGTCCAAATTGGGCCCAATTAGCCATTTTCCCTCCCCGGTGTCATGTGACTTGTTAGTGTTAGAAGGTCTCAGATGTGAATGGGGAACAGGTGGGATAAATTTGGTGTTATCGCTCTCACTCTCTCATACTGGTCACTGGAAGTTCAACATGGCACCTCATGGCAAAGAACTCTCTGAGGATCTGAAAAAAGAATTGTTGCTCTACATAAACATAGCCTATGCTATAAGAAGATTGCCAGGACCCTGAAACTGAGCTGCGGCACAGTGGCCAAGACCATACAGAGGTTTAACAGGACAGGTTCCACTCAGAACAGGCCTCGCCATGGGCGACCAAAGTAGTTGACTGCACGTGCTTAGTGTCATATCCAGAGGTTGTCTTTGGGAAATAGATGTATGAGTGCTGCCAGCATTGCTGCAGAGGTTGAATGGGTGGGGGGTCAGCCTGTCAGTGTCAGACCATACCCCGCAAACTGCATCAGATTGGTCTGCATGGCTGTTGTCCCAGAAGGAAGCCTCTTCTAAAGATGATGCACAAGAAAGCCTGCAAACAGTTTGCTGAAGACAAGCAGACTAAGGTAATGGATTACTGGAACCGTGTCCTGTGGTCTGATGAGACCAAGATAAACTTATTTGGTTCAGATGGTGTTAAGTGTGTGTGGGGGCAACCAGGTGAGGAGTACAAAGACAAGTGTGTCTTGCCTACAGTCAAGCAAGAGGGCTGCATGAGTGCTGCCGGCACTGGAGAGCTACAGTTCATTGAGGGAACCATGAATGCCAAAATGTACTGTGACATACTGAAGCAGAGCATGATCCCCTCCCTTCGGAGACTGGGCTGCAGGGCAGTATTCCAACATGATAAGGACCCCAAACACACCTCCAAGATGACCACTGCCTTGCTAAAGAAGCTGAGGGTAAAGGTGATGGACGGCCAACATGTCTCCAGACCTAAACCCTATTGAGCATCTGTGGGGCATTCTCAAACAGAAGGTGGAGGAGCGCAAGGTCTCTAACATCCACCAGCTCTGTGATGTCGTCATGGAGGAGTGGAAGAGGACTCCGGTGGCAACCTGTGAAGCTCTGGTGAACTCCATGCCCAAGAGGGTTAAGGCAGTGCTGGAAAATAATGGTGGCCACACAAAATATTGACACTTTGGGCCCAATTTGGACATTTTGATTTAGGGGTGTACTCACTTTTGTTGCTAGCGGTTTAGACATTAATGGCTGTGTGTTGAGTTATTTTGAGGGGACAGCAAATTTACACTGTTATACAAGCTGTACACTCACTACTTTACATTGTAGCAAAGTGTAATTTCTTCAGTGTTGTCACATGAAAAGATAGAATAAAATATTTACAAAAATGTGAGGGGTGTACTCACTTTTGTGAGATACTGTAACTCTCAATAAAGGATTAATATATGAATGAGTTATATAATAGTCCCAATCGCACATAAAAGTGCTCCAGTGCAGGGCTAGATCAGTGCAACTTCACATCAAAGGTGACTTTAGTGCTTCCCGTGACTCTTCCAGTGTGATCGGTGTGATGGGTCAATGGTGCTCCCCTCACTCCCAGGACCACACTTACCAGAAGAAAGAACCCCTACAGGGGTAATAGGCCTGTAATCCGGGTTAGGGTGTACTCATTTTTGTGAGATAGTGTATATATATTTTTTATGATATTCTTAATAAATTAAATATAATATATTATTATTATTATTTATTCTATTAAATTAAATTAAATGACTTTTGAAATTATATTTAAAACAAATATATTAATGGGTTCAGATCTATATTAGGCACTAGTTCCCATTTACATATAATGAAGATATTGACGTTAATGGACGCGGCGTGATTGGTTTAAATTACCACTATACAAAGCTGAGCTGTAAAATATAGTGTATGTGTAAAATCATGAAAAAAATCTATGTTAACCGGTTGCCGACCGCCGCACGACTATATACGGCGGCGGTCAGCCCCGGCCAGGCAAAGTGACGTATATATACGTCAATAGCCTGTCACTTCCTTGTGAGCCAATAGTGGGCGAGCACGCGCCCGCCCCGGCTCGTTCACTGGGAAGTCAGTGCGTGTGACCGGCGGACCCGATGTCCGCCGGTCACTCGGCGATCATCCTCCGTGAAGGGAGAAAGGCAGGCGGCTGATGTAAACAAGCTGCCTGTCATTCTCCCCTGTGTAGGAATGGTGATCATACGGTTCTACTATGTAGGACCGTTGATCACTGTTCCTACACCAGTAGCCATGTCCAATCACAGTTAAGAGCACGCCCCTAGGGACACACTTAACCCCTCCTTCCCCAATAAAGTTAACCCCTTCCCTGCCAGTGTCATTTTGCAGTAACAGTGCATATTTTTAGCACTGATTACTGCAGTAATGTCACTGGTAACCCCAAAAGTGTCAAAAATGTCAGTCAAGGGTCCGATCTGTCCGCCGCAATGTCGCAGTACCGCAAAAAAAATTGCAGATCGCCGCCATTACACGTTAAAAAAAAAAAAAACAAAAGTAAACGCAATAACTTTTGTGCAAACCAATCAAAATACGCTTATTGTGATTTTTTTTTTACCAAACATAGGTAGCAGAAAACAAATTGGCCAAAAATGTTAAAAAATTTAGATTTTTACATTTTTTTTGGGGGGGGGGGGGGGAATTTCATATAAAAAAATGTGAAAAATATTGTTATTTTTTCAAAATTTAAGCTCTTTCTTTGTTTATAGCGCAAAAAGTAAAAATCGCACAGGTGATCAAATACCACCAAAAAAAAGCTCTGTTTGTGGGAAAAAAAGGACGTCAAATTTGTTTAGGTACGGCGTCGCACGACCGCACAATTGTCCGTTAAAGTCGCGCAGTGCCGAATCGCAAAAAGTGGCCTGGACGCAAGACAGCAAAATCCTCCGGTGGTAAAGTGGTTAAATCGCAAATTACTTTTGAAATTATATTTAAAACAAATATAATAATGGGTTCAGATCTATATCAGGCACTAGTTTCCATTTACATATAATGAAGATATTGACATTAATGAACACGGCGTGATTGGTTTAAATTACCACTATACAAAGCTGAGCTGTAAAATATAGTGTATGTGTAAAATCATGAAAAAAATCTATGTTAATATCCAGAATATTCAATTAGAAAAAATAATAAAAAAACATAAATCCAAATTTAATACAAGATTTGTTTGTTTTTTCATTATTATTTCCTTTTTTTGATTTTGATATAAATTTTTCATACCCCACTGCCAATTAATATAACAATTTATAGTATATGTTTTATCATCTGTTTTGTAGCCCTGCCCCTGAAAAAGGGGAAAATTAGTTGAGCTCCCGAAACGCGTCAGCTGTTCTATGTTGCCTTTGGACTCTCGAACCTTTTATTTGGTGCTGTCATTGGAGTTTGTCCTCCGTAGCGAGCGTTTCGTTTGCACAGGGTCAAGGTTTGTTGTTACATTGATGTTGTAAACATCTCCTCCATCTGGAACGGGGTCTTTATTATGAGGCTGTAATCTAAGTATTGATCCCACCTTGAAGCCAATCTCAGCCTCCAGAGTATTAAATTGCAGCTCGGCGGTATATTATCATCACTAGCTGCGTTTTCCAAACAATGAATGTTAAAATCATCACTTTTCTCCCGCGCCCGACACGCCGAACAATGGGGGAAGCGGCTCATTTCCATAGAGACGGATCGCTGAGCACCAAGACGTGATCTTCTGTCGCTTTAAATTGCTGTTTTACCCAAGAGCTGCTCTTCCAGGGAGGGTAAAATATCACCGGCAGAAAGGAGCCGGCAAATCAAAGTGTCATTGAAGGGGAGCCGTGGTGAGGACGGCGTTACCGGAGGCTTCCAATACCCATCATTAGTGCAATGCTGGGGATCTGGGTTAACCCTCTGCCTGCTGGCATGACTTTGACAACAGTGACAAAATAATGATAATGGGATCATACAGAATGTTCAGCTGATCAGTTTTGCACCCGTTGTCCTGTTGTGGTGTAGGGACCAGAGGATGGAACCACGGCGTACGTTGGGTGACGCGGTGATCCGACACTCCCAGAAATGTCCGATAATGAAGTGCCTTGGGGTCGATACACACATTTCTGCAGTGGTGCAATAATATGCACATTACACCAACGCATGTTCATTTTGAATGGCATCCCAATGCTCTAAGGCTGGATCTCCAAACTTTTATAAACAAAGGGCCAGTTTACTGTCCTTCAGGCTTTGAGGGGGGTATACTGCGGCCAGTGGGGGTGGAAAATGCCCTGACGTCAATGGAAGAAAAAGGCCCCATCATTATGGTCAATGGGAGGAATAGTGCCCCATCATTGGTGTCAGTTGAAGAAATAGTGCCCTATCATTGGTGTCAGTGGGAGGAATAGTGCCCCATCATTGGTGTCAGTGGGAGGAATAGTGCCCCACTGTTGGTGTCAGTGGGAGGAATAGTGCCCCACTGTTGGTGTCAGTGGAAGGAATAGTGCTCCATCATTTGTTTCAGTGAGAGAAATAGTGCCCCATCATTGGTGTCAGTGAGAGAAATAGTGCCCCATCATTGGTGTCAGTAAGAGGAATAGTGCCCCATCATTGGTGTCAGTGAGAGGAATAGTGCCCCATCATTGGTGTCAGTGAGTGGAATAGTGCCCCATCATTGGTGTCAGTGAGTGGAATAGTGCCCCATCATTGGTGTCAGTGGGAGGAATAGTGCCCCATCATTGGTGTCAGTGAGAGGAATAGTGCCCCATCATTGGTGTCAGTGAGTGGAATAGTGCCCCATCATTGGTGTCAGTGGGAGGAATAGTGCCCCATCATTGGTGTCAGTGGGAGGAATAGTGCCCCATCATTGGTGTCATTGGCAGGAATAGTGCCCCATCATTGGTGTCAGTGGGAGGAATAGTGCCCCATCATTGGTGTCAGTGGCAGGAATAGTGCCCCATCATTGGTGTCAGTGGAAGGAATAGTGCCCCATCATTGGTGTCAGTGGGAGGAATAGTGCCACATCATTGGTGTTAGTGGGAGGAATAGTTTTACATCATTGGTGTCAGTGGAACAAATAGTGCCCTAGGATTGGTGCCAGTGAGATGAATAGTGCCCCACTGTTGGTGTCAGTTCAAGAAATAGTGCCCCACTGTTGGTGTCAGTGAAAGTAATAGTACCCACTGTTGGTGTCAGTGGGAGGAATAGTGTCCCATCATTTGTGTCAGTGAGAGGAATAGTGCCCCATTTCTGGTATCAGTGGCAGGAAATGTGCCCAACTGTTGGTGTCAGTGGGAGGAATAGTGCCCCAAGGGCCTGATAAAGGCACGCAAAGGACCGCAGTTTGGAGACCAATGAACTAAGGCAACACAGTGCCAATGCACATACCTTGCGCCACACAATGTAATGCAATACCATGAATTTTGGCGCACTGTTTTGCCAAAAATTGTGCATGTCCTTTTTTTGGACACCAGAGCATCAAGATATGAATGAGTCCTTACGGAGGCTGCAGTGCTGGAACAGAGGGACAGTCCCCGGACTGAGCACACTGTCCCCGGACAAAGTCTGTCCCCAACTCTGCCCCTGGATTGCAGTGTCAAACTGGCCTACTGGGATACATGTAAATTTCCCGGTAGGCCAGCAAGGCCACTTGCCCTGGGCCCGCTGCCCCTGATTTTTTTTTTTTGGGATCAGGAGATTGCCATAATAACTTGACATCTGATTGACAGTATTTATGTGTTGCTGGTGTTGTTGGAGGCAGCACATGCTATTCCTTATGACCTCATCGACTTGTAGTCCCACCCAGTGCTGGCTGTGAAGGGGAGGGATCTGTGTATAGAGGATATATAAATGGTGCCCTCATTTAGTTGGATTAGCTCTGAGGAAGGGAGCGTGTCTCCCAAAACGCATCAGCCTTCCAACCGCAGAGATGCATGACCCCCGTCACTGGAGTTCTATTTAACCACTTAAGCCCCGGAGGATTTGGCTGCTCAAAGACCAGGGCCTATTTTGCGATTCGGCACTGAGTGAATTTAACGGACAATTACGCGGTCGTGCGACGCTGTACCCAAATTAAATTGACGTCCTTTTTTCCCCACAAACAGAGCTTTCTTTTGGTGGTATTTGATCACCTGTGCGATTTTTATTTTTTGTGCTATAAACATAAAAAGAGCGACAATTTTGAAAAAAAATAACAATATTTTTCACATTTTTTTATATGAAATTCCCCCAAAAAAATTTAAAAATCTAAATTTTTTAACATTTTAGGTCAATTTGTTTTCTGCTACATATGATTGGTAAAAAAAAAAATCGCAATAAGCGTATTTTGATTTGTTTGCGCAAAAGTTATTGCTTCTACTAACTACGGGAAAGATTTATGTCATTTTTATTGTTTTTTTTTTTTACCAGTAATGGCGGCGATCTTCGTTTTTTTTAGCGGGACTGCGACATTGCGGCGGACAGATCGGACCCTTGACTGACCTTTTTGACACTTTTGGGGGTACCAGTGACATTACTACAGTAATCAGTGCTATACATATGCACTGTTACTGTAAAAATGACACTGGCAGGGAAGGGGTTAACTTTATTGGTGATCAAGGGGTTAAATGTATCCCTAGGGGCGTGTTTCTAACTGTGGGGGGGGCGTGGCTAGTGATGTAATCACAGAGACATACGATCTACAGTATATGTACTTGCGGCGACAAGTGGTAGGGAAGGGGTTAACTTTATTTGAGAGGGAGGGGTTATGTGTGTCCCTAGGGGCGTGATTCTAACTGTGGGGGGGCGTGGCTTGTGATGTAACCACAGAGACATACAATCCTATATAGCAGGATCGTATGATCTCTGCCTTTACATCAGGGAGGATGACAGGCAGCTTTGTTTACATCAGCCGCCTGCCTTTCTCCCTCTCCAGCGTGAGATCGCGAGTGACCGGCGGACATCGGAGCCGCCGGTCACCCGCGCTGGGATGTTAGTGAACGAGCGGGGGCGGGAGCGCGTCTCCGTCAGCGCGGGCTCGCCCCCTAGAAGCTCGTGGGCGAGCGACGTAGCCCTACGTTGTTTTGCCTGTAGGGGGCTGACTGCCGCAGTAAATAGTCATGCGGCGGTCGGCAAGCGGTTAACATGTGTTTTACTTCTTTTTTTTGTTACTATATTTTTGGCTATTTCAATAAATTTCCAAGGTTTTTAGGTAATGCATTTTTTTTTTTTTTTATCCTGCTTTTAGTGCATTTGAATATTTATGTTCAAAGGTATCCTACGTGTTGCTACCATGCAATCTTTTACTGTTCTGAATCGTTCATTTATATTGTTATTGTTGAACCAAAATTCTTTAGTAAGAATAAATTACAAAATTTTTTTTTCTCTATTTCATCTTCTTAACATTTGGTAGTCATATCCCAAAAAATTCTAAGTATCGTTTCTTTTTATCTCATGGACGAAATGTGAGAAATAACGTATATATCATACAATCATTCCATAAACACATACACTGCATATATTATTTGAGGAAAATATGCTTATAAAATAGTTTACCATTTGCCAAAAAAAAAAAAAAATGTCCCTGGATTTCATTTTAACCACTTAAGGACCGCCCTCCGCAGTTATACTGTGGCAGGCTGGCCCTCCTGCGCAAACCGCCGTAAATATACATTGGTCGCGCGCCTGCAGCTAGGGGGCGAACGCCCCCACTCGGCAGCGGGGACTCTGATGCACGGGACAGGCGACTCAGATTGCCGCCTGACACCCGCGATTGCTCCCCGCTGAGAGAGAAGAACGGTCGGCTGTTGTAAACAAATCTGACCGTTCTTCTCCCTGGAATGATCACAGAGCTCCTGTGATCCTTTCTATATAGGATCACAGGTCTCTATGATCAATTAACAAGCCCCACACCCATACAGTTAGAAATACGCCCCTAGGTACACATTTAACCTTTTGATCACCCATAGGGATAACCCCTTCCCTGCCAATGGCATTATTACAGTAACATGGCATATTTTTAGCACTGATTACTGTAGTAATGTCACTGGTCCCCCCCCCCCCCCCAAAAGTGTCAAAAATGTCAGTTAGATGTCTGATTTGTCCGCCGCAATGTCGCAGTCCCACTAGAAATCGCAGATCGCCGCCATTACTAGTAAAAAAAAAACAATAAAAATGACATAAATAAATATTTCCCGTAGTTTGTAGACGCAATAACGTTTGCTCAAACCAATCAAAATACACTTATTGCAATTTTTTTACCAAAAATATGTAGCAGAAAACAAATTGGCCTAAAATGTTAAAACATTTTGATTTTTAAATAATTTTTTTGGGGAATGTTATATAACAGAATGTGAAAAATATTGTTTTTCTTTTCAGAATTGTTGCTCTATTTTTGTTTATAGTGCAAAAAAAAAAAAACGCAGAGGTGATCAAATACCACCAAAAGAAAGCTCTATTTGTGGGGAAAAAAGACATCAAATTTGTTTAGATACAGCGTCGCACGACTGCGCAATTGTCCGTTAAAATAACGCAGTGCAGAATCGCAAAAAATGGCCTGGTCATTAAGGGGGTAAATCCTTCCGGTCCAGAAGTGGTTAAAAATATGGTCACCTTACTTTAGGGCCTTGTGCACACAGGGCCATCCAGCTGCAGTCAGTCCCTCCCAAGGTTTCAGTGCTACTGGGAGGGACCGGTGCAGGGTCCAGCTGCACTTGCAGATAGCTTATAAAAGTCTATGGCAGGCCATGGCTGGAAGGGGGCTGAACGCTGCATGTGTGGTAGTGGCTTCTAGGGCTCCGTGCATTCAGGGACAAACCTCCAGAACACAGGTCTTCTGCATTCCGGACTCTTGTCCCTGGACATACAGGGCCCTAAATGCCACTACTACTTGGTTCAGTGTTCAGCCCGTCCAACCACAGCCTTCCGTAGACTTTGACAGGCTACCTGCAGTGTGGCTGGATGCTGCACCTGCATACCTCCCAACTATTATTAGCAAAAGTATGTAGGCCACGCCCCCTTTAAAGGAGAATTATACAAAAAAAAAAATGATTACACAAGTTTTTTTTTTTTACAACTATTATTCCTTTATATTGGCTTTTCACTTTTACAAATGCAGCAATTTAGAAATTGGATGAAGGGTTTAGCACTGGGAAACACTTTTTGATAGCTAAAAAGTGCATTTTTTTTACAACTCTATAGATCAGACCAAAAGGAGGGACAAATGGGGAGGAAAGAGGGATAGAGGGACTTTGTTCCAAATCAGGGACAGTCTCTCCAAATCAGGGATAGTCGGGAGCTATGCACCTGCCCCTCCCGGACCACTGAAATCTTGTGACGGACGCACTGCATCTAGACAGTCCCATGTGCAAGCAACCTTTAACTGCTAACCGCTAGCGGCAGGTCGGCTCTGTCCCGCGAAATGACGTACCTGTACGTCACTTCGCGGGTCCGCTAGTGTGCCCATTTGCCACAGAGGAAGCTAATCAGCGGGTCCAACGGCTGCAACTGCCACCGGGCACCCACAAACGCTCCCCGTGGAGTCAGAGGAACACAGGATCCCTGGGTTCATAACTGACAGAACAGCGGTCTGCTGTTGTAAACACGGCAGACCGCTGTCCTGTCAGTTATGAGCACAGGGATCCTGTGTTCCCCTTATTTAGAAACACAGATCTCTGTGTTCATCCAGCAAGTCCACCCCCCCTACAGTTAGAAAGCACTCCCTAGGGACACATTTAACCCTTTGAACGCCCTTGGTGTTAACCCCTTGCCTGCCAGTGTCATTAGTACAGTAACAGGGCATATTTTTAGCACTGATTACTGTAGTAATGTCACTGGTCCCCCCAAAAGGGTCAAAAATGTCAGTGAGGTGTCCAATCTGTCCGCCGCAATGTTGCAGTCCCGCTAAAAATCGCAGATCGCCGCCATTACGAGTAAAAAAATAAAATAAATAAAAATGACATAAATCTTTCCCCTAGTTTGTAGACGTGATAACTTTTGCGCAAACCAATCAAAATACACCTTTTGGGGTTTGTTTTACCAAAAATATGTGGCAGAATACAAATTGGCCTAAAAAGAAGAAAAAAATGTGATTTTTATTTTTTTTTTTTTATTTGGAATGCTATATAGCAGAAAGTAAAAAAAAAAAAAATTATAAATATATATATATATATATATATATATACATATATATATATATATATACATATATATATATATATATATATATATATATATATATATATATATATATATACATATATATATATATATATATATATATATATTTTTTTTTTTTTTTTTTTTTTTTTTTTCAGAATTGCTGCTCTTTTTTTGTTTATAGCACAAAAAATAAAAATCACACAGGTGATCAAATACCACCAAATACCAATCAAATACCAAAAAATAATAAAAATTACTTTTTTTTATTGGGAATGTTATATAGCAGAAAGTAAAAAAAAAAAAAAAGAAATTATATATATATATATATATATATTTATTTTTTTTTTTTTTCAGAATTGGCGCTCTTTTTTTGTTTATAGCACAAAAAATAAAAATCGCACAGGTGATCAAATACCACCAAAGGAAATCTCTATTTGTTGGGGAAAAAAGGACATCAATTTAATTGGGTACAGCGTCGCACGACCGCGCAATTGTCAGTTAAAGTAACGCAGTGCTGCATCGCAAAAAACAAAACAAACTAACTGAAAGTGTCCCTTTAAGGTTCTTTCATTGCTCCCACTCCGATTTAGCACAGCTGCAGTATTTGCTCCATTACTAATACACTTGTTGCGCTTTAAACTGACAATCACAGCATCATTGCAGTATGTGGATGACACTGCGATAATGCAGGACACTGAGCTGTGCGTGGAGAGGCCATATTTCAATGTGACCCCCCCAACTCAGAAGTACACCTGAAGCTGAGCTCAATGCGCATGCTGTCATTTGGTCAGATGCCAAACTACCCGTGTGAAATCAGATTGTGTGAAGAAAGCAGGGCTTCTAGAATATTCCACACAAAGCGGATAGAAAAAAAAAAAGGTTCCTTAGGTGGGATTGAACCAAGGAGCCCACTGCTACAAGACACAGTGCTTACCACTAAACTGCTTAGCATGAAAAGCTTCTCTTTTTTTTTTTCCTACATCTATAGAAATATCAGGTGGGTAGAAGACACGAGGGGTACGTGGGCTCTCCTCTCACCAGTTCAGCTTTAAATGGTGGTAATTTAAACCAATCACGCCGTGTTCATTAACGTCAATAGCTCCATTATATGTAAATGGAAACTAGTGCCTAATATAGATCTGGACCCATTACCAAATCTGTTTTGAATATAATTTCTAAAGTCATTTGTGATTTAATCAAATACATTAAATAATAATATATTTCATTTAATTTTATATATAACATATATCTATATATATACACAGTGTATATATATATATATATATATATATATATATATATATATATATATATATATATATATATATATATATATAATAATATACAAATAAATATATATATATATATATATATATAAAACATAAATAAATATATATAGAATATATATATATATATATATACATACACATCGTAAATATATATATATATATATTTATATTATATATAACATATATATATATATATATATATATATATATATATATATATATATATATGTACTGTATGTATATACAGTATATATATCATAAATATATATATATATACATATATGCTTTATATATATATATATATATATATATACACAGTATAACACATGTGAGGGGTGTACTAACTTTTGTGAGATACTGTGTGTATGTATATATATATATATATATATATATATACACAGTAACTTTTGTGAGATACTGTGTATATATATATATATATATATATATATATATATATACACAGTATCTCACAAAAGTTAGTACACCCCTCACATTTTTGTAAATATTTTATTCTATCTTTTCATGTGACAACACTGAAGAAATGACACTTTGCTACAATGTAAAGTAGTGAGTGTACAGCTTGTATAACAGTGTAAATTTGCTGTCCCCTCAAAATAACTCAACACACAGCCATTAATGTCTAAACCGCTGGCAACAAAAGTGAGTACACCCCTAAGTGAAAATGTCCGAATTGGGCCCAAAGTGTCAATATTTTGTGTGGCCACCATTATTTTCCAGCACTGCCTTAACCCTCTTGGGCATGGAGTTCACCAGATCTTCACTTCACTGCCACTGGAGTCCTTTTCCACTCCTCCATGATTACATCACGGAGCTGGTGGATGTTAGAGACCACCATGCTTACTTTTGTGAGATGGAGAGTGGGAAAGAGGCCTGTAAATGTGTCATTTACCGGCCCCTTCCTTATCTGAATAGAGATTCCCTTTCCTTTTCTATCTTCAGCCGCTTTAATTTTCTATAAAATGCTATATGGCGACCTGGAGGCATTCTGTACACAGAATGTATACTGACCACACCCCAGAAATGTCATTTCCTGCTTGTGTGATTGGCTCACTGATTTTCCCAGAAGTCTGCACTAAGATACAAGTCAGATTTTGGGAATCCCCTGCAACAAAAATTACATTTTTGGTGAGATACTCCCAAAGAGAAATAATGTCTAAAGGGATGCAGACCCTGCCACCTTCCTCATTAGAGCCCTGCAGGTGCAGCTAATTATAAAATTACTCCCATTCACATTCACTCTGTACACAGACACACAAACAGCTATTTCTTCAGAATAACAAAAGGTAGAAATCTGCAACAAAGTTTGTTACACTCCTTGCAATGTATAGAGATCACCCAGAGGGGAGGGTTTTTATTCCCAACAAAACCAGAGCTACTCTTAACTCCAGAAAATCGTTTAAAATCCACGTAGCCGCCATCACTAATGTAAGCGGGTTATCTGCGGGGTTCTACTTCTACTAAAGGATCGGCTTTCTATTTATGCAAATGTATGAAAATTGGCGGCGGCTTGATCCAGAGTGGAGTTGAACACCGCTGGAGAAAAATGGATGCGGCCGCTAATGGCAGAGTAAACAAAATCAATCACATATTGACATCTTTATTAGGTTACTATTAAAATACGGCTGTGCATTTTAATGTGCGGCTGAGTAACTGCGAGGTGGAAGTCTCAGGCAGTTTGTATCCTTATAATTACCATGCAACAGCCAGGATCCGGACACGGCGAGGGCCTCTCCTCTATTTAAACGGCAGGATGTAACCGCTCATCTGCCACATGTGGACTACCCTGATAAAGTATCTTGTTTTAGATATTTAATATAAAATAAAGTATATTTAAAAAAAAATAAAAATAAACACCACATGGTGGACAGTGCAGCTGCCATAGCCATGATCTCACCTGACGGGTTTGGTAAAAGGACTTTTCCTGACAGACTCCATGGCAGCATCAGTATGGGTGATAAAAGGGTTTATGTGATTCCGCGCTTAGGATAGGGAGTATATATGGAAAAAATGACACCGCACCTGGCTGCTGCCCACTTCAAAAAATGCAACCCTAAAAGGGGAGCATTTAGATAGATAGGAGAAAATGGAAGAAGTGATTGGCGCTGCCCAGTGGGGTATTTGGGAAATCAATCTATGGTTGCTGCACTCCTGAGTTGAGTTTTATATAAAAGTCTGTGCAATATAATTTATATTAAGACCTGTGTATAGCCTTATAAAATCATGAAACAAATAACTGTGTAAAATCAGAGGTGGTCTATGTGCATAATCTAGACATAAAGTAAAAACCTTTAAAATTAGATAAACATATACATACAATATGTGCAATTGGTGAATATAAAGTGCAAAAAAGTGCAATGGTGAATATCAGGAGTGGAGTGATAAATATTTAAATAATTAAATAATTGAAATATCTAATAAATTAGCAACCATGGAATCACAATCAATAAATATAACCATAAAAATTCTAATAAATATAAGTGCAAAAAAAATATATATATGTAGCTGCAAGCGAATAAGTGCAAAGGTGCAAGGGTGAAAAAAATTCCTTCTTATATATAGCTGTGCAGTGATGAAAAAAAAAAAAAAAAACAGTGAAAGGCCAAAGAGCGATATATATGAAAAAAATATATACTAAAATAATATTCAAAAGTAAAAATAATAAAATTACGTGAATAATGGTTTAAGCTGCCAATTCCTGTAGTGTCACCATATACAGTCGCTAATATAATTCCGTAATATGGAGCGGCACTAAATCCCTAAGTGATATCATAAAACAAATGTCTGATGACACAAAAAAAACAAAATAAAAAAACAAACAGGAAAAGGGCAAAGAGCGATATATGTAAAAAAAATATATACTAAAATATTATTCAAAAATAAAAATAATAAAGCTACGTGAGTAATAGGTTAAGCTGACAATTCCTGTAGTGTCACCATATAGAGTCGCTAATATAATTCCGTAATGTGGAGCGGTGCTAAATCCCTAAGTGATACCATAAAACAAATGTCTGATGACATAAAAAAAAAAACAGGGAAAGGGCAAAGAGCGATATATATATGTAAAAAAAATATATACTAAAATATTATTCAAAAATAAAAATAATAAAGCTACGTGAGTAATGGTTTCAGCTGACAATTCCTGTAGTGTCACCACGTACAGTCGCTAATATAATTCCGTAAAGTGGAGCGGCGCTAAATCCCTAAGTGATACCATAGAGCAAATGTCTGATGACAAAAAAAACCCCCCCAAAAAAACAGGGAAAGGCCAAAGAGCGATATATGTAAAAAAAAAAATATATATATATATATATATATATATATACATACTAAAATAATACTTAAAAATAAAAATAATAAAGTTAAGTGAATAATGGCTAAAGCTGCCTATTCCTATAGTGTCACCATGTACAGTTTCTAATATAATTCCGTAATGTGGAGTGGCGCTAAATCCCTAAGTGATACCATAAAACAAATGTCTGATGACATAAAAAAAAAAAAAAACAGGGAAAGGGCAAAGAGCGATATATGTAAAAAAATATATACTAAAATATTATTCAAAAATAAAAATAATAAAGCTACGTGAGTAATGGGTTAAGCTGACAATTCCTGTAGTGTCACCACATACAGTCGCTAATATAATTCCGTAAAGTGGAGCGGCGCTAAATCCCTAAGTGATACCACAGAACAAATGTCTGATGACAAAAAACAAAAAAACAAAAAAAAAAAACAGGGAAAGGACAAAGAGCGATATATGTGAAAAAAATATATACTAAAATAATATTCAAAAGTAAAAATAATAAAATTACGTGAATAATGGTTTAAGCTGCCAATTCCTGTAGTGTCACCATATACAGTCGCTAATATAATTCCGTAATATGGAGCGGCACTAAATCCCTAAGTGATATCATAAAACAAATGTCTGATGACACAAAAAAAACAAAATAAAAAAACAAACAGGAAAAGGGCAAAGAGCGATATATGTAAAAAAAATATATACTAAAATATTATTCAAAAATAAAAATAATAAAGCTACGTGAGTAATGGTTTCAGCTGACAATTCCTGTAGTGTCACCACGTACAGTCGCTAATATAATTCCGTAAAGTGGAGCGGCGCTAAATCCCTAAGTGATACCATAAAACAAATGTCTGATGACATAAAAAAAACAAAATTAAAAAAAAAAACAGGGAAAGGGCAAAAAGCGATATATGTAAAAAAAATATATACTAAAATATTATTCAAAAATAAAAATAATAAAGTTACGTGAGTAATGGGTTAAGCTGACAATTCCTGTAGTGTCACCAAGTACAGTCGCTAATATAATTCCGTGAAGTGGAGCGGCGCTAAATCCCTAAGTGATACCATAAAACAAATGTCTGATGACAAAAAAAAAAACAAAAAAAAAAAAAACAGGGAAAGGCCAAAGAGCGATATATGTGAAAAAAAAAATATATACTAAAATAATATTCAAAAATAAAAATAATAAAGTTAAGTGAATAATGGGTTAAGCTGCCTATTCCTGTAGTGTCACCATGTACAGTCGCTAATATAATTCCATAATGTGGAGCGGCGCTAGATCCCTAAGTGATACCATAGAGCAAATGTCTGATGACAAAAAAAAAAACCCCAAAAAAAACAGGGAAAGGCCAAAGAGCGATATATGTAAAAAAAAAAAAAAAAAAATATATATATATATATATATATATATATACTAAAATAATACTTAAAAATAAAAATAATAAAGTTAAGTGAATAACGGCTAAAGCTGCCTATTCCTATAGTGTCCCCACATACAGTTTCTAATATAATTCCGTAATGTGGAGTGGCGCTAAATCCCTATGTGATACCATAGAACAAATGTGAAAAACATCCCATAATATAGTCAAATAAACCAAAAATATATCTTTCCCAAAAAACACATTCACCATTCCAGTACACATAAAACGAATAGAGTGAACATAAGGTGCAACACATAAATATAAACCATAAATAATAATGTACAAAATAAAATAAAAATGGGAACAGTGGGAACCACTTTAAAATTCTACACAATAAGGTGCTAAAAGAGTCCCGTGTAGAATTTGTGATTAGCCATAAAAAGGTTCATAAATAAAGTGCTGTGATCACGGTGAGATTCCAAACAAATGGTGCAATCTGGTGCTCAGTCCAAACAATCCACCACCATGTGCAATGACCGCTTACCTCTAATTATAAAGTAATGTGCATCAATCTAAATGGCTGCT
Source organism: Pelophylax lessonae (assembly GCF_965119305.1). Taxonomy (NCBI): domain Eukaryota; kingdom Metazoa; phylum Chordata; class Amphibia; order Anura; family Ranidae; genus Pelophylax; species Pelophylax lessonae. The sequence goes on along the minus strand of NC_138780.1, from coordinate 189,853,662 downwards.
GTAAACAATCTCCATACGCCAAGTGTCATTTCAAAACATCTCACATAGAAAGGCAGAGAGAACTCCCCATGGTGTTGTATTTAGGATCTGGGCTTACTAGGATAAAGAGATTTTTAAAGATGAGAGATCTGGGCTTATTAAGATAAAGCACACTTACATTTGAAAACACATTAGTGCGATTCCTCCTCCGGACCAAGGGGGTCACAAAGCGACTTGGCGCTGTGTATTCCGAACTTCCGGTTTCGGCTATAACCGGAAGCGACGTCACCTGGCTCCCCCCCGACGCGTTGCGTCACAACCACTTGACTCTCTCAAGGTCCTCTTCATGGAGAGATCTGGGCTGAAAACAACCCCAAAACGCTTCTTTACCTTTAACCACTTCAGCCCCGGAAGATTTTACCCCCTTCTTGACCAAGCCCTATTTTGCGATTCGGCACTGCGTTATTTTAAGGGACAATTGCGTGGTCGTACGATGCTGTACCCAAACTAAATTTACGTCCTTTTTTCCCCACAAATAGAGATATCTTCTGGTGGTATTTGATCACACACAGGTGTGTGATTTTTATTTTTTGCGCGATAGACAAAAAAAGAGCAACAATTTAAAAAAAATATATATATTTTTCACTTTCTGCTATAGGACATTCCCAAACAAAATTAACATTTTAGGCCAATATGTTTTCTGCTACAAATTTTTGGTAAAAAAAAAAAAATCGCAATAAGCGTATTTTGTTTGGTTTGCGCAAAAGTTATCAAGTCTACTAAATACGGGAAAGATGTCATTTTTATTTATTTATTATTTTTTTTACTAGCAATGGTGGCGATCTGTGATTTTTTGCAGGACTGCGACATTGCGCCGGACAGATGGGACCCCTAACTGACATCTTTGACACTTTTGGGGGGACCAGTGACATTACTACAGTAATCAGTGCTAAAAATATGCTCTGCTACTGTAATAATGACACTGGTAGGGAAGGGGTTAACCCTATGGGTGATCAATGGGTTAAATGTGAGCCTAGAGGAGTGATTCTAACTGTGGGGGGGGGCGTGGCTTGTGAAATGACCATAGAGACATGTGATCCTATATAGAAGGATCACATGAGCTCTGTGATCATTGTTTATCGGCAATCAGAGCCGCCTGACCCGTGCAGCGGCCCCCAGCTGCCCCCCCCGCTGCCGAGTGGGGGGCTAGAGCGCGCCGCCGGGCGGCGCCCACTCGCCGCCTACCTTCCCGCGTGGTTTGCGCAGGAGAGCCACCCTGCAGCAGTAAATAGGCGGCGGGTGGTCGGGAAGTGGTGAAAGCGGAGTTCCACCCTATAATAAAACTTTGCAGCATGAGGTAGAGTAAAAAAACCTGAAAAATAATTGGATAAATAATATTTTTTTTTATTTCACTTACCTTGTTTTTAATGAAAAGTAACTTACCTTCCTTCCTCTTCCTCCTTATGCGGCCGCGGCCCCTGACGTCACTTCATCCTTTGCATTGCGTCCTGGGAGATGAGCGTCATCAATCCCAGGATGCAATGGTTATGGCCGGCCGCTACTCTGATTGCCCATCGCAATCTACAGTGCATGCTCGAGATTTTAATCGGCATTCTGGGTAGCTGAAACCAGGAAGAAGGACACAGCGGGGGACACAACGGCTTCAAGCGCCCACACCGAAGATGGCCGCGCTCTTCAATCAATTTTAAAGGTAAGATTTTATCTATATTCATTTACTGTACACTACTGTAATGTAGGAATAGTATTAGTGTAATTGGGGATAGCTTAGGATTAGGGGGGAATTTTAGGTAAAAAATGTTTTTCTGGCCAAAACTCTGCTTTAAGATAAAGCACACTTACATTTGAAAACACATTAGTGCGATTCCTCCTTCAGATCAGGGGGTCACAAAGCAACTAGGCGCTGTGTATTCCGAACTTCCGGTTTTCGGCTGTAACTGGAAGCAACGTCACCTGGCTCCCCCCAACGCGTTGCGTCACAACCACACAACTTTCTCAAGGTCCTCTTCATGGAGAGATCTGGGCTGAAAACGACCCCAAATCTCTTCTTTACCTTTAAAGGCAAAAGTAAAAAAAAAAAAAAGTGATCTTTTCCTTTAAAAAAAAAAAAGAATATTGTTTACTTCCAGCCTGGACTGGAAGTGACGTCACGACGTCGCTCTGGTCCTCCAAGGCAATAGAGGTGATCAAAGTCCATCTACTCTTTGATTGCCTCTGTGACCAGCCGGCGGAACTGTTAGATTGTCACAAACTGTCGGAAACGTTACGCCCAAGAGACACCAGCAAGTGGCAGAAGGGGAAAATCTATCCCCCGCCGCTTCTGAAAGGGGCTCATGATCCATTCAGAACGCTATTAGGAGAAAGTTTGAAAAAAAAAAAAACAATATTTGGGTTATGGATGATATCTTCAGCCATATTCCCAGTAAACCACTTGCAAACCACAACATATATACGTATTGCGGTCGAAAAGTGGTTAAAGTGGTTTTAAAGGCTGTGCATTTCCCCCCACAGCCCCCTAATACTCACCTGAGCCCCCACTCGATCCAGTGATTTGCACCGGAGCCTTGGCTGTCCCGGGTCTCTCTCTCCTCATTGGCTGAGACACAGGCAATCATAGCCAGTGGACCAATAAGGAGAGAGCAGGTGCCGGGGGCAGAGCCATGACTTAACCACTTGCCGACCGCCGCAAGTACATATACGGCGGCGGCAGTGGCGTAGCGTGGGGGGTGCAGGGGGGGCGGGCCGCACCGGGCGCAACATCTGGGGGGGCGCATCCGCAGTGTCACTCTGTCTGTCTGACTATGACATAAAAGGGGGCACGCTGGTCTCTCTGCATTGAAAGGGGGCACGCTGGTCTCTCTGCATTGAATGGGGGCACGCTGGTCATTCTGCATTGAAAGGGGGCACGCTGTTCTCTCTGCATTGAAAGGGGGCACGCTGGTCATTCTGCATTGAAAGGGGGCACGCTGTTCTCTCTGCATTGAAAGGGGGCACGCTGGTCATTCTGCATTGAATGGGGGCACGCTGGTCATTCTGCATTGAAAGGGGGCACGCTGTTCTCTCTGCATTGAAAGGGGTCAGGCTGGTCATTCTGCATTGAATGGGGGCACGCTGGTCATTCTGCATTGAAAGGGGGCACGCTGGTCTCTCTGCATTGAAAGGGGGCACGCTGGTCATTCAAACTTATATTTAGATGCATTTTACTTTAATTACATCAGTATTTTCATAACAAGCAATACATGTGCTTAGGGGGTAAGGGTTTCTTTAACTAATCTAGTGGAAGAGACTCGAGTGCTAAAATCCCGCGAGTTAGGGGGCGCAAATTACTTGCCTTGCCCCGGGAGCTGACAACCTACGCTACGCCACTGGGCGGCGGTCAGCCCCTCACAGGCAAAGTGACGTATGGGTACGTCACTAGCGTGTGAGGCTCTGGGGAGCGAGCGCGAGCCGCCAGGGCGCGCTCCCGCTCGGTCACGGACCCTCCCGCGCGTGTGCCGGTGGACCCGATGTCCGCCGGGCACTCGCGATCGTCCGTTAGAGCGGGAGAAAGGCAGGCGGCTGATGTAAACAAAGCCGCCTGTCATTCTCCCCTGTGTAGAAACGATGGTCATAGGGTTCTACTATGTAGGACCATTGAGCACTGTTCCTACACCTCAAGCCACAGCCAATCACAGTTAGAATCACTCCCCTAGGGACACACAACCCCTCCCTCTCAAAAAAAGTTAACCCCTTCACTGCCAGTGTCATTTTACAGTAACAGTGCATATGTATAGCACTGATTACTGTAGTAATGTCACTGGTAAGCCCAAAAGTGTCAAAAATGTCAGTCAAGGGTCTGATCTGTCCGCCGCAATGTCGCAGTCCCGCAAAAAAAATTGCAGATCGCCGCCATTACGCGTTAAAAAAAAACACCAAAAATGACAAAAATCTTTCCCTTTGTTAGTAAATGCGATAACTTTTGCGCAAACCAATCAAAATACGCTGTTTGCAATTTTTTTTACCAAACATATGTAGCATAAAACAAATTGGCCGAAAATGTTAAAAAATTTTGATTTTCACATTTTTTTTGGGGGGGAATTTCATATAAAAAAATGTGAAAAATATTGTTATTTTTGCAAAATTTACGCTCTTTTTTTGTTTATAGCGCCTGATCAAAAAATCGCACAGGTGATCAAATACCACCAAAAGAAAGCTCTGTTTGTGAGAAAAAAAGGACGTCAAATTCGTTTAGGTACAGTGTCGCACGACCGCGCAATTGTCCGTTAAATTCACGCAGTAAAAAATCGCAAAAAACCCCCTGGTCAGGAAGGGGGTAAAATCTTCCGGGGGTGTAAGTGGTTAAGGATGTCCTTAGGTACCACCACCTAATATCTCAAATTTTTATGTGGAATATCTCGGAAATTACGTGAGATCTAACATTAAAACTTACCAGATCTAATGAATAGCCTGGATGATTTTTGGCCAGAAAGTTGCATGGGGGGGGGTCAGCCCGTCCTTATGTACCTCCACCCAATAACTCTATTTTTATGTGGAATATCTATGAAATTATGTGAGATCCAACGTTAAAACCATTTGATACTACCGGATCTAACTAATAGCTTCCAAAATAGCTAACTGTTTGGTAAATTTTTTGATAAAGGGGGCTGATGACAGGTTAGCCCCCCCCCCAGCAAAATAACTATTATCATTGCTTCTTCTGTGTAAGATCTAACGCAAACAACAATTGATCTAACCTGATCTAACGATCTAAATTTTTATTCAAAAATCTTGATTTGGAGGGGCTAACCTCAGGGGCTGAGGTCCAAGGGACTCGTGGATATCGCTGGACAGAGATGGGGCTCAGGTAAGTATTAGGAGGGCTGAGGGCGGCTTCTGCACACAGAAGTCTTTTTATCCTAATGCATTCTATCCTTCTGCCTTTACAATCCTTTAAAGTAAATCTTTGATCAAAATATAAAATCTTTATTTTCACATTTTTTTTAATCTACAATCTTGAAGTTTGTAAACCTTGTGAAGATCCCCACACATTTACTTCTTTGAGTTCTGTGACATGTAGTCATTATGTTCTGTGAGTAGGCATTGCTGTGTCACACATTCTACAGAGCCCGCCTTCTGAGCTATAGAGGAGCTGAGAGGAGGAGGAGTTTCAGGAGGCGGAGTCAGTACAGGAATCAGTGCATGCAGGCAGCAATGTACCATGGGATATGTAGTCCTCAGAAAAGGGGGGAGAAGCTGCAAAGCATGCAGGGAATCCAGGAAGTTGTGGAAAGAGACAGACAGCACTCACAACATTTCAAGTAAGCTTATATTGAATTGTCTAATATAACTATTGTTTGTATTGTTAGTACCATGCTGATTTTAAAAAATGAAAGTGCATGCTGTAACCATAGAACTATATACCATTGAAAGTGTTTTGGTTCATCTGTTTAATAAGTAAAAATAAAATACCTGTTGATCCCGCCAGAAATCCACTAATGATTTCCTGTACTCTCTGTATATGCTGCATTCTTATCAGTTACATTCTTCCCAGTGATCACTGAGCACCACAGAACCCCTCCATTTTATATTGTCAAGAAGAGGCTAGTGGGGGTGTCCTGTAGTTTTGTCCTAGGATGACAACACCACACCTCCCAACTTTTTGAGATGGGAACGAGGGACACCTATTAGCAAAAGTATGTATGCATAGGACACACCCCCTGCCACACCCCCTTAACCAATTCTGGACCGGAAGGTTTCAACCCCATAATGACCAGGCTATTTTTTGCAATAGGGCACTGCGTTACTTTAACGGAAAATTGCGCGGTTATGCGACGCTGTACCCAAATAAAATTGCCCCCACAAACAGAGCTTTCTTTTGGTGGTATTTGATCACCTCTGCGGTTTTCATTTTTTGCGCTAAAAACAAAAAAAGAGCAACAATACTGAAAAAAAACAATATTTTTTACGTTCTGCTATATAACATTCCCAATAAAAATAAATAAATTAACCACTTTAAGACCGGAAGGATTTACCCCCTTCCTGACCAGGCCCTATTTTTGGATTCGGCACTGCATTCTTTTAACTGACAATTGCACGGTCGTGCGGCGCTGTACCCAAAAAAAATTGCCCTTTTTTTCCCACAAATAGAGCTTTCTTTTGGTGGTATTTGATCACCTGTGCGATTTTTTTTTTTTTGAGCTATAAACAAAAAAAGAGCGACAATTCTGAAAAAAAAATAAAAAATTTTACTTTCTGCTATATAACATTCCCAATAAAAAGGAAATTAAAAATCAAATTTTTTCATTCTTTCAGGCCAATATGTTTTCTGCTACATAATTTTGGTAAAAAAAAATCCCAATAAGCGTATTTTGATTGGTTTGCGCAAAAGTTATCGCGTCTACAAACTAGGGGAAAGATTTATGTCCTTTTTATTTATTTATTTATTTTTACTAGTAATGGCCGTGATCAGCGATATTTAGCGGGACTGCGACATTGCGGCGGACAGATCGGACCCCTAACTGACATCTTTTACACTTTTGGGGGGACCAGTGACATTACTACAGTACAGTAATCAGTGCTAAAAATATGCACTGTTACTGTACTAATGACACTGGCAGGAAAGGAGTTAACACCAGGGGCGATCATAGGGTTAAATGTATCCCTAAGGGGAGGGGTGTTTTCTAACTGTGTGGAGGATGTATTCACTGAGTGAACACAGAGACCTGTGTTCCTAAATAAGAGGAACGCGGGATCCCTGTGTTCATCACTGACAGAACAGCGATCTGCTGTGTTTACAACGACAGACCGCCGTTCTGTGGAGAGCGATCACGGGTGCCCACCGGCAATCGTGGCCGCCAGCCCCGCTGATTTGCTCCCCCTGTGCACAATCGGCGTATGCGCCCCCACTAGCGGTCCCACGAAGCATCGTACAGTTACGTTGTTTCGCGGGACAGAGCCAACCTGCTGAGTATATGTACTGTTGGCGTTCGGCAAGTGGTTAAAGGAGAATTGTAAAAAAAAATAAAAAATCATTATTTAAACCGACAAGTGCTTTTTTTTTACCACTACTATTCCTTTATATTGACTTTTGAAACTTACAAATGCAACAATTTAGAAATTAGATGAAAGGTTTAGCACTGGGAAACACTTTTTTAAAGGGATAAGGGAATCATCGCCATGATTAAGCTCCGGTGGGCGGAGCGAAACGAGTTGGGGGCGTAGCCTGGCCAGAGCTCCGGCTGAGACTGCCACATATTACTCTATCAATGGATTTGCAGCAATGTGCAGCTTGAGGCAATCTTCCTTCACTACATGTTGACATTTGGAGCTGAGACGAGCTTCATTCCTGGCTGGCACTCCCAGCAGTTAGCGATCGATTGGGACCGGTTGTATCTCTAAGACTTTATATGTGTACAGAGTGCAGAGTTCAGGGGTGTGCCGTGTACAGAGAGCAGGGTTATGGAGTGCGCTATATGCAGAGTACAGGGTTTAGGGGTGCGCTGTGTACAGAATACAGGGTTTAGGAGTGTGCAGTGTACAGAGTACAGGGTTTAGGGGTGGGCTGTGTGCAGAGTACAGGGTTTAGGGGTGGGCTGTGTGCAGAGTGCAGAGTTTAGGGGTACGCAATGTGCAGAGTACGAGGTGCACTGTGTACAGAGTTCAGGGTTTAGGGGTGCACTATGTACGGAGTACAGTGTTAAAGGGTGCACTACATACAAAGTGCAGGGCTTAGGGGTGCGCTAAAAACAAAATACTGAATTTAGGGTTGCAGTATGTACAGAATAAAGGGTTTAGAGCAGGGGCGTCAAACTCAAGTTCATCGAGGGCCACATCAGCATTATGATTACCCTCAAAGGGCCGGGTGCATTTGTAATACTAGATGTCCAGAGCATCCCAAACCCCTTATGTCAGATGTTAAGAGTCCACCCCCACCCTCCCTTACAATAAAGTGTACCCCCTTACCTTGTGTTGGTGCTGGGAAGAAGCTGGTGGCAGAGCAGGGAAGCAGAAAGTGCAGGTCTGCAGGAGGCTCAAAGGAGGGCTGGAGCTCTACTGCAGCTCCAGGAGAGGTGTGAGGGCCACATGAAATGGCCTGGAGGGCCAGATTTGGCCCGCGAGCCTTGTGTTTGACACATGTGGTTTAGAGGGTGCACTATGTACTGAGTACAGGGTTTAAGCGTGCGCTGCTTACAGAGTACAGGGTTCATGGGTGCACTGTGTACAGAGTGCAGGATTTAGGGGTGTGCTAGGTAAAGTGTACAGGGTTCAGGGGTGCATTACGTACATAATACAGGGTTTAGGGGTGCGCTACGTACAGAGTACAGGTTTTAGGGGTGTGCTACGTACAGAATACAGGATTTAGGGTGCACTACATACAGAGTGCAGGGTTTAGGGGTGCGCTACATACAGAATATAGGGTTTAAGGGTGCACTACATACAGAGTACAGGGTTTAGGGGTGCACCGTGTACATAGTGCAGGGTTTAGGGGTGCACTACATACAGAGCACAAGATTTAGGGGTGCACTACATACAGAGTACAGGATTTAGGGGTGCGCTATGCACAGAGTACAGGGTTTAAGGGTGCACTATGTACAGAGTGCAGGGTTTAGGGGTGCACTACGTAGAGAATGCAGGATTTAAGGGTGCACTACGTACAGAGTACAGGCTTTAGGGGTGCGCTACGTACAGAGTACAGGGGTGCACTACATTGAGAGTACAGGATTTAAGGGGTGCACTACGTAGAGAATCCAGGATTTAAGGGTGCACTACGTACAGAATACAGGGTTCAGGGTTGCGCTACATACAGAGTGCAGGGTTAAGCCACCGAGAGGTAAGATTTCCTTTAAAACACAAAAAGGCTTCTGTGTTTACAAGTGACAGTTGTGAGCGGGTAGTGAAGGGTGAGAGCAGGAGGTGTTGGAGCAGAGTTCTGCCATGTTCCAAAGCCCTAGGTTAGAGGGTCACATGAAATGGCCTGGGGGGCGCCAGATTCAGGCCATGGGCCTTGTGTTGAACACATGTATTCTACAGTCTTTACTTGGTGTAATCATTTATTTCTTCATGTACTGATTTGACATACATTCCAGATCTTATATTTATTCTACCTTTTATGTTGTTATTGTTAATGCCCTGGTGAAGGACCCTTTGAACCCATGAAATGTGTTGGCTTTGTCTGAATGTGACTTAATAAAAACACCTTCTTGACTTTTTAAGAGTGTTTGGCCTCTTCCTCTTTGCACACCAGTTTCTTCCCAGGATACGTGCTGACCCATGGATGGTAATTCCTGTAGAGCTGTCTCTGAAGAATGTTCACTTACCTTCCTCTCTCCTGCACTGCCAGGCTCCCTCTTTTGCAGCCAGCAATGTGGTCTCTGGCCCATGATGTCATAGGTGTGCCCCTTTTAAAGGGTGCATGTCTATTTTAAGGACCTGCATCCACATGTTGCAATGTTTCTGCCTAATTCTGAGCCTCTTCCCTGTGGTTTTGTTTCCAGCCTGTGCTTTCCCTTGGACTGACCTCCATGCACTCTCCTTGGCCACCTATTTGGATTCACCTGTCTCCTGCCTGCCCCAACCCCTGGCCTGTATTTTGTTTTTCATCAGCCACGTTCCATCTTGCTCCGGAGTCCGGTGTGGTCTGCAGTCCTGCTGTCTAGTCTGGCTTGCTGTTCGTCCAGTATGTGATGAGGTCCACACTCCTGGAGCTGGGTCCAGCCCGCTGTTCATCCAGTTGGCTCTGGCACTGAGGTCCACAGTCTAGTTGCTTCGTCCAGTGCATTGATCGCCCAGTGTGCCCTTGTGCTGAGGTCTGCAGTTCTGATCTGGCTTGCTGTTCAACCAGTACACTTCTGTACTGAGGTCCACAGTCCAGCTGCTGGGTCAGGTACGCTGTTCATCCAATATACTCCAGTTCTGAGGTCTGCAGTCTGGTTGCCAGGTCTGGCTTGCTGTTCATTCAGTAGGCTCCTGCTCTGAGATCCACAGTCCAATTGCCCTCAGGTTCACTGTTTGCCCAGTGTGCTCTGGTCCTGGGGTCCACAGTCCTGCTGCCCTGATTGTCCATCCAGTATGCTCGTGTACTGAGCTCTACAGTTCTGCTCCTGGGTCGGGTCTGCTGTTTGTCCAATATGCTTCTGTGCTGAGGCCTGAAATCCGGTTGCTTGGTCCAGTACACTGTTCGTCCAGTGCACTCCTGCATGGAGGTCCACAGTCCTGCTGCCAAGTCGGTTCCACTGTTCATTCAATATATTCGTGCATTGAGCTCTGCAGTCTGATTGCCAGGTCTGGCTTGCTGTTCACATAATGGGCTCCTGTGTTGAGGTCCACAGTCTTTTTGCCTGTGAAGCCCCCTTTTTCACCCAGCATACTCCTGTTCTGAGGTTCACCAGTCCTGCTGTATCAGTCCACTCTTACTCCTGTATACCCGTGATCTTAGTTCCAGCCTGCTCCAGTGTACCACACAGTCCTAGTCACTCCTCTCAGCACGGGTCCCATTTTCACTGCTGCCTCTAAGAACGCTCCTGGGCTCAACCACTTCTACAAGAGTGAGCTAGTCTCCACACATCAGAGCAAGGTGAATCTAGGGATCACAACCTGGGGTCCAAACCTCTGTGGGATGGTTCCTGGTTGGCTCTTAGATTTCACATCCTGTGGGATCCCGTGTGACCTGCTCACTAGTAGGTTCACTACTGTAGTACCCTCCTAGTATAGAGTAGGCTGCTAGGTAAATCTAGTCTAGCTCCTCGGTAATCAGTGGAGCAGGGGTTGATTTCTTAGGACTGCTCAGTGTTTCACAGGCTGCTGCTCTGTTACTCCCCCATGTCTTCTAGAGGCATCTAGAAGTATAGCGAGAGGGAGAGCAGAACAGGCAGCCTGAATATTAATAGGACTCCAGCCAATCCCTGGAGAGGTGTGTCCAGAAGATGGGGAGAGAGCCTATAAATAGTCTGAGGCCTGGGCAGCAGGGTGCAGTATTTCTAGGCCTAGGGTAGGAGTGCTAAAGAAGCTTTTGTGAAAACACAGAGGTGCCAGCTAGGCTTAGCTGGGGGGGCTTATTCGCAGATCCATTGTTCATAGATCAGGCTGAGTCAGGAGGAAGCTCGCTGGAGAGCCAAGAGGAAGTTGTTAGGGAAGAGTCCAGCTGTCCTATGGCGGTGTACGTCTACATCTCCCTCACTAGGAAGTGCCTGTTGATATTGTAGGAGACCACAGATGATCCTGTGGCCAACTGCATAAATAACCCTCCAATGCTGAGGAAAAGTGACAGCGTGCAGCTTTTAAGTCAGGTCACCAACAGCATTGGGAATCCTTTGGGATATTAAAGTATTACTAAGGGCAAAGCTTCTTGTTTTTTAGCTTTGTATAGAGTGGAGAGGGATTAGACCCCCTGTCAGTTTTTATTGCTGTCTGTGTCCCTATTAGGAGATTTATCCTCTCTATTTGTCCTGTCTATCAATATCATTGAAAATGAAAGTAAAAGAAAATCCCAAATTTTGGGTTGTCTCCAGAAAAGTAATAGAGGATAAATCTTCCAATGGGGACACTAGTTCTGGTGACCTGGGGGTCCCCTAGAGATTCCTTTAATTTGCAGGGATTTCCTCTCACTTCCTGTTTTGGCTCTGGGACATGAATTGAAGGGAAGTCTCCGCAATGGGACACAGGTGGAAAAAAATAAACTGACAGGGGTTATAACCCTCCCTTACTCTATCCAAAAGGAAAACAAGTTTTTTCCTATAGTTCTACTTTAAGTGTGTGCAGTGCTGCTAGCAACTTGTGCAGCCAGAAGTGAGGAGTCCTCCAATTGTTCAGTTGCAGTTTGTTAGGGTAGTCCATGTTCTCTACCCCTATCCAAATTAATCGTTCCAATAATAACCCTAAAAATAACCCCTAGACTGTTTTCTGAGGCAGTGGAAAAATGAAGAAAATGCTGTATTTCTGGCCTAAATTGGATTTTTATATTTATTTTTTTTGGGAATGTTATATAGCAGAATGTGAAAAATATTGTTTTTTTTTCAGAATTGTCGCTCTTTTTTTGTTTATAGCCCAAAAAATAAAAATCGTACAGGTGATCAAATACCACCAAAAGAAAGCTCTGTTTGTGGGAAAAAAAGGACATCAATTTTTTTTTGGCTACAGCATCACACGACCGCGCAATTTTCCATTAAAGTAACGCAGTGCCGAATCGCAAAAAATCATTAAGGGGGAAAATCTTTCCAATCTACAACTGGTTAATATTGCCTCGTTTCCTCTGAGCGGTATGGTTCGGTTTGGTACAGTTCAGTACGGTTCGGAACAGTACACCTTGCTCAGGCAGCGGCGGCTTCTCCTCAGTCTCCTGTGTCTCCTCCCTCCTCCTTGGCCAATGGCATGGCTTCTCCTTTCAGCCAATCGGGAAACAGGTCTCAGGACCCGCTTCCTGATTGGCCAGGAGGAGGATCCGTGTGACAATAGTGAATATTCATTCGCTATTGTCACGCAACTGGGTGGGCTCACCCTTTTTTAAAGCCTATTAGAACCTCTGGCTCTAATCACGTGCTTAAAAAAAAAAAAAAAAAAAACCACTGGAATCCATGCGTCCGGCGCCCTGCATGTAGATTAGGGGGCTGGACGCATGGAGGGGGAGGGCGGCGCCCCTGCGCCCTCAATGGACAGTCCGCCACTATTAGTATCAGTGTCAATTAGTGTCAGTGTGTTTTAGGTATTGTTTCTGGGCTGTACTACGGTTACAAACAACAAATAACATACACATATGTGGTATCGCTACGATCGCCAGGATCGGGAGAATTTATTTTTGGGTTCTTCGTTGATGGTAGGGTATGGTAGTAGCAAGAAAAATACATTTACATTTTTTTTTTAAATAAATAAAAATCAGGAGATATCCATTACCATTTATCACCTAATGAAAGCCCAATTTGTCCTGAAAAAACTAAGTATAATCCACATAGATGCACAAAGTAGTGATGATATGTACAATTTTACTAACACATGTCAAAATTGCAAAATTGGGTTTAGCCATTTAGATTTGTTTTACCCTTAGGCGCGAAGGAGTTAACATGGCTCAGAGCCTGAACATGCATGGGTCTAAATCGGCCCTCAGTGTTTTTATTTTTACAATATTTTGCTCTGAGCTTTAAGTCGTTGAGCAGAAAATCTCTATAAAAATCCCTCTGTTGTCCTTTTCCTTACTCTTATTATTGAGGGAACACATTATGTAAGATTGAGATGACTGCCCTATCTCCAGGAAACCTTCCTCAGTCATAACACATCGAGCTCAGCCTCTGCCAGGCTTTGTGGTTTTCAGAAAACTCTTCAATTAAATGATCTCAAAGTAATTTACTGCTCACGTGGGCACATACTAAATATAGAAGGCTGTTTTCATCTACAGACCACTCTCCGGCGGTTGTATCGCTGTGATAGATAGGGCTGTCCCCAGATTCATGTTGACAGGGTCAAGTTTTATGGCTACAAGGATTTTTTTTATTTAGCCATAAACCAAAGAGATGTACGTGAGTAGAGAGGGTCACATTTGGATTGAATTTGCAGCAATATAAAAATACCACCGCAATTCCAATAACCTTCTACTTAGGAAAAAGAAAAAAACTCCATATTGATTTTTTTGGTTGATAGTCTAGAAAATTTGTCTTTGATGTTCTCTTTAGGCTGTCCTTTGACACTTGCGTTTAATGCATCTGAGGTCACTAAAATAGAAAATACACAAAAGCAGAACATAATGGGTCATGTCAAAGGAATAAATGTAAATAACTAGGGTGGCCCCATTAGAAAAAAGGACTCTTGACTGTAATATGCAAAGATCCTGGATTCAGGTTGGGAGCTGTACAGGCAAGCTAGGAGGGTGATGGATCCTCAGAGCCACCAGCAAGATGGAAACAGGTTCTGGCCAAGGCTCTGGAGGTGACTGATCTTCCCCAGAACCCATAGTGGGGAGGTTTGAGTGTGAGAGTCCTTGGGAAGGTTTCAGCGGTGGCAATCTGCAGTTGGACAGACCAAGGTGGAGTACCATTAATTAGGCAAGTTCATGGTCAGGCTCAGCCCAAGGGTGGAATCCAGTGGTAAAAATAGGTTCTGGCACAGGTGCAGGCTCTGGAAGTGCCCGGTCTTCCCCATAACCCAAACTGTTGGTGTTTGATTGTGGTAGTCCTTGGAATTGTCTAGTTGGTGGCAAACTGCAGATGGACAGGCCAAGGTTGAGTACCATTTATTAGGCAAGTTTATGGTCTCGGAGTGTAGATCACATCAGGAGGTCGTACATACATGCGTAAACTGTGGACCCCCATTCACCACCAGAAAACCAGAATTACTTTGACCAAGCCTATACTGATTCCTGCTGGCGTATGCCAACTGGAATCCACTTGATCTGGTAAGTGGGAAATCTTACCATTTTACATCGAAGCGGAGGGTCACACCACTATTGCATATGTGTATGCACCTGCACTGGCACTTAATATAGTCACATGAAAATACTTTGTTCATTGCACTGTTTGCACTAATCTGTATCAGCACTATTGCACTACGGACTTCATGAACTTTATATGTGAATATTCTGTGGGATATCACTGCTGGACTTTATTGCACTTTATATTTATTTAATATTTTCATGTTGATTTTTTTACTGCATATTTGGTTGGTTTTATTTTGCACTTTTATATTGCATTATCTATTTATTGAGCAATCATTAATAGCACTATTGCACTTTATATTTTTTGGAAGGAATTTGTAATCATATGTGACACTTCAATACTGATTTATTTTTTCACTTTAGATATTTGTGAGCTTATGGATGGCAACACAATGTTTTTAAGACATAATTTATTGTCACATAGCACAAGGTAGAAATACCTTTTTTCCACTACAGGGGTAGCGCAGTTTTTTATTCATCTGCAAGTTCATGGTCAGGCTCAGCTCGTGGGTGGAATCTAGTGGTGAAAACAGGTTTTGGCCCAGGTGCAGGCTCTGGAAGTGGCCAGTGTTCCCCAGAACCCATACTGTTGGGGTTTGAGTGTGGTAGTCCTTGGGATGGTCTCACTGGTGGCAATCTCCAGTTGGATAGACCACAGTGGAGTATCATTCATTAAACAAGTTTGTGGTCAGGCTCAGCCCAAGGGAATGCAGTGGTGGAAACAGGTTCTGGCCCAGGTCTAAGCTCTGAAGTGCCCGGTCTTCCCCAGAACCCATAGTAGTGGGGTTTGAGTGCACTAGTCCTTAAAATGGTCTCACTGGTGGCATACTCCAGATGGACCGGCCAAAGTGCAGCATTATTAATAAGCAAGTTCATGGTCAAGCTCAGCCCAAGGGAGAAATACTGTAGTGGAAATGGGTTCTGGCCCAGGTGCAGGTTCTGGAAGTGCCCGGTCTTCCCCAGAACCCATCCTCGTGGGGTATGAGTGCGGTAGTCCTTGGGATGGTCTTGCTGGTGGCAAACTGCAGATTGACAGGCCAAGATAAAGTACCAGTCATGGTCGGAGTCAGGTCAAGGGTGAAATCTGGTCAACCAGAGTAAAAGCAAAGTAGCAAAGTAGGTAGATGATCCCGTGTTAGCAGGACTGAAGAGGTGGAGCACTCTCCTTGAGGATCCACCAGATCACATCCTCAAGGAGAGTGCTCCACCTCTTCAGTCCTGCTAACACGGGATCATCTACCTACTTTGCTTGAAGTTTTTACCTCCATCATCTCTGGTAAGAGTCCATCTTTATCACTGGGAGGCCATTCACTACACTGGAATTTGAACACAGTCACCATCTAAATGTGGACTCACCACTGAACATATTATTTGCACATGTTTGATTATGGACTTTAATTGATGAACTATATTTTGTTTACACATGATTCTGAAGTCCTCCAATTTGTGCACTATTTTTGCACCTACAAGATTTGATTGTTTTACACATTAATATTGTTGGTTTACTATTGAAGCGCATTACTATCCACTTTCACTTCATTTACATATTTTTCTAGTGCTGCTTCTACTTATTGATTTGTGCACCTTTTTTGACTTTTCATGACTTTTCATATATACAGTTGACACACAAATTGACTTTTGAGCCAGGCACCTCTGCCAGATAGCAAAACCAGGTCTGGAACAGCCCCCCCCCCCCCAACCAAGGAGCAGAAGCACACTCAAGAAGTCATCAGTCTGCCCACCCTGCACTGTCCCCCTGTGAGAAATATTCCTGTGTTAGACTGAAATGCAGTGATACATCAAAACCTGACTGTTAGGAAAACTGAATTTATGCCGTTCTCAAATAAATGCGCACACATGTGCAGAACTGTCTACAGAAGTGTGCACGGAATCGGGACTGTGTGCGCATCTACACGTGCAAGTCTTAAATGGACTTTGATGCCTAGTGGCCAATTTAACTTCTTCCCGCCCGCGCTATAGCCGAAAGACGGCTACAGCGCGGGCTCTAATTTCCGGGAGGCCGTCTTTAAATGGCCTCCCAGTGACAGGCTCCCCGCGCGCTCCCTTGGACACAGCCAATCACAGATCGTGGTGAATGGCCAATCACAGCGGCCATTTACCACGTGATCGGACCGTGCAATGAGGGATGATCTCATATGTAAACATATGAGATCATCTCTCATCGCCAGCTCTCCTTCCTCACACAGAGAATGCAGTGTGAGGAAGAGGAGAGCCGATCGGCGGTAAGGGGACACAGAGGAATGTAATCAGGGCACTGATCACCAGTGCCCTGATTACACAAGAGGGGAAAAAAATGCCATAAGTGCCCACAGTGCCTGCCATCAGTGCCCCCCATCAGTGCCCATAGTGCTGCCAGTCAGTGCCCATCAGTGCCTGCTCATCTAGGCACTGATGGGCACTGACTAGCAGCACTATGGGCACTGAGTGTGGACACTGATGGTGCTGCCCATCAGTGCTCATCAGTGCCGCCCTTCAGTGCCACCCGTCAGTGTCCATCAGTGCCACCCATCAGTGCCGCCTCTCAGTGCCCGTCAGTGCCGCCTCTCAGTGCCCAGCAGTGCCACCTATCAGTGCTCATCAGTGCTGCCTATCAGTGCTCATCAGTCCTGCCTATCAGTGCCACCTATCAGTGCTCATCAGTGTGGCATATTAGTACCTCCTCATCAGTGCCACCTCATCAGTGCCCATAAGTGCCACCTCATCAGTGCCCATCAGTGCCGTCTCATCAGCGCACATCAGTGAAGGAAAAAAATGTATTTATTTTCAAAATTTACTCACAGAAAATAAGAAAAACGTTTTTTTTTTTCAAAATTTTCTGTCTTTTTTCTTTTTTTTTGTAAGAAATAAAAAAACCCAGAGGTGATTAAATACCACCAAAAGAAAGCTCTATTTGTGTGAAAAAAATGATACAAATTTCATATGGGTACAGTGTAGCATGACCGCGCAATTGTCATTCAAAGCGTGAGAGCGCTGAAAGCTGAAAATTAGCCTGGGCAGGAAGGGGGTAAAAGTGCACAGTAGGCAAGTGGTTAAAGCACTAAAAGATTTAGGATCATTGCTGACCTGACTTGTCTGACTTCGCTTGCTCCAGAAAATCTGTAGCTGACCTCTGGCTTGTGACCGGACCTTGCCTCCTACCTGCTGTTCTGATATCTTCTCTGCCCACCTGATACTGACCTTTGTCTGGCTGTTAGTTGTTCATTCTGTACCTCTGCTGCCTGGTTGTTGCTGACTTCTACCTGCCTGACCAAGCAGCTGAGATCCTGCACCTGCTAGCTGGCAGCTTGCCTGCTGCACTGCTTTCAGCGCTGTATCTACTAACAAGTTATCCTGGCCACTCTGTGCCCTGCTATACCCTGCCAACCCCTGGGGAAATGGGACAAGAGGTGTAAGGAAAGCCCTCTCGTCAACCTGACCTCAACCTGGTTTGTGACACTGACTGGCTCACACTGCTAGCTCCCTTTCTGAGGCATGCAGTGCACAGGATTGCAAAAGCTGATATAAAGATGTTCAGGTCCATCTTCCAGCTGTATTTAAAGTGCATGTCTAGGTATTTCCCGAATTAATCTTTAACCACTTTAAGATCGGAAGGATTTGCCCCCTTAATGACCAGGCCCTTTTTTGCGATTTGGCACTTCGTTACTTTAACTAACAATTGTGCAGTCGTGCGACGCTGTACCCAAATA
Organism: Pelophylax lessonae; assembly: GCF_965119305.1. NCBI lineage: Eukaryota > Metazoa > Chordata > Amphibia > Anura > Ranidae > Pelophylax > Pelophylax lessonae. The sequence goes on along the minus strand of NC_138780.1, from coordinate 189,835,563 downwards.
AAATTTACGTCCTTTTTTTCCCACGAATAGAGATTTCTTTTGGTGGTATTTGATCACCTGTGCAATTTTAATTTTTTGCGCTATAAACAAAAAAATAGTGACAATTTTGAAAAAAAAAAAGCAATATTTTTCACATTCTGCTATATGACATTCTCAAAAAAATTATAAAAATCAAAATGTAATGTTTTAGGCCAATTTGCTTTCTGCTCCATATTTTTGGTAAAAAAAAATTGCAATAAGCGTATTTTGATTGGTTTGTGCAAAAGTTATCGCGTCTACTAACTACGGGAAATATTTATGTAATTTTAATTGTTTTTTTTTTTTACTAGTAATGGCGGCGATCTGCGATTTTTTGCGAGACTGCGACATTGCGGCGGACAGATCGGACCCCTAACTGACAATTTGGGGGGACCAGTGAAATTACTACAGTAATCAGTGCTACAAATATGCACTGTTACTGTAATAATGACACTGGCAGGGAAGGGGTTAACAGTATAGGTGATCAAGGGGTTAAATGTGACCCTAGGGGAGTGATTCTAACTGTGGGGGGCGTGGCTTCTGAGATGACCATAGAGACATGTGTTCCTATATAGAAGGATCACATGAGCTCTGTGATCATTCCAGAGAGAAGAACGGTCAGCTGTGTTTACAACAGCCGACTGTTCTTCTCTCTCAGCGGGGAGCGATCGCAGGTGTCAGGCGGCAATCAGAGCCGCCTGCCCTGTGCATCGGACTCCCCGCTGACGATCGGGGGCGGGAGCGCTCGCCCCCCCCCCCCCCCCAACTGCCCCCAGGCAAACATATACAGTACGCAGTCAAAAAAGTGGTTAATAGACATGTGCAGAACTAAAATAATTGTTTTGTTTTGACATATTTACTTAAAGTTGTTTAGTTAAATTAGTTTAATTCATTTTCGTAATTTGTTTCATTTTGTCCCAGAAAGCAAGGATAACTTGCCACAAATTTGTGACAGTGTTGCATTGTAAGTCTGTTAACTCACTGCACATTTTCACTGGCAAGCTGAACACTCGCAGAGCACTTGAAGCACGATTTCTAATTGACACTTTTACAAATTTGTAGCAAATTTGCGTGGCAAGTCTCTAGCAAGAGCAACGTTGCACTGGTGAGTATACAGCAAGAGCTCTGCAAGTCTACAGCATGAAAATTCAGCCACAGTGCCCCCTGTGGTGGGAGGACTATTACACAACATAACTAAACCAAAACTTGCAGCAGACTTGCAGAATGTTTGCAAAAAAAGTTGATCTGGAGTCATGCAATGCGGACTTGCTGCAATTGTGCAACAAGCTTGTGAAGCCTGGCAAGTCTAGCAATAGCTAAGCAAGTCATTTTAAAACTTGCAGCACAATTACTTCTGGGGGTGTATTTGAATTAGATTCGTATTTGGTTGAAATTAACCTCAATTCGCCCGAATTTGGAAAATCTGAATCTAATTTTCTATTCTATTCTAATCTACTCTTTTCTATACTATTCAGATTCAAATGTATTCTATTTGAATTTTGGGAAATGGTTATATTATTTATTTTCTATTGCATTGTTTTTTTTCTATTCTATTTTATACTTTTCTTTTTTCTTTTATTTTTTTTCTATTCTATTTTAATCTTTTAACTTCTATTTTATTCTTTTCTTTTCTATTCTATTCGAAATTCGAATTTCAAAAGTGGTTATATTCTAACTATTTTGTTTTATTCTATTGCTTTTTCTAATCTATTCTTTTATTTTCAATTGTATTGTTTTCTATTCTATTTTAATCTTTTACCTTCTATTCTATTATTTTCTGTTCCATTCTATTTGAAATTTGAATTTCAGAAGATGGTTATATTCTTTCTATTTTATTTTGCTCTATTCTTTTTTCTATTCAATTAAGTTTTACTTTATTCTTTTCTTTTCTATTCTTTTCTATTCAAATTCAAATTGAATCTATTCGAAATTCACATTTCGGAAGATGGTTATATTTATTCTATTCTATTCTTTTATTTTCTATTCTTTTCTATTCTGTTAATCTTTTCTCTTCTATTCTGTTAATCTTTTCTCTTCTATTCTATTCAATTCAAATGTATATTCTTATTCTGTTTTACTCTATTCTTTTATTTTCTATTGAGATTAAAATTTTCTATTCTATTCCTTTATTTTCTATTCTATTTTTTCTATTCTTTTATTTTCTATTCGGTTCTGTTTTACTTTATTCCATTCAATTTATTATTTTCTTTTCTATTCTATTCCTTTATTTTCTACTCTATTTTATTCTATTCATGTTTTCAAATTTGTTTTCAATTCAAATTCGAATTTTGTCTGAAATAATGTTTCTTATTTTGGATTCATTTAAATTCGTTACTACTGTAATTTGGAAATTCGGATACATCTGAATTTCCAAATAACGAAAAATTCATCTTAACCACTTCCGGACCACCTGCCACATATATAATGCGGCACAATGGCCCGTTTGCGCAAAATCACGTACATGTATGTAATTCTGTGCATGAGTCCTATGCGGGGCGCGAGCCGCTCCCACTATGATTGGACACAGTGGGTCCAGCGGCCGCAATGGCCACCGTGACGCACCGATCGTTCGGAAGAAAGGCAGAACGGCGGTGTGCCTATGTAAACAAGGCAGACCGCTGTTCTGTCAGGGAGGAAAAGAGAGATGTTATGTTTCAGCTAAGCTGAAACACAGAGCTCTTTTTTCCTCCAGTGTATCCACTCCCCCCACAGTTAGAAGGCACTCCCTAGGAGCACACTTAACTCGTTGATCGCCCCTGGTGTTAACCCCTTGCCTGCCAGGGTCAGTTATACAGTAAGGGCCGGTTCACATTTGTGCGATCACAGGGATCGCATGTAATTCGGAGCGCACTGCTCCTAAAATGACATGCGATCTCTGTGCGGTGCAAATTCAGCCATACAGTTTGTATGGCTGAATTCGCACCGCATCCGCACCCAACACGCACAGGACCCTTTTTTTATCCGCAGCAGAATCGGATCGCATAGTGGTTCACACTAGTGCGATCCGATTCTGTGCAAACTTGCAGATCCCACTTCGATATGCGATCGCAACTGGGGGTGTCGTTAACTTTTAATTGACACCCCCTGCGTATCGCATATGGCAGTGTGAACTGCCAGGGGTGCGGATGCGATGCGGGTACACGCTGCATATTCGCAGCGTTCCCGCATCGCACAAATGTAAACCGGGACTAAAAGTGCATGTTTTTTTTAGCACTGATAGCTGTATTAGGTGTCACTGGTCCCCAAAAAGTGTCACTTAATGTCAGATTTGTCCTCCGCAATGTTGCGGTCCTACTACTAAAAATCACTGATCAAAAAGTCCATAAATGTATCCTAATGTTTGTAGACACTAGACCTTTTGCGCAAACCAATCAATTCACACTTATTAGGATTTTTTTTTACCAAAGATATGTAGCAGAATACATATTGGCCTAAATTGATGAAAAAATTTGATTTTTTTTTTCTCTTTTATTGGGAATGTTATAAAGCAGAAAGTAAAAAATATTGTTTTTTTTTTTTTTCAAAATTTTGGGCCTTTTTTATATATTTATATATATATATATATATATATATATATATATATATATATATATATATATATATATTTATTTATAGCGCAAAAAATAAAAACTGCAGAGGTGATCAGATACTACCAAAAGAAAGCTCTATTTGTGAAGAAAAAAAAGACATAAATTTTATATAGGTACAGCATCGCACGACCGCGCAATTGTCAGTTAAAGTAACGCAGTGCTGTCTTTCAAAAAATGGCCTGGTCATTAAGGGGGTAAAACCTTCAGGGGCTGAAGTGGGGTAATTTTGATACGAAAGGAAACAGATCATACGTGTCTAAGCTTTAACCCCAACCCCAGAGCTAGTCCCAGGATTATTTTGATGGATTTTAGAGTAGGGGCAGCTACTGTGAGGTCAGTTCCTGTTGATGTAAACATGCCCCCAGAACTACATCTCCTGAGAGTACTTACTTGTCCAGAGAGCCCGTGATGTCAGCACCCCAGCCGATATCTGGATCAGCTGTCAGGTGCTGCGGCCGCCATTCACTCTAAGGGAAACCGGCAATGAAGCCTTTCTGCTTCACATCTGGTTCCCTACTGCGCATGCGCGAAGCTTGCTGGTCATTCTCATTGGGGAAGGAGAAAGGGGACGAAACTTCCGAGGGACGGCGCCGCGCCGCTGTCTCCCCGAAGTGGGGAAGGGTACTTGTCAAAAACAGGTACCCGTTCCTCCCCTCCTCCCTGAAAGGGGCCAAATGTGGCACCGGAGGGGGGGTAGGAAGCAGATGAGCGGAAGTTCCACTTTTTGGTGGAACTCCGTTTAATGCATGGAATGCATTCAGATAAAAAAACTTTCTGCCTTTACAACCACTTTAACCCTTTGATCACCGCTGGTGTTTAACCCCTTCCCTTCCAGTGTCATTAGTACAGTGACAGTGCATATTTTTATCACTGATCACTGTATTAGTGTCACCGGTCCCCAAAAGTGTCAAAAATATCAGTTAGTGTCTGACTGTCCATCGCATTATCACAGTCCTGCTATAAGTCGCTATTCGCCACCATTACTGGTTAAAAAATAAAAAATAAAAATAACCTACAGTTTGTAGATGCAATACTTTTGCGCAAATCAATCAATATACCCTTATTGGGATTTTATTTTTACCAAAAATATGCAGCAGAATACAATTGGCCTAAAATGATGAAGAAATTCGATTTTTTTCCATTTCTTTTATTGAATATGTTTTATAGCAGAAAGTAAAAATATATATATTTTTTTTTATTGCGCAAAAAGTAAACAATGCAGCGGTGATCAAATGCATCCGAAAGAAAGCTCTGTTTGTGAGGAAAAAAAAGGACATCAACTTTATTTGGGTCCAGCGTCGCACGACCGTGCAATTGTCAGTTAAAATTATGCAGTGCCGTATTGCAAAAAATGGCCTGGTCATTAAGGGGGGAAATCCTTTCCGGTCCAGAAGTAGTGTCAAAAAATATCAGTTAGTGTCCAACTTTCCATCGCATTATCACAGTCCTGCTATAAGTCGCTATTCGCCACCATTACTGGTAAAAAAAATAATCTACAGTTTGTAGATGCTATACTTTTGCGCAAACCAATCAATATACGCTTATTGGGATTTTTTTTTTTTTTTAACCAAAAAAATGTAGCAGAATACATATTGGCCTAAAATGATGAAGACATTTCGATTTTTTTCCATTTTTTTTATTGGATATGTTTTATAGCAGAAAGTAAAAATATATATGTATTTTTTCTAAATTGTCGGCCTTTTTTTGTTTATTGCGCAAAAAATAAACAATGCAGCGGTGATCAAATACCTTCAAAAGAAAGCTCTATTTGTGGGGGAAAAAAAGGACATCAACTTTATTTGGGTATAGCGTCGCATGGCCGCGCAATGGTTAGTTAAAATTATGCAGTGCCGTATTGCAAAAAATGGCCTGGTCATTAAGGGGGTAAATCCTTCCGGTCCAGAAGTAGTGTCAAAAAATATCAGTTAGTGTCCGACTGTGCATCGCATTATCACAGTCCTGCCATAATTCGCTATTCGCCACCATTACTGGTTAAAAAATAAAAAAATAAAAATATCCTACAGTTTGTAGATGCGATACTTTTGCGCAAACCAATCAATATACGCTTATTGGGATTGTTTTGTTTTTTTTTTTTACCAAAAATATGTAGCAGAATACATATTGGCCTAAGGCCCCTTTCACACTTATGCGACACGATTTTACTACGATTTTGCCACGATTTTGAAGCGATTTTGAGCAATGGCTCAGTGCTATATACCTCAAAACGCATTCAAATCATGCCAAAGTAGTGCAGGAACTACTTTGAAGTCGGTGCGACTTCAAAACGCACTGATATGAATGGGGCTCATTGAAAATAATGGAAAACGACTTGTCATGCGATTTAGCGGTCCAAAATCGTGGGACAAGTCGCACTAGTGTGAAAGGGGCCTAAAATGATGAAGAAATTTGATTATTTTTAAATTCTTTTAATGGATATGTTTTATAGTAGAAAGTAAAAAATATTGGTTTTTTTTTAATTTAAAATATTTCCGCCTTTTTTTGTTTATTGTGCAAAAAGTAACAACGCACAGGTGATCAAATACCACCGAAAAAAAACTCTGTTTGTGAGGAAAAAAGGACATATATTTTATTTGAGTGCAGTGTCGCACGACCGCGCAAATGTCAGTTATTTTATCACAGTGCCGTATCGCAAAAATAGCCTGGTCAGGAAGGCAGGAAGGGGGGTAAATCTTCTGGAGGTCAAGTGGTTAATAAATAGATACCCCCCCCCCCCATGTATCCAGAAAGAAAAATGTCCAACCACCCTTTTTTTCTTGGTGATGCTATTTTTGGGGCAATTGCTCTTTTCTAATTTTTTAAAAGTTCACTAAAGAAGAAATATTGGTAATAAAATATGAAAGTTGTTGGTGTAGAACGTAGTCATTGATGAAGTGTGTATTAGAGAGCCGCTGTAGCCATTTATCCACGTTGGAAAACACATCAATTGTGCGCGGTCCTCAGGGGGGCCTTTAATTCTCCACGTATGGCACACATTACCACTAATCACTATGGAGAGTTGTTGGGGCCCCAGAGAGTTACACTCAGGTGTGCTCAGAGAAGCCACCAGCTTCCAGGACTGTAATTGTTTTCACGTGAACCAATTAATGAACGAACGTTGTGCTGCTGGGTGACTGACACCTAAAGCATAGGAAGGAAAGTGTTTGTTGGTTCAGGAGGACAGAGATTTTTTGTTCCTGATTCAGATCTGCAGAACTATGACATAATGAGGAGGCGTGGCCACGTGCTGCTCCTATTTTTGTTTTGTTACGCATGTACCTGACTGCTAGGGGTGTGCACACCACATGAACATTGATACTCAGACAGGATTTTTACTTTTACCTTATCTACTTACTTTTAGCATTTTCCTGTAGTTTACACTCTCTAACTTGTACTTTCTTTCATCCCCATGACTAAGCTCCGAAGAGCGGAGCGAAACGCGTAGGGGGCTTGACCTGGTGGGAGTCCAGGCTGAGGTTGTCTCTCTTCGTTTTCACCTTACATTTTTGGATGTGCGCCATTGAGGACCCCTCCTCTCCTCTCTTCATTGTACTTTCTTGAGCCCTGGTCATCTTGGTCATGGATGCCTAGCCTGATATGTGACAAATGTTGGCATGTGATGGGTCCTCCTGCATGTAGAAGGGAAAGGATTCCACATATTGGGGGTGGGGGGGCTTCTGTATGATAAAGGGAGAAGATTTCACATAATGGGTGGGGTCATTCTGTGAGTGGAAGGGAAGTAAGGGGATTCAACACACTGGAAGGGGTCATTCTATGTGTAGAAAGGGAAGGGAATTACACACACTGAGAGAGGTCATTCTATGGGTGTAAAGGGAAGGGAGGGGATTCCACACACTTGGAGAGGTCATTCTATGAGTGGAAGGGAAGGGAGGAGATTCCACACACTGGAAGGAGTCATTCTATGAGTGGAAAAGGAAGGGAGAAGATTCCACACACTGGGAGGGACCATTCTATGAGTGGAAAGGGAAGGGATTCCACACCCTGGAAGGGGTTATTCTATGAGTGGAAGGGGAAAGGAGGGGATTCCACACACTGGGAAGGGTCATTCTATGGGTGGAAAGGGAATGGAAGGGATTCCACACACTGGAAGGTGTTATTATATGAGTGGAAAGGGAATAGAGGTGACTCCACACACTGGGAAGGGTCATTCTATGAATGGAAGGGAAGAAAGGGGATTCTACACACTGGAAGGGGTCATTCTGTGAGAGAAAATGGAAGGGAGGGATCATTCCACACACTGGAAGGGGTCATTCTATGAGTGGAAGGGAAGGGAGGGATTCCACACACTGGAAGTGGTCATTCTGTGAGTGGAAGGGAAGGGAGGGATTCCACACACTGGAAGGGGTCATTTTATGAGTGGAAAGGGAAGAGAGGGGATTGCACACACATGGTAAGGGGTCATTTTATGAGTGGAAAGGGAAGGGATTCTACACACTGCGAGGGGTTATTCTATGAGCGGAAGGGAAGGGAGGGATTCCACACACTGGGAAGGGGTCATTCTGTGAGTGGAAGGGAAGGGAGGGGATTCTACACACTGGAAGAGATACTTTTGTAAATAGTAAGGGAGGGCATTCCACACCCCGGAAGGGGTCATTCTATATGTGGAAGGGAAGAGAGGAATTACACACACTGGAAGGAGTCATTCTGTGAGTGGAAGGGAAGGGAGGGGATTCCACACACTGGAAGGGGTCATTCTATGAGTGGAAGGGAAGGGAGGAATTCAACACACTAGGAGGGACCATTCCATGAGTGGAAAGGAAGGGAAGGGGATTCCACACACTGGGAAGGGTCATTCTGTGAGTTGAAGGGAAGGGAGGAAATCCGCACACTGGGAGGGGTTATTCTATGAGTGGAAGAGAAGAGAGGGGATTCCACACACTGGGAAGGGTCATTCTGTGGGTGGAAAGGGAATGGAAGGGATTCCACCCACTGGGAAGGGTCATTCTATGAGTGGAAAGGAAGAGAGGGGATTCCACACACTGGAAGGGATCATTCTGTGAATGGGAAGGGAAGGGAGGGGAAGGGGTCATTCTATGAGTGGAAGGGAAGGGAGGGGATTCCACACACTTGAAGAGATTGTTTTGTAAATGATAAAGGAGGGGGTTCCACACACTGGAAGGGGTTATTCTATGAGTGGAAGGGAAGAGAGGGGATTCCACACATTGGAAGGGGTCATTCTGTGAGTGGAAAGGGAAGAGAGGGGATGGCACACACTGGAAGGGGTAATTTTATGAGTGGAAAAGGAAGGGATTCCACACACTGAGAGGGGTTATTCTATGAGCGGAAAGGAAGAGAGGGAATTCCACACACTAGGAGGGACCATTCCATGAGTGGAAAGGAAAGGTACAGAATTCCACACACTGGAAGGGGTCATTCTATGAGTGGAAGGGAAGGGAGGGATTCCACACACTAGGAGGGACCATTCCATGAGTGGAAAGGAAAGGTACAGAATTCCACACACTGGAAGGGGTCATTCTATGAGTGGAAGGGAAGGGAGGGATTCCACACACTGGAAGGGGTCAAGGAGTCATTCTATGGGTGGAAAGGGAAGGGAGGGGATTCCACACACTGGAAGGGGTCATTCTATGTGTGGAAAGGGAAGGGAGGGAATTCCACACACTGGAAGAGATCATTTTGTAAATAGTAAGGGAGGGCATTACACACATTGGAAGGAGTCATTCTGTGAGTGGAAAGGGAAGGGAGGGGATTCCACACACTAGGAGGGACTATTCCATGAGTGGAAAGGAAAGGGACGGAATTCCACACACTGGAAGGGGTCATTCTATGAGTGGAAAGGGAAGGGAGGGGATTCCACACACTGAAAGGGGTCAAGGTGTTATTATATGAGTGGAAAGGGAATGGAGGTGACTCCACACACTGGGAAGGGGTCATTCTATGAATGGAAGGGAAGAAAGGGGATTCTACACACTGGAAGGGTTATTCTGCATACTGAATAATGCAGCCAAAACAATAGATATTTCATGCAACATCTTTTCTCTCTTTTTTTAAATTTCAGATTGATTAGTTATGTTGGTAACAGAAAAAAAAGAACTAAACTTTGTGAAAATTCTACTCTTATACCAGCAACACACCAGACACGTCTTTGGTCAGCGGTGACACCAAATCAGGACACAAGGTAAAAAACACAGGGAACTATAGAAAAAAAGATAAAGGATTGTGCCAAGATTAGCGTGGTGTAACTTATTAGTAATGTTTTCTGCAAAATATAAGTGGTAAGTCTTTACAGTCATTTGTAAAATAAATACAACTATTTTCCCATAATAAGAATACAGCAAATGCAAGCAGAGCAGAGAAGTTGCTCAGAGAATCTTTATAAATAGGTAAAACAATCAGAACGTAAAACAGAAAAATATAAATTTTAGCCTAAATTAGGCTCCAGCATGTAGTTCAGCTTTATCATCAGCAGGGGGCGCACACACCACCTGGGAATACAGTTCATCCACTTGACCTAGAAGATGTGAGATCAGCATCAGATGTGACACATGATACAGGTTCAGATTTCCTCTTCTGTCACTGGATGGCTGACAATAATGATAACTTCCCTGGTTGCTTTGTGTTTATCAGTTACAAGAAATCAAAGAGAATCCGAGGAGCCCATTAAAGGTCAAAAACTGACACCCTGCCATTCCTTTTCAATGCAAATATTGACATTTTCACCTGTTTTAAAAAAAGTGACTGATGGCAATACACAGCTTTGCACCGTATTCATCAAAGATGGGAACATTCAAAAATAACTATTTGTAGAATTTCCCAAATTTTAAAGATTTTTTTTTTTTTGCTTAAAATTTCTGCAGAGAATTTACACCTATCCCTATATTACGTATTCCGATATTTGTAGAGCGCGAATATCCGAAGAAGCAACTCCACTTAAAATGGCATTACTGTAATTTCCTTCTTTGGGTATTTCTATAGGCTCTCCATATGCGATTTTAGGGCTGATTCATGTTTTTAGCGATCTGTTGTGCTTTAACATGCGTTTAATCTGAAGATTAATCTGCTTATATTTTTTACTTTCCTGGTTCCTCCCCCCCCTCCCCCCCCCTCTTCCCCCTCATTAACCACTTTAAGACCGGAAGGATTTGTCCCCTTAATGACCAGGCCACTTTTTTCGATTCGGCACTGCGTGATTTTAACTGACCATTGCGCGGTCGTGCGACGCTGTACCCAAACAATATTTACGTCCTTTTTTCCCCCCACACATAGAGATTTCTTTTGGAGGCATTTGATCACTTCTATTCCTATTACAAGGAATGTAAACATCCCTTGTAATAGAAATAATCAGAACATGTCCTCTTTAACCACTTAAGCCCCGGAGGATTTGGCTGCTCAAAGACCAGGGCCTATTTTGCGATTCGGCACTGAGTGATTTTAACGGACAATTGCGCAGTCGTGCGATGCTGTACCCAAACAAAATGTATGTCCTTTTTTTTCCCACTAATAGAGCTTTCTTTTGGTGGTATTTGATCACCTGTGCGATTTTTATTTTTTGCGCTATAAGCAAAAAAAGAGCGACAATTCTGAAAAAAAAATCTATATTTTTAACATTCTGCTATATAACATTCCCAATAAAAAAATTTAAAAATCAAAATGTTTTAACATTTTAGGCTAATTTGTTTTCTGCTACATATTTTTGGTAAAAGAAAATCTCAATAAGCGTATTTTGATTGGTTTGCGCAAAAGTTATTGCGTCTACTAACTACAGTAAAGATTTGAGTTGTTTTTTTTTTTTTTTTACTAGTAATGGCGGCGATCTGCGATTTTATGCTGGACTGCGACATTGTGGCGGACAGATCGGACCCCTAACTGACATTTTTGACACTTTAGGGGGTACCAGTGACATTACTACAGTAATTAGTGCTAAAAATATGCACTGTTACTGTAATAATGACACTGGCAGGGAAGGGGTTAACATTGTGGGTGATCAATGGGGTTAAATGTGAGTCTAGGGGAGTGATTCTAACTGTATGGGGGGCGTGGCTTGTGGAATGACCATAGAGACCTGTAATCCTATATAGAAGGATCACAGGGGCTCTATGATCATTTCAGGGAGAAGAACGGTCAGATGTGTTTACAACAGCTGACCGTTCTTCTCTCTCAGCGGGGAACGATCGCGGGTGTCAATTGGAGCCGCGTGCCCACTGCATCGGCTTCCCTGCTGACAAGCGGGGGCGGGAGCCCGCGCAGGAGCGGCTGCCTGCCGCAGTACATCTGCGGCGGGCAGTCTTAAAGAGGTTACTGTTTCCCTTTTCATTGCATTCCTTATTTTGGACCCTTTGATGTCATCACTGGGTGTCTGTGCTTCTTTAGGCAATGCAGGCAGATCGTGGCTAGTGGGCAGGTGATGACTGGGCCAGGGGGCAGGAGGGCAGTTGCCCCCCCCCCCCCCCGCTGGGCCACTCTGATGCTCCGTAAAAAGGCTGCACCACTTCTGCCACAGACATGCCTAAAGGATTCCTGGTGAAGAGAAGTAAAAAGTCCCCACTGCTGACTTATTGAGTGCAGGATGAAGACAAGGACAGAGCGCTCCCCCCCCCCCTCCCCCAGCATGGACGGTGTAAGCTGTGTCTGAGCAGAGGCCGGTTCCATGCCCCACCAGAGACTCTCCCCCTCCCAGGCAGCCCCGACCAAGCTGTCCCAGCTCCCCCCAACTGCCCCCTGCTGACCAGGTCGGGAACCCGGAATTGGCTGGTGAGTAGAGAGTACCTGGAGCAGAGCTTCAGCATGGAATGGGGGTCAGGAGGAGACCGGGATGAGGGAGAGTGGGAGGGGGGCCGAGTCACAGCACCATGGGCCTCTGGTTTGTACTTGCCCCCTGGGCCAAAAGTTGCCAGTCATCCCCTGCTGGTGGGAGGGGCCAGCAGGGTGCTGTACATAGATTCCTGAAATGATCACAGCACCCAGCCTCAGTACACCTCCGTCCTGATGCAAGCAGTGGGATGGCTCTTGGGTAGAGTCATGCAGATATGAAAATACCTGGGTGTCAGTTTAGAGAATAATAATAGTAGAATTTTTGTATAGACAATAGAAAAAATAATATTAATCAGAAAAGGTTCAATTTTTGTATACACCCGTACGCTATATTTGTGTTTACATGAGTACCGCCGTATATTTGGAGTATATTAGCGCAAGTCTATGGAGGGGGGGGGGGGCACCAGAATTTACATTGCTCATTTGCACATATTCAAGAGCCCTAATTCACAACTGAGCATTCAGAATGTGCAAAAAAAAAAAAGGTGCGGTGCGGTTTGCTTGTGGTGCCATTATTGTCATTGGCACCTCAAAAGCAGCAAGCAGATGTGCGTTTTTGCCTATGTTATGATCGGGACAAATTCACCAAAACATGCGGTTAAAAACACGCTAAACTCAACACCTAAAAAGTTACAAAACTTTGATGTGTTTGTCAAGCATAGGGCAGGTCGTTGAGATGAATAGGCTGCTTTATACGTGTAGCGCGAAAACATACACAATTGCGTGCTCAGGAGACGCCAGGTGAAGCTAACCGCAGGGTCAATATATATGTTACAATCCGACTGCACAATTAAATTTAGAGGAACCAAAACATAAGATGAAGACCTACTTGTTCTATCCATTCAATATGTATCCAATCAGGAAGGCCCTTTGCACTATAGTAGTGGTTGGAGGTAGAGGTGCCGAAACCAAAAATTTAGGATGCACTTGGCCAAAACTAAAAATATGTTTTTAAAAAAATCTATATATTTTTATATGTGATCGTGTTATGTTCCACTTTTTTACTACTTCTTGACCAGGAGGTTTCCCCGTTAATTACCAGGCCATTTTTTAACGTGTAGCAGCCCCCCAGCACCCCCTAATACTTACCTGAGTCCCATCTCTGTCCAGCGATGTCCACCAGTCCTTCAGGCCATCCTGGGACTCTCCCTCCTGATTGGCTGAGCTACAGCTGTGGCGTCATTGGCTTCCTCGGCTGTCCATCAAAGTCAGTGAGCCAATCAGAAGAGAGAGGGGCGGGGCTGAATGGCAGCTCTGTGTCTGAATGGACACAGGAAGCTGCAGCTCGGCTCGGGTGCCCCCATAGCAAGCTGTTTGCTGTGGGGGCACTCGATAGGAGGGAGGGGCCAGGAGCAGGAGGGAGGGGCCAGAGAAGAAGAGGATCCGGGCTGCTCTGTGCAAAACCAACTGCACAAAGGAGGTAAGTATAAAATGTTTGTTATTTAAAAAAAAAAATGAGACTTTACAATCGCTTTAACCATTTAAGGACCAGAAGGTTTTATCCCCTTAATGACCATTCAATTTTTTGCGATTCGGCACTGCGTTATTTTCACTGACAATTGCGGGGTCGTGCGACACTGTACCTAAATAGAATGGATGTCCTTTTTTTCCCACTAATAGAGCTTTCTTTTGGTGGTATTTGATCACCTGTGCGATTTTTATTTTTTGCGCTATAAACAAAAAAAGCAACAATTCTGGAAAAAAAAACAATATTTTTCACTCTCTGCTATGTAACATTCCCAATAAAAAAAAAAAAATTAAAAATCAATTTTTTTCATCCTTTTAGTCCAATTTGTATTCTGCTACATATTTTTGGTAAACAAAAAAATCCCAATAAGTGTATACTGATTGGTTTACGCAAAGTTTATCACATCTACAAACTAAAGGAAAGACTTATGTCATTTTTATTTATTTATTTGTATTTACTAGTAATGGCTGTGATCAGCAATTTTTAGCAGGACTGCGACATTGCGGCGGACAGATCGGACCCCTAACTGATATTTTTGACACTTTTGGTTGGACCAGTGACATTACTACAGTAATCAGTGCTAAAAATATGCACTGTCACTGTACTAATGACATTGGCAGGGAAGGGGTTAACACTAGGGGCGATCAAAGGGTTAAATGTGTCCCTGGGGGGTGCTTTCTAACTGTGTGGGGGATGGGCTTATGGAATGAACACAGAGACCTGTATTCCTAAATAAGAGGAACACAGGAGCCCTGGCAGAACAGTGGTCTGCTGTGTTTACAACGGTAGACCACCGATCTGTCTCCATGGGGAGCGATCGCGGCCGCCGGACCCACAGATCAGCTTCCCCTGCGACAAATGCATGCGTGTGTGCCGCCAACTCGCAGTCCCGGAAGGCGACGTACAGTTACGTTGTTTCATGAGACAGAGCCGACCTGCCGCAGTATGTGTACTGCTGGCGGTCGGCAAGTGGTTAATTAATATTTATGGATTTAAATTAATATGAATTAATTGTCGGCCATTATCAGCACCTTTAGCGCAAGAAAAATGCATCCCTTTAATTGCATGTATTCACAGTGGTCTGTTGTGGTGTAAAATCCTGCTTGCTGCATTTTTGGTCAGTTATAAAAATGCCCCAAAAATGCGCCTCCCTATTGAAATGCATTGAAAATGCAGCAAGAACGCATCAATAATGCACCCATGTTACGTTTCTTATGTGGTTTTTGAGTCATGTGACCTATGAAAAACACACGATAAGCACAGTGAAATTGCGGTAGAGCCGCGGCAAAATCGTGATAAAGCCGCATGCGTTTTAGGTGCCATTATCTGCACCTTTTTCTTTATCTGCAAAATGTTGAAAACACCATATTTGGCTGATATGTTTGGGCTGCCGATATTTCGGTGCATCTCTAGTTGGAGGATCAAGAGAAGATTGCACATTCAGATTGTGGTGAGCAACAGATTCCAGACACTGCTGCTTGGGGTGGAGCTTCCAGTAGTAAATTATATACACTATTTTATGAGCTGCCATAGTCCAGCAGGTATTACTATGCCTGTCAGTTTGACACATGTAAGTTTCATCGTTTGGCGAGCCAGCCAGATTGTTGTTTAATTAACTGATGTTTATTATCATTTGTCTATTGTTATTTCTTGTCATAGGAATAAAAGTAATCAATTTTTATTTTTTTTTAAAGAAACAGTGTAAAAATAAAAAATAAAAGGTAAAATGAATAGGGAGAAAAAAAATTTTAATTTAAAGCGCCGTGTCCCTCTAAGCGAACACATACACAAGTCGCGCCCACATATGTAAACGGTAATCAAACCGCACATGTGAGGTATCGCCGCAATCGTTAGAGTGAGAGCAATAATTTGAGAACTCCTCTGTAACTCTAAACTGGTAACCTGTAGAAATGTTTAAAATGTTGCCTATGGAGATTTTTATGTACCAAAGTTTGTCGCCATTCCACGAGCGTGCGCAATTTTAAACATGACATGTTAGGTATCAATTTACTCGGCGTAACATTCTCTTTCACATTAGAGAAAAAAAATTGGGCTGCACAAATTTGGTGTGACATAAAATATTGCAATGATCTCCATTTTATTCTCTAAGGTCTCTGCTAAAAAAAAATAATATATATATATAATGTTTGGGGATTCTAAGTAATTTTCAAGCAAAAAATACTGATTTTATTTTGTGAACAAGTGTCAGAAAAAGGCCCGGTCCTTAAGTGGTTAAACGAAAATCGGATGTTGTGTTCACGTATGATAAAAATTTTATAGCCTGCACATCCAGTTTTTGTCGTACGAAAAATTTGTAATCGGCTGTTGAAAATCAGCAGATCGTTAGTCGGACAAAATTTTACTTCCGATTTTTTAAATTTTTTTTATCGTGTGTACGGGCCATAAGACTGGGTTGCCATTAACCACTTCCCGAAAACCAATGTACCTGTACGTCGGCTCGGAGAAGTGGTTGTAGCGGGATGATCTGCAGCTGCAGGCATCACCCCGGTACTGTTTTTTAAAGCCGGTGGTCAGCTTTTAGGAGATAACAACTGATGCGGCTTGGCCATTATCCCAGCAAGCGGTAGGGGACGTCCCCCTCCCGCTGCCTTCCACCGCTCTGCCTGGGTCTCCCGTCCCGCCAGGAGACCCGAGCAACCAGCTGACACTTCCGCCGGCTGGTGGGAGTCCCGAACAAAACCAGATTCGGCTTGGATCGGGTCTCCGATAATGTAACCCAGAGGTGATGTCACAACATCACTTCCAGTTTACTCGGATGCCAATGGCTCCGATTTAAAAAAAAAAAACTGTCAGTATTCAAAAATGACAATTTCTGTGTTTTGAATACTTTGAAGTGCAGTGGAGGGGTTTGGACATGGAGTCCAGAAGTGGTTAAACTCACAGTGCCTTATGTGCATTATATTAGCCTCAGAATTTGTGTAATTAATATGTATCCTGGTTTTAGTGCCAGTTCACATATCTGCGATGACAGACATTGCATATGATTCGCAGTGCCCTGGTCTGCAAATCACATGTGATGTCTGTGCAATGCAAATTGGCTGAATTTGCATCGCATTCGGACACAACTCGCACAGGCCCCTTTTTTGGGTCCGCACCAGAATCGGATTGCATGGGTGTTCACACCTATGCAATCCAATTCATGTCCGAGCTGACAATTCGCACTGCGATATGCAAACTGATCTGGGGGTGTCATTAACTTTGTATTGACACCCCCAGCAATTCGCATATGGCAGTGTGAACTGCCTGCGAGTTGAATGCGATGCGGGAACCCGTAGTGGATTCGCAGGGTTCCTGCATCAAATATGTTTGAACTGGGACTAAAAGGAAGAGGTGGCAACCCTAAGTCCCGGTTCACACGTATGTGGAATCCACATCCTGCGAATGCACTGCGGGTTGTGGAATAACAATGTGGAATCATATGTGGTATCACAATCCAGCGAATCCACTGCGGGTTTCCGCATCGCATTCAACTCGCAGGCAGTTCAAACTGTCACATGCAAATCGCTAAGGGGTGTCAATACAAAGTTAATGACACCCCCAGATCAGTTTGCATATCACAGAACGAACTGTCAGTTCGGACATGAATCAGATCGCATACGTGTGAACACCTATACGATCCAATTCTGGTGCTGACCCAAACCCTGTGCGAGTTGTGTCCGAATGCGATGCGAACAATCTGTATGGCTGAATTTGCATCGCACGGACATTGCATGTGACTTGCAGAGAAGTGCGCTGTGAATCATATGCGATGTCTGTCATCGCAGATACGTGAATCGGCGCATGTGCGCGCCGCCACTACCTGTCTGACGAAGCGTCGTACAGGTACTTCATTTCACGGGACAGAGCCGACCTGCCCCAGTAAAAGTACGACTTCTGGTCGGCAAGTGGGTTAAAGTTCATGCGCGTGTAAAGGCAGGCGTCCCGATACTTTTGACAATATAGTGTATATACAGTTTTTACCAACATAAGCCAAAGTTGCAAAACTGAGTTCAGACGTTGGAAGAATACGGTAGTTGGCGAACGCTAGAAACGCACAATAAGCGATTCAGCGTTCGTCTGCACAAAGCTTACATGAGCGATGATTGCAGGCAAGGCTTGTTAGCACATGGCAGCAGAGCAGGGCGGACGAGCAGGGCGGACCCAGGAGGAGGAGGGCCAGCCTGCAGGCAGCACACATCAAGCTCTCTCCCTCTTAGTACAGGCTTGGTTATGGCTGCACCGTGTCTGCCCGAATCATTCCCGAAAAACAGCGCCGGGATGGACGCCACAAGTGTGCGGATATAACCCCCAACCTGCCCAGAGGCGGCCCAGGCGGACGCGACTCTCCAGACGTTGACGATTGCAAGGTGGGTGACGTGGCTTTGTGTATGGGAACGGAACCTCCCCTGGTGTCACTTTCTAGACGGAGTGTTACGTTGTTATCGTTTGCTAATACGTTGTATCACTTTCATAAACACAATGATAACAATTGGATCGCTTTGGTTGGATCTCTCCCCCCCATTGCAGCATTACATTGTATCACTTTCCTGCTACATTGTATCACTATGTCATCAGAATGGACTATATTGTATCAGTCCTTGGCTTCCTCTATAGGAAATCCTGTGTATCCACCATATAGTAGTATACTGTATATCCACCGTATAGTAGTATACTGTATATCCCCTCCTATAGTAGTATACTGTATATCCACCGTATAGTAGTATACTGTATATCCCTTCCTATAGTAGTATACTGTATATCCACCGTATAGTAGTATACTGTATATCCCTTCCTATAGTAGTATACTGTATATCCACCGTATAGTAGTATACTGTATATCCCCTCCTATAGTAGTATACTGTATATCCACCGTATAGTAGTATACAGTATATCCCTTCCTATAGTAGTATACTGTATATCCACCATATAGTAGTATACTGTATATCCCCTCCTATAGTAGTATACTGTATATCCCCTCCTATAGTAGTATACTGTATATCCACCGTATAGTAGTATACTGTATATCCCCTCCTATAGTAGTATACTGTATATCCACCGTATAGTAGTATACTGTATATCCCCTCCTATAATAGTATACTGAATATCCACCATATAGTAGTATACTGTATATCCACTGTATAGTAGTATACTGTATATCCCTTCCTATAGTAGTATACTGAATATCCACCCATATATTAGTACACTTTATATCCCCCCTATAGTAGTATATACTGTATATCCACCGTATAGTTGTATACTGTATATCCAACATATAGTTGTATACTGTATATCCACTGTATAGTAGTATACTGTATATCCATCATATAGTAGTATATTGTATATCACCTCCTATAGTAGTATACTGTATATCCACCGTATAGTAGTATACTGTATATCCCCTCCTATAATAGTATACTGAATATCCACCATATAGTAGTATACTGTATAGCCACCATATAGTATTACACTGTATATACACCCTATAGTAGTACACTGTATATCCCCCCTATAGTAGTATACTGTATATTCACCCTATAGTAGTATACTGTATATCCACCATATAGTAGTATACAGTATATCCCCCCTTATAGTAATACACTGGATATCCACCATATATTAGTATACTGTATATCCCCCCTATATTAGTATACTGTATATCCCCCCTATAGTAGTATACTGTATATCCCCCTATAGTAGTATACTGTATATCTCCCCCTATAGTAGTATACTGTATATCTCCCCCTATAGTAGTACACTGTATATCCCCCCCTATAGTAGTACACTGTATGTCCCCCGTATAGTAGTATACTGTATATCTCCCCCTATAGTAGTATACTCTATATCCCCCCTATAGTAGTATACTGTATATCCACCCTATAGTAGTATACTGTATATATCTCCAGTATGGACAACCCAAGCCGTTGTATTCTACCTTATGGCAGCGCCCCAAGGTCTTGTATGTCTCTGGCTGGAGACCCCTAGGGTCCCATTTTTGGATGTGTTCAGCCCCCCCCCCCCCCAAAAAAAGAAATATTGCTGAGTACTTCTTCCACCCTAAGCCCCATCCTGTGGCCCCAGCTGCTCTTATGAAACCTATCTGGCAAATGTTTGTTTTTGTACATCGCCACCGCAGATGATGGCGCTATATGAATCACCGATCTGCGGCTGGCTGTAAACACGCCGACTCTATTTAGTCCCAGCATCTATTTATGGAGTTTTGGAAGGATCCCTCTGGTCGGCAGGGCATGCTGGGCGTTGTGGTTCTCCAGTGGTGACATGGATAAGGAGAGGAGTTTGTAGTTTTCTTTTTGTTTTGTTATTGGAATCAAGATGGCCCCCAGGATGCGTTCATATATGTCAGAAGCATGTCTGCTTCCTGTTGACAATCGTTCGACATGCGGTGACGGCTTTTCTCCCAAACAGACTGGGATTTTTTTTTTTTCCTGGACGGTTGGCGCTTAACCCCGCGTTACCAGTTCCCTTTTCCCTGACGGGGGCGCCTGCCGACAAAACTCCCTGTGAAAAGAAATAAATGAACCGACCGAAGCGGAAGACGGAGCAGATTTTCCTGTACTCCCTGTGTACTATATTTGCTGCTGTAGCAGCTGACGGCGAGGCGTGCGGTGATGACTGCTGCGAGGGACGCCGTGTGGTGATGACCGCTGCGAGGGACGCTGTGCGGCTCTAACAAGCTGGAGGCGCAGTTTGCTTTTGGCGAGCCGTGTTTGGGTTATCGTGAGATCGCTAATCTATTAATCAATACGCATCATCCTGGAAGTGAGGAGAGCCTGCAGCCCAGGGGTCTGGGAAATGACTTCCAAAGGATCCTGTCTGAGGGGGGGATGCTGCAGACTATTACTCCACACAACTTCTAGAGACCAGTTAGATGAGGGCCTAAAGTGACCCTGAACCATATCATTATTCTCCAAAATACTCCATACACATCCACTACAACGGCCCTGTAATCGTTTTTTCATGAAATTGTTTCTTACTGTGTTTTTTTTTTTTGTAATTTCCTCTGTGAGCTCCTGAACCACTTCTTTTCCCCCTCGCTTCTGTTTGTTTGTAATGAGCAGTGTATGTTAGTTGCGGTCATGTACATTGCTTTATGCACACTACACATCCCATACTACTTATTTCATCTCAGGAATGAGCTAGACACCGTGGCTACATTCTTGCATACAGTGTGACCAAGACGGGGGGCTACGTTCCTACATAAAGTGCGGCCAAGACAGGGGGCTATGTTCCTACATACAGTGGGACCAAAACAGGGGACTACGTTCCTATATACAGTACGGCCAAGACAAGGGGGCTACATTCCTACTTACAGTGTGACCAAGACAGGGGGCTACATTCCTATATACAGTGGGACCAAAACGGGGGACTACCTTCCATTTATACAGTGGGACCAAGACAGGGGACTACCTTCCATTTATACAGTGGGACCAAGACCGGGGACTACCTTCCATTTATACAGTGGGACCAAGACAGGGGACTACCTTCCATTTATACAGTGGGACCAAGACAGGGGACTACCTTCCATTTATACAGTGGGACCAAGACAGGGGACTACCTTCCATTTATACAGTGGGACCAAGACAGGGGACTACCTTCCATTTATACAGTGGGACCAAGACAGGGGACTACCTTCCATTTATACAGTGGGACCAAGACAGGGGACTACATTCCTACATACAGTGTGACCAAGACAGGGGACTACCTTCTATTAATACAGTGGGACCAAGACAGGGGACTACCTTCCATTTATACAGTGGGACGAAGACAGAGGACTACCTTCCATTTATACAGTGGGACCAAGACAGGGGACTACCTTCCATTTATACAGTGGGACCAAGACAGGGGACTACCTTCCATTTATACAGTGGGACCAAGACAGGGGACTACATTCCTACATACAGTGTGACCAAGACAGGGGACTACCTTCCATTAATACAGCGGGACCAAGACAGGGGACTACCTTCCATTTATACAGGGGACTACCTTCCATTTATACAGTGGAACCAAGACAGGGGACTACCTTCCATTTATACAGTGGAACCAAGACAGGGGACTACCTTCCATTTATACAGTGGGACCAAGACAGGGGACTACCTTCCATTTATACAGTTGGACCAAGACAGGGGACTACCTTCCATTTATACAGTGGGACGAAGACAGAGGACTACCTTCCATTTATACAGTGGGACCAAGACAGAGGACTACCTTCCATTTATACAGTGGGACCAAGACAGAGGACTACCTTCCATTTATACAGTGGGACCAAGACCGGGGACTACATTCCTACATACAGTGTGACCAAGACAGAGGACTACCTTCCATTTATACAGTGGGACCAAGACAGAGGACTACCTTCCATTTATACAGTGGGACCAAGAGAGGGTGGCTATGTTCCTACATACAGTGGGACAAAGAAAGGGTGGGTATGTTTCTATGTATAGTGGGACAAAGATGGGGACTACATACCTATATAAAGTGGGACCAAGACAAGGAGGCTATGTACCTGTATACACAATGGGACCAAGACAAGGGGGCTACGTTCCTATATACAGTGGGACCAAGACAAGGGGGGCTACGTTCCTATATACAGTGGGACCAAGACAAGGGGGGCTACGTTCCTATATACAGTGGGACCAAGACAAGGGGGCTACGTTCCTGTATACAGTGGGACCAAGACAAGGGGGGCTACGTTCCTATATACAGTGGGACCAAGACAAGGGGGCTACGTTCCTATATACAGTGGGACCAAGACAAGGGGGCTACGTTCCTATATACAGTGGGACTTGACAGGGGGGCTATATACCTTTTATACAGTCGGACCAAGACTGGGCTATGTTCCTACATATAGTGGGCCCAATGGTGGAACTACCAGGGTTGCTAAGGTTGCCCTTGTGACTTGGCTCTGGCATTCCCCCACTGTGGGTGGGGGTACAAGAGGGCAGGAAGGGGGTCCTGCTGTGGGACTAGAAGTTGTGCAGCTTGCTTGCGACTTTTGTGATTTAACATTGCAGTTTCTGGCACTTAAATCCCACCAAAGTCACACAAAAGTAGTGCAGGAACTTTTTTTTTTGTCTCCCTGCAACTTAACATTGATTAAGACCGCACCCATTCAAATGAAGTGTTTTGATTTATCATGCAACTTTGTGTCGCTAGTCGCATAAGTTCCAGCAGTGTGAGCCAAGGCTTATAAAGGGCCATACTATATCCAAAACTAAAAAAAAAATAAAATTAGAAAAACTCTTAACTATGGGGGGGGGGGTTAGTTGATAGTAATTGTACACTCAGGAGCTGAGAGACAGGAGGAGGGGAATTTATTTTTAAAAACTGATGCGGCTGTACATGGCAACCAATCAGCTTCTACCTTTCATTTTCAAAGCTTAAAGTGTTTGTAAACACTCCCCTTGTAAAACAACCCACTCGGGTTAAGGCCCCTTTCCCACTTGTACAACCTTCAGGTCGCAAATTGAATGTGACTTTGATGCGACTTGAAGCAATGCCTGGTAATCTTAAAGGTCTGTGGACCTCAAGTTGCATGAAAGTTGGACTAACTTAGTGCAGGGGCTACTTTGAAGTTGCATAGATATGATCGGTACTCATTGGAAATCATGGGGTACGATTTGTTATGCGACTTTGCAGTCCCAAGTCGCAGGAGTGTGAAAGGGCCTAAAATGAAAGACAAAATATTTTTGTATAGATATAAAAAAAAACATTATAAATACTATTTTTTTATTATTTTTTTATTTTATTTTATAACTGACCACATTCCCTCAGCTGTATAAGAGCTGGGGGAGGAGAAACGGCAGCACACCGAGCTTCCTAGTGAATGGCTGTGCAGCAGGAAGCGTGTCAGGACAAGTCTGATCAGTGGAACAGGAATAGGGAGGAACTCTTCCATTGGGGACACCCATTGTTAGGCAGGAAAACATAAAAAAAAACTTGTTAAGTAAATAAAATCCAATTCAGGTCTCTACCATTCCTTATTGATTGTAAGCTCTAAGGATCAGGGCCCTCTGATTCCTCCTGTATTGAAATATTTTGTAACTGTGTTGCTTGCCCTAAAGTTGTAAAGCGCACTTTTGGCGCTATATACATCCTGTATAATAATAATAATCATAATATTAATATTTAAAAAAAAGGTTTTGGTATAAACAAATTTTGGAGGCTGTTTATAAAAAGATTTGGGAGCCTTTTCATCCTGCAAAACAAACATTAGTCAATTTTCTCTGCAGCTCAAATGTTTTTCATGCAAACAAAATAGTGTGAATTGGGAAAATACCCCATTATGGCCACTGCATGGAGCTGATGATCATAGGAAAAAAATCCTAATTTCATGGATCGTCAGCTCCATCTAGTGGCCAGAATGCAGTATTTTCCTGACTCACTCTATTCTATGGGACTGTGCCTCTGGTGAGTTACCATCTTTATCACATCGGGTGTCACAGTGGTGGAGGCGTGTGAGGTGTTTTGGTCCGCGCATTGGTTTCCTGTGTGTCTGTGTTGTCACCGGAAATAGCTGTCACTGCATTTTTCTTTGGTATTTAATAATAACCAGCTCTAAAAACAGTATCACACTATTGTGGCCCCTTTTTGTTTCTTTCCCCCATTGTGGTCATCAATTGGACTGAGGAGAGACATAGAAGAAGTGTGTGCTGTATTAGAAGATACCCCAAGGTGCTATCATCTATACTGGATACAGTCATTGGGATCCAAGCCTTTTGTGGAGATCATCATACTTGCCCGATTACCTTTATCCATGTGAGTGAATGGGCATGAGCTCTGGTGAGTTGCCATCTTGTCCATGATTGGTGCCTTAGTGGTGTAGGAGATAAGAGGCGTGTTTTGATCCACATACAAGATTCTCTGCGACTTTACCCTGTCACTGAAGATATTCAGTAATATATAGACAAGAGACTTTATTCCTCATGGACTGTATAGCCCCGTACACACGTACCGAATGTTGGCCGAACGATCGGCCGTCTTTTGTCCGGTGCTGTCCTGTCGGTTGAAAAGTGCTAAAGACCGCACACGAATTTTGTCGGCCAACAACAGCCGACTGCAGAAGTGATGTCATGTGATGGTTAACTTTCCGTGTGTTTTTTCTTCTCTGAGCATGCCCAGTCTTGCTCATCTGATGTTTGTCGGCCGAATTCTGTACTGACTGGCAAACAATTGGCCGTTCTGGTGACGGCCAACAAAAATTTTATTGCCTGCACACCCGATTCTGTTCGGCCGAAAAGTCGCGGTCGGTTGTCGGAAGCATCATACTAACAAGCCGACATTCGGCCGATCGTTCGGCGGCCGAATATTTACGGCCGACAATCGCTACGCGTGTACGGGCCTTATTGTGCTGTCTTGAGGGGTTCACTCATTTCAGCCCTAGATCATAATTCCGCCTGCGCTACTAACACTTATTGGGTTTCTTTGAGATTTAATTGGTGTTTTTTTTTGAGTATTCTGTGGGACTGAAAGACATTCGACCTGGAGAGAAAATAGCCATATAACTTTCGATTTCGCCCGCATGCACACAGAAAAAACAATGTACATGAAGAATAACTCTGCCATTTTTTTTCTGTATTAACCCCTTGGTGCCAAGCATTCGCATATTTGTGTGCAATATTGCAAAAACAGCTGTGCCAAGAGCATGCTTTCCAGTTACCGGCGGCTAACGGAAAGCTCCAGTTCGCTGATTGTGATTGAGAGCTTTCTGTTTGACTTTGGTGACAGCCAATCACAGCAGTCATAACTTCCCGGCATTCTAAAGGACCAGGAGGCGCCGGCTCCAAGGGGTTAATACACCCCTTTAAATGCCAATATGCCCCATGATGCTGCTATACACACTCAGGAGCTCAGAGACAGTTTGCAACTTCGGCATTATCTCAGGAAGTTTATGGGACAGCAATTGTTGGGGCTCCTTGATGTGTACATCCTGTTGGGCATGTTATTGTGTGTTGAGTTGAGACCTATTCTAAATGCAGGGCAGCAGAGGAATGAAGTCCACTATGATGTGCAGCACATGCGTCATTGCGCGGCGCAGCACGTGCGTCCTTGCGCAGCGCAGCATGTGCGTCTTTGCGTGGCGCAGCACAGCAGTAAAACTTCCATAACTGCAATGCATAGATGTGAAGCCAGCCCTTGACCTTAGTGGACTTCTTAGCTCTGTGGACATCTTTAGGCAGCAGAGGAATGCAGTCCACTATGATGTGCAGCACGTGCGTCATTGCGTGGTGCAGCACGTGCGTCATGGCGCAGCATGTGCGTCTTTGCGCAGCACAGCATTAACACTTCCATAACTGCAATGCATAGATGTGAAGCCAGCCCTTGACCTTAGTGGACTTCTTAGCTCTGTGGACCTCTTTAGACAGCAGAGGAATGCAGTCCACTATGATGTGCAGCACGTGCGTCATTGCGTGGCGCAGCATGTGCGTCTTTGCACAGCAGTAACACTTCCATAACTGCAATGCATAGATGTGAAGCCAGCCCTTGACCTTAGTGGAGTTCTTAGCTCTGTGGACATCTTTAGGCATCAGAGGAATGCAGTCCACTATGATGTGTAGCACGTGCGTCAATACGTGGTGCAGCACGTGCGTCATTGCGTGGTGCACGTGCGTCTGCGCGGCGCAGCACAGCAGTAAAACTTCCATAACTACAATGCATAGATGTGAAGCCAGCCCTTGACCTTAGTGGACTTCTTAGGCAGCAGAGGAATGCAGTCCACTATGATGTGCGTCATTGTGTGGTGCAGCATGTGCGTCATGGCGCAGCATGTGCATCTTTGCGCAGCACAGCAGTAAAACTTCCATGACTGCAATGCATAGATGTGAAGCCAGCCCTTGACCTTAGTGGACTTCTTAGCTCTGTGGACATCTTTTGGTAAAGAAAGTAAAATTTATTAAGGGGTCAACTATACATTTTGATATTTAAGCTGGCACAAAATAATAATTTTAGATTGCCTAAATGCATGCCTTCAGGCAGTCATTACCGGTTCTCTAAAGGTACCCCCCCCCCCCCCCCCTCGGGCAGATTTCTCACTCAGAAAGGTCATGGCCACATTCCCCACCTGTAGTCTGCTTGAGTATGGACTTTGGCTGACTTCACGGCCATCAGATATCCTCTTCAGTATGGAACAAGTGGGATGGATAGTGAGGACCACATTAGCGTGTTGGCGATATTATGCTGTGTGTTCTTCTGACCCCGTGTGATAAGAGGATCTGACAGCCAATCCATACACCACCTCTGTACCGTCCACAGAATATGTAACCGCCATATAAACATATATTAGTTGTGGGACTGTGGTAGGAACATTATAGTGTCAATTTTTGTTTATTTAAAATCTTACAAAGATACAACATAATAAAAACATATTTACATATATATAGAATATATATTCTATTAGTGTGTGTATGTATGTATATGTATATGTGTGTGTATATATATATATATATATATATATACACAGAATAAATAAATTCTATATAAACAAACAAAAAGTAGCTTACTTAAGTTAAAAAACCCCCCAAAAAACTAGGCAGAAAACGTAAATAAAACATACAAACCAAGATACAGTATATGTTGTTGTTTTTTTGTTGCTATTATTATGCACAACAAAGCTCTAACCTCCACCTAAACATACCCTCAGGCTGAGAAAAAATTACACATTTATCCCATGCATGCTGCATTTTTCCACAAATCTGATCTTATAAAAATCTAGGGGACGTGAAAGGACAGCAAGAAAAGTCACACACCCAGAGACTGACAGACAGCACGCCTTTCTCCAGGTTCCCGTGGAACATTAGAGTGTAAGCTCCTTTGGTGCAGAGACTGATGTGAGTGGCTCGGTGTTTTTTGTACAGCACTGCGGTATATGTCAGAGATAAATCGATGTATTATAATAATAGTGTGTGACTGGGGGGGGGGGGGGGGCATTTGAGTGTAAGCTCCTCTGTGCAGAAGTGTAAGCTCCTCTGTGCAGAGACCAATGTGACTGGCTTACTTTTCTCTCTACAGCACTGCGGTATATGTCAGCGCTATATAAATGTATAATCATAGTAATAGTGTGTCGCTGTGGTGGGGGCATTAAAGTGTAAGCTTCTCTGGTGCAGGGACTGTTCTCTGTACTGTACTGCGGTATAAGTCAGCTATATAAATGTATAATAATAGCGTGAGACTGTGGGGGGGACATTAGAGTGTAAGCTCCTCTGTGCAGAGACCAATGTGACTGGCTTAGTGTTCTCTGTACAACACTGCGGTATATGTCAGCGCTATATAAATGTATAATAATAGTAATAGTGTGTCACTGTGGTGGGGGCATTAAAGTGTAAGCTTCTCTGGTGCAGGGACTGATCTGAATAGCTTAGTGTTCTCTGTGCTGCACTGCGGTATAGGTCAGCTATATAAATGTATAATAATAGCGTGAGACTGTGGGGGGGACAGTAGAGTGTAAGCTCCTCTGGTGCAAAAACTGATGCGACCAGCTCAGTGTTCTCTGTACATCGCTGTCAGCTCCATACAAAATAAAATCTGATTTGTTGCTCCACAGACAGTCCTTCTTTCAGACACTTTGGTGGATTCCATTAGTAGACTCCTAACACAGTGGATGTAATTTTAGAATCTTTTGACGTTTTCCAAAATGCTCTAAATATCCCAGAATCAGCTGAATAGAATGTTTCGAGTCGAGTTATAAATGGCTTATGCGAACTTCTAAATTAGTCACAGGTACTTTTATTAAAACACGAGTGGGCGCAAACATGAGTCACAGCGATCCGCTGAGTATTTGCTTTTTTTTTTTTGTACAAACCATCAATAGGTGTATTTTCTTTTGTTCCTGATGATTGAGGGGATGTGTGCAATCCTTTTTAATATGTCCGGTGATTAGATTGATTAGTAGATAATTATTTATTAATTGATACACTAATATTACCTGTATCATTGGGCAAGTTGAGGCCATATGGGCAGTAAGACAATACATGAGCAGTGGCTGGGGGAGCCCTTGAACAAAAGATCATAGAATATAAAGGGGAAGAGAAGAGAAATGGAGACCTGAGCTTGTTCATGTTGGGTCAGACATGTTAAAAATAAAAAATTTTATATATATAATATTATTATACACACCTACAGCCATGGCCAAAAGTTTTGAGAGTGACGCAAATAATAATTTTCACAAAGTCTGCTGCCTGAGTTTTTATGATGGCAATTTGCCTTCACTCCAGAATGTAATAAGAGGGATCAGAAAACGAACTTAATCCCATTAAAAAAAATTCCCCCTGCATTTGTGAAGAAGGCTTCAGGGTGCCCAAGAAAGTCCAGCAAGCACCAGGACCCTTCTTGATCCAGCTGCGGGATCAGGGCACCACCAATGCAGAGCTTGCTTAGGACTGGCAGCAGGGTGGTGTGAGTACATTAGCACGCACAGTGAGGTAAAGACCTTTTGGAGGATGGCCTGGTGTCAAAAAGGAGAGCAAAGAAGCCACTTCTCTCCAGGAAAAACATCAGGGACAGACTGATATTCTGCGAAAAGGTACAGGGATTGGGCTGCTGAGGACTGGGGTAAAGTCATTGATGAATCCCCTTTCTAAATGTTTTGGGCATCCGAAGAAGAAAAGTTGTGCGATACCACAGTCCTGTGTCATGCCAACAGTAAAGCGTCCTGAGACCATTCATGTGTGGGGTTCCTTCTCAACCAAGGGAGTAGGCTCACTCATAATTTTGCAGCCATTAAAGAGGAAGTAAACCCTCCTCTGACACTTTTACCTATAGGTAAGCCTTTGATAAGGCTTACCTATAGGTACGTTAAATATCTCCTAAACTTGCACCGTTTAGGAGATATTTACCTTACATGCAGCCAGTGACGTCACTGGCGCATGCGCTCTAAAGGAACGGCCGCTGGTGCCTTCAGAGTCCCGTGCCGTGACCGTCGGCTCGCGTGCGCGGGAGTGACGTCACCGCGGCTCCGGCCAATCAGATGGCCGGATGCCACGATCCCAGAAGATGGGCGACGGGACATGTCGCCCGTCATACAGGTAAGCGGGCGGCACGGCAGGGGCGCGTTCTAAGGTAAGTATTTCATAATGAGCTAGTATGCGGTGCATACTAACTCATTATGGGTTTCTCTTTCAGGTTACAAAAAAAAATATATTATATATATATATATATATATATATATATATATATATATATATATATATATATATATATATATATATATATATGGGTATACAACCTCTTTAATAAAGAATGGTACAAAAACATCCTCTTAGAGCAACTTCTCCAACCATCCAAGAACAGTTTGGTGAGGAACAATGCCTTTTCCAGCATGATGGAGCACCTTGCCATAAGGCAAACGTGATAACTAAGTGGTTTGGGGAATAAAACATTGAAATTTTGGGTCAATGACCAGGAAACTCCCCAGACCTTAATCCCATTGAGAATTTGTGGTCAATCCTCAAGAGGCGGGTGAACAAAAAAAACCCCACAAATTCTGACAAACTCCAAGCATTGATTATGCAAGAATGGGCCGCCATCAGTCAGGATGTGGCCCAGAAGATGACTGATGGAATGCCAGGGGGAATTACAGAGGGTCAACACTGCAAATATTGACTCTTTGTATAAACTTGATGTAATTGTCAATAAAAGCCTTTAAGGCTGGGTTCACACTTCATGTGGACGCTGCTCACAGCAGGTGCCTGGTGCGGATGCCGCTCACAGCAGGGGTCCGGTGCATCCCTGTTCTCTGTTTCAGGGACAAATTAGGCCCAAATTTGTGCCTTTATTAGGATCTGAAACAGAGCCAAAGACCCACAGGACCCTTGTGCAATCCGCTCAGCAGCCGCCACGGAGATGTGTGAACCGGCTTCATTGAGAGCCAAGCACACTTTCATAGCATGCAAATTAGATGTGGGGAAACCCGCATCCAATTCACATCAGTGTGAACCCAGCCTGACACTTCTAAAATGCTGTTAATTATACTTCAGTATCCCATAGTAACATCTGACAAAAAGCTCTAAAAACACTGAGGCAGCAGACTTTGTGAAAATTAATATTTGTGTCATTCTCAAAACTTTTGGCCACAGCTGTATATACCGTGTGTGTATACTAACAATGGGATACTATGCTTCTCAATGACACCAATGATCGGGCATAATTCCCCCCCCCAACAACGAGGCACCATTCCTCCCAATGACACCAATGATGGGGCATTGTTCCTCCCACTGACACCCATGATGGGGCACTATTCCTCCCACTGACACCCATGATGGGGCACTATTCCTCCCACTGACACCAATGATGGGGCACTATTCCTCCCAATGACACTAATGATGGGGCACTATTCCTCCCACTGACACCAATGATGGGGCACTGTTCCTCCCACTGACACCAATGATGGGGCACTATTCCTTCCACTGACACCCATGATGGGGCACTATTCCTCCCACTGACACCAATGATGGGGCACTATTCCTCCCACTGACACCAATGATGGGGCACTATTCCTCCCAATGACACCAATGATGGGGCATTGTTCCTCCCACTGACACCAATGATGGGGCATTGTTCCTCCCACTGACACCAATGATGGGGCACTATTCCTCCCACTGACACCCATGATGGGGCACTATTCCTCCCACTGACACCAATGATGGGGCACTATTCCTCCCACTGACACCAATGATGGGGCACTATTCCTCCCAATGACACTAATGATGGGGCACTGTTCCTCCCACTGACACCAATGATGGGGCACTGTTCCTCCCTCTGACACCAATGATGGGGCACTATTCCTCCCACTGACACCCATGATGGGGCACTATTCCTCCCAATGACACCAATGATGGGGCACTATTCCTCCCAATGACACTAATGATGGGGGAATATTCCTCCCAATGACACCAATGATGGGGCACTATTCCTCCCAATGACACTAATGATGGGGCACTGTTTACACCCACTGACACCAGGACATTTACTTCTCCCGCTGGCCACTATCTGGCCTTCCTACAGTTTAAAGGACAGTAAATTGGCCCTTTTTGTGTAGAAAATCTGGAGACCCCTGATGTAAATGACAGTCCCAGAGGGCCCCTGTGCAGTTGCACAGTCTGCAAAAAAAAAAAAAGGGTAGGTCTGCCCCTGTCCTGAGCAAATTTACTGATCACATGGGTCCAGCCAAATATGGGAGCCAGTAACAGGACACCTTGATCAAGCAATAAGTCCTCTTAGTTGCTCCAAAACTTTGCTGTATTCATGTGATCACTAAAGTTGCTCTGGATGAGCATTTAGGTGTGCTGGTGACACTCTTTGCTAATTGGATGGACTTGTAATGGGACCATTTTCCATTTGTTGGAGGAACTTGTGATTGGGTCATCTGTCATTTGGTGGAGGAACTTGTGATTAAGCCATCTGCCATTTGTTGGAGGAAATTGTGATTGGGTCAGCTGCCATTTGTTGGAGGAACATGTATTGGGGCAATCTGCCATTTGTTGGAGAAACATGTATTGGGGCCATCCAACATTTGTTAGAGGAAATTGTGTTGGTGCCATCTGCCATTTGTTGGAGGAACTTGTGATTGGGTCATCTGTCATTTGTTGGAGGAACTTGTGACTAGGTCATCCGCCATTCATTGGAGGATCTTGTGTTGGGGCCATGTGTCATCTGAACTCCTTTCTCAGACCACCATGTTGATGCATCTCCAGGGGGCAGGTCCATTATAGCCTGGGCTCACCTAAAGTGAGTTGAATGGCAATGGACATCATTTACCCTGCTGGCGGAGGGCCATCTGCTGACAGAGATGACCTTCTGCAAGGGAACAGTGCTGGTATAATGAGAATTTTAGCAAAAACAATTTTGAGGATTTGTTTAGGGATGCATGGAGTAGTTTTGCCAGGTGCCAATATCTATAACAAATCTGCAAATCCTGATGGAATCATGATGGCATTCGGTGCCAGTGTGCCGATTGCCAGCTGCAAATCGTGGTGGAATCTTGATGGCATTAGGTGCTGCAAAGGTGCCGTACCAGTGTGCCTATTGTCAGGTGCCAATATCTGTACCAAATCTGCAAATCGTGGTGGAATCTTGATGGCTTTAGGTGCTCCAAAGGTACCAGTGTGCCTATTGTCAGGTGCCAATATTTGTTCCAAATCTGCAAATTGTAGTGGAATCATGGGATTGGTTGCTCTAAAGGTGCCAGCATTCCCTATTTCTTCCCAGGGTATGTGTAGTCCACAATAAATTTAGATTGCTAACATATCGGCTTTAGCATCAAGAAGTTGAAGACGAGGACAAAAAATATTCTACCATTTGAGCCCCAAAGCGGAAAAAAATCAGTTTTAGGACCAAAAGTGTTTCTGACGCTCTTAGATTTACCAAAGGCCTAAACAACCCAGGAGACGACTAATTGTTTATTATCTGGAAATGAATCCCTTGCTGGCAAGTATCTAATTTGCAACGTATTGATACAATGTCTTCGTATTGTTAATCTCCAGATAGCAAACTAGTTCAGCCCCTATGGGGACTGTGTGCAGTAAATTCTAGTGGTCCAGTAACCAATGATTGATAAACCAGCGTTGAATCTTCCATTCTGATTTCATCATCTGCAGACGCCAGGAGGTGACATCAAAGGAAAGAGAACTTACCTTAATTCTAATGTAGCAGAATATCCAGCATTGGTGCTGGGGATGGGTCTGCCAGGGTTACTGCTAACGCCAACAGCACATTTAAGCTGGTTGCCCAAGTGTTGACAACTGAGACAATGAACAGTCCGGCATTTTTGGTTTTTAGTTTTTATTTTATTTTCGGAACTTGGATAGGAGAAGGGAATGAGTGGGATACTCCTCTGGCTCAACTAATTCCTTCTAGCGCTGACTTGGTGCCGGCTGAATGCCGACCAACGCTTGCTGGCGCTTATGAACACTGACTTGCTGTTACTGAACTGAAACTGACTTGTGACGCTTCCTTTAGCTCAAAAGTCCTTTGCACTGCTTCCTCCAGTCCTCCTTGACTGAGGTAGCCACTTGTAGATACTGCTGCAGCTCCCAACACTAACACTTCAGAGCCCAACCACTGGCACCACCTTTACTCTTCAGGGCATACACTGGCACCCCCTTTGCTACACTTCCACACCGGCTAGCTAGCTCCTGGATCCCTCTGACCTTCTCCGGAGTGGTCCCCTCTTCTAGGCAGACCCCAGTGGTAGTTTGCAGTACTCATGACTCAGAATGCTTTCCTGAAACTCTGTCCCCACAGCTCTGCTTGTCTTCAGCACACTGGATCCCTCTCTGCAGCTCAGCCGTGTATCCCCACAGGCAAGCCGCCTGGGACACCTGTTCCTTCTGCCAGAAGGAGAGACAGCCGTCCTCTCCCTCCTGGGACACCTGCTGAGTTTGGCGGTGGGATGCACATGGGAATCGGGACTAATGCTTGGCTGGGGCTGGGTTGCTGGGCAAGTGGGGCCCCCGGGCAACTGCCCATCATGCCCATTCGGTGGCTTTTAGTGAGAAATAGCCAAAACTTTTGGGCATTATCCAAAAAAGACGTGCATGGTTCCCCCTTTTTGTTGACGTTTATGTGCAAACAGTTCTATACCCCTCAACCTTGTATTTGTTTTTATTTTATAGCCCTGATGAAGGGTGTTTGGCCCTGAAACACGTTGGATGTTTTAGATCAGGTATCCTCAAAACTACGGCCCTCCAGCTGTTGCAAAACTACACAACCCATGAGGCTTTATAAAACTCTGACATTCACAGACATGACTAGGCATGATGGGAATTGTAGTTCCTGAACAACTGGAGGGCCATAGTTTGAAGATCACTGTTTTTTAGATTAACATTTTCTAAACAATTAAAGAGGTTTTGGACTTTTTTCACCATTTGAGTTGGGCACTAATGGTGTATGTGTTGGCTTTAAGTTGCATGCGTTGCACACCGAAGTGGAGATTTGTTTCATGTGAGCAGCCTGACCGTAGCCCGTCCCTGGGAATGCAGAAGTGTTGAACACTCGTGAATTTGTCTTTTCTGCCACAGGCTGGGGGAGGGATAGGATCTGATCCACAATTATAATTTATCTGCAGCAGAGAAAAAATCCAGTCTGCTGTCCTGCCAGACAGGGAAGTGCGGTGTGGCAGATTTGTGTACTTCTCGGAACTGGATGGACAGAAATACAAATCCTTTGGTGGGTAACACAGCTACTTTTTCTGAATTTTAGCTTTTTGCCTGGAGTTAAAGTGGTTGTAATCCTCCGACATGAAATATGAACAAAGCAAATCCCTCATTGTATTTGTATTTATGTTTTAGCCCTGATGAAGAGGGTTTGGCCCTGAAACACGTTGGATTTTCAGGGATCCTCAAAACTACGGCCCTCCAGCTGTTGCAGAACTACACATCCCATGAGGCATTGTAAAACTCTGACATTCACAGACATGACTAGGCATGATGGGAATTGTAGTTCCTGAACAACTGGAGGGCCGTAGTTTGAAGACCCCCCTGCTCTATAGTGTGTACTTGTCTCAATCCAGAGCACTAAGTGTCATGTCTGTCTGCTGCCTCCTTCCTCTGCTATTTGAATCGCTTCTGACAAGTTTTCCTGAATCCAAAAAAAGAATGGTGACGGGGAGGGAGCTATACCAACACAGCCTGTGATTGACAGACTCAGTGTTTTTCCTGTGTGAAGGGGGGGGGGGGGCGTGTCACTTTCCTCCAATCAGCTCTCAGAGCTTTCCTCACTCTGCTCTGCAAAGTGTAACTTCAGCTCTTCTCCCCTTTTTCTGACGGCTCAGACAAGCTGTATAAATTCTGGACTTTGAACAAATGAAGAGAAGACTGCACATAAACGGGTACAACTTATGTAGGAGGATTTGTTTTTACCTAAGGCCAGTCACTTCACTGGTTTATTTGTACGAGTTTACAAGCCTTTTTCAGGTACAGTTAGGTCTAGTTTACACTTGCGGTTGGGGGGTGGTAAAAGAAGTTAAGCTGCGTTTTTTTTTTTTACCACCTCCTTCCAACTGCCATCCCCCTCTAAGCTGCAAAGGCAGCAATATGGGGGGGTGCGAGTCGAGTGCGATGCGGGAGCCCACAGTGGATTTGCAGGGTTCCCGCATCGCATGTGTGTGAACTGGCACTAAAGGCGTTTAAAGTGTCGCCTATGAAGATTATTTAAGTACCACAATTTGTCCGCATTCCACGAGCGTGCGCAATTTTAAAGCATGACATGTTTAGGTATCTATTTACTCGTCGTAACATCAAGTTCCACATTTTACAAAAAAAATTGTGTTGGAAAAAAAAAAAAATCAAATTTATTAAAGTGTATTTTTTTTTTCCCCAAAAAATTGCATTTGCAAAACTGCTGTGCATATGCCGTGTGATATACAAAAATCGCAGCAATCGCTATTTTATTCTCTAGGGTCTCTGCTAAAAAAAATATATATATACATTATATAATGTTGTTTATGGGGTCTAAGTATTATTATTAATAATAAATAAATATATATATATATATATATATATATATATATATATATATACATTTTTTTTTTTAAACTTGTAAACAAAAAGTGACAGAAAAAGTCTGGTCGGCAAGTTTAATGGGAGTTCATAAAAAAAAATGCATAAAAAAGAAAATATATATTCTTTTTTACCTTTGGAATCTCCCCAAAATCACAATAATTGCATATTGTACTTGCTTGTAGCACAAATACTGAAATTTGCACTTAAAAATTAAATTTTTGTACGTTTTGGAAATGCCAGTAAAAACTTGGCTGTGCCAGTAAATTTTGGGTGTTGTGTCAGTAAATTTTAATCTGGTAGGTTGGCAACACTGCTTCTATGTGATCCTAGGAAAGTGTGTTGTGTGTTTTTTTTTTTGGGGGAACGACACCCAATTCATTATATCGCTTTTCGAAATTAACTTTCCGATTCGTATTAATTTGGTTGCGCGGCTTCTATAGATGACAATAGCAGATGTGTGAGAGAAAGACGGGGAAGTTGTGCGAAGGCGCTCTGTCGCTAGACGCCGGGACGCACTTCATATTTTCACAGGGCCTGTTGTCTGCGAACAGCAAACCGGCCGCTGATTGGCTGCAAAATTTAGACACAGGAAGTGGCTGCTTTCTGAACCCGAGAAGTAGGGACCTGTCGCCATGGGAACCATGAGCCGTGACTGCCTTCCGTCCTCTTAACCCTTCCCGCGCCGCACGCTGGCTAGGCCCTCCGCAATGCTTTGTAATGGAGAAGCTTTATTTTACTTTTGACAGTCTGACTGCCATTTATACATCTTACTGGAAAAATAACTGTCTTTTTTTATTTTTTTATTTACCGCTTAAGGACCAGGCCTATTTCTTACACTTGTTTACAAGTTAAAATCAGTTTTTTTGCTAGAAAATGACTTTGAACCCCCAAACTATATATATATATATATATATATATATATATATATATATATATATATATATATATATATATATATATATATATATATATATATATATATATATATATATATATATATAAGTGGAGATTAACATAGAAAAATGTGTGTGTATTTATGCATATATATTGTATTTACACATATATGTACAGTGCCTTGCGAAAGTATTCGCCCCCCTTGAACTTTGCGACCTTTTGCCACATTTCAGGCTTCAAACATAAAGATCTAAAACTGTAATTTTTTTTGAAGAATCAACAACAAGTGGGACACAATCATGAAGTGGAAAGAAATTTATTGGATATTTTAAACTTTTTTAACAAATTAAAAACTAAAAAATTGGGCATGCAAAATTATTCAGCCCCCTTAAGTTAATACTTTGTAGCGCCACCTTTTGCTGCGATTACAGCTGTAAGTCGCTTGGGGTATGTCTCTATCAGTTTTGCACATCGAGAGACTAAAATATTTGCCCATTCATCCTTGCAAAACAGCTCGAGCTCAGTGAGGTTGGATGGAGAGCGTTTGTGAACAGCAGTTTTCAGTTCTTTCCACAGATTCTCAATTGGATTCAGGTCTGAACTTTGACTTGGCCATTCTAACACCTGGATATGTTTATTTGTGAACCATTCCATTGTAGATTTTGCTTTATGTTTTGGATCATTGTCTTGCTGGAAGACAAATCTCCGTCCCAGTCTCAGGTCTTTTGCAGACTCCATCAGGTTTTCTTCCAGAATGGTCCTGTATTTGGCTCCAGGGGAGGGCTGGCAGCCTTAGGTCTGGGGGGCAAGTCTAGTCAAGTGGCCCTTTGAACCATCGAATCAGCTTACCATCCATGCCCACCTGGTTTCGGACTTGCAGCTGTATACAGTGTCTGGCCCCTACAATAATCCAGCCCTGGCCTGAGTGAGGCCTTTTAACCAGTTTTTACCACTTTTCAGAGTGGCCTGGGGGGCAATTGCCACCCTGCCCCCCTTGCCAGTCCTCCCCTGTTTGGCTCCACCCATCTTCCCATCAATTTTAACCATCTTGCCTGTCCCTGCTGAAGAAAAGCAGGCCCAAACCATGATGCTGCCACCACCATGTTTGACAGTGGGGATGGTGTGTTCAGGGTGATGAGCTGTGTTGCTTTTACGCCAAACATAACGTTTTGCATTGTTGCCAAAAAGTTTGATTTTGGTTTCATCTGACCAGAGCCCCTTCTTCCACATGTTTGGTGTCTCCCAGGTGGCTTGTGGCAAACTTTAAACAACACTTTTTATGGATATCTTTAAGAAATGGCTTTCTTCTTGCCACTCTTCCATAAAGGCCAGATTTGTGCAGTATACGACTGATTGTTGTCCTATGGACAGAGTCTCCCACCTCAGCTGTAGATCTCTGCAGTTCATCCAGAGTGATCATGGGCCTCTTGGCTGCATCTCTGATCAGTCTTCTCCTTGTAGGAGCTGAAAGTTTAGAGGGACGGCCAGGTCTTCGTAGATTTGCAGTGGTCTGATACTCCTTCCATTTCAATATTATCACTTGCACAGTGCTCCTTGGGATGTTTAAAGCTTGGGAAATCTTTTTGTATCCAAATCCGGCTTTAAACTTCTCCACAACAGTATCTCGGACCTGCCTGGTGTGTTCCTTGTTCTTCATGATGCTCTCTGCACTTTAAACAGACCTCTGAGACTATCACAGTGCAGGTGCATTTATACGGTGACTTGATTACACACAGGTGGATTCTATTTATCATCATTAGTCATTTAGGTCAAAATTGGATCATTCAGAGATCCTCACTTAACTTCTGGAGAGAGTTTGCTGCACTGAAAGTAAAGGGGCTGAATAATTTTGCACGCCAAAGAGTGGAGTGGGGGCCAGCTTGTCCTCACTCGACTCCCTGCCTAGGAGGGGAGAGGACCGGATTGTTTGTTTTTCTCTGCAACTGACGGAACCGGTAAGTGGGGAAAACGACTGCGAAGCAGGGGGAGGGGGGGGGGGTTACCTCTCCTGCCCCCCCCATAAAAGTGATCCCGCAGCAAATCCGCTGCTTGGACCACTTTTATGTGAAAGAGGACCGCCCGCCCCGTAAAAATAACGGCGTTATGGCCACTATCAGGGTTCACCCTTACATAAGGGTCCCCATTAGAGATTCCCCTTTACATCAGGGTCCCTATCAGAGTCTGTCCTTATTTGAGAGTGCCCCCTTTGTTTAAGGGTTCCCATCAAAGCCCCTCCCCCCTATTAGTGTCCACTCCCCTCCATAAAGGTCCCCATCAGAGACTCCCCTTTACATCAGGGTTCCCATCAGAAACCCGGCCCCCTTTACATCAGGGTCCCCATCAGAGTCCTCCACCCCCCTTATATCAGGGTCCACACTGCCGTATGGGTCCCCATCAGAGACTCCCCTTTACATCAGGGTCCCTATCAAATTCTGCCCTTATATGCGAGTGCCCCCTTATATCAGGGTCCCGATCAGAGCCTCCACTCTCACATAAGGGTCCCTATCAGAGACTCCCCTTTACATCGGGGTCCCTATCAGAAACCCACCCCCGCTTACATCAGTGTCCTCATCAGAGTCCCCCCCCCCCCTTATATTAGGGTCTACTCTTACATGAGAGTTCCCCCTTTTCTCACGGTCCCCGTCGGGGACTCCTGTTTACATCAGGGTCCCCATCAGAGTCCACCCTTATGAGAGTGCTCCCTTATATCTGGGTCCCCATAAGAGATGACCCCCCCTTTCCTTTTTTTATGGTCCCCATTAGAGCCCCCTGTTACATTAGGTCAAAGCGGAGACCATAAGCAGCCTCTGCTTATTCTGAATCCCCAATCGGCACCCATTGAGGATACAGCACTGAGTCCAGCTGGGGTCAGATAGAATCTTGGATTGGCCGTAGTTCGGAGGCCCCTGCATTCAGATTATAATCAATGGGCTGCCAATGCACCAAAACAGATAAAAAACAAGCATTGCCGTTTTTTTTTTTCAAAGTGCTTACAATGCACGGCCAATGCGATGACGATGGCGTGTTCTTAGCAATGTGCAAGTGTAAATGAGCCCCGAATATATACAACTGAACAGAAGTTTGGAAGGGACGCGGAGATGTGAGCGCTGGGATGAGATCTTAGCGGTTGGCTTCCATGCGGTGGATGCAGAGTGTAGTCCCTGCACTCCTCCGGGACATACAAGTCACATTTACATATATTTAAATACGAGGCTGTAGCGGTCGCCTCTGACGTTTGCGCTGTAGGGTTAATACGCTGGCCGACCCCTCTTTGCTGCAGGGGCACGTTGGCAGCGTTCCTTGTGTACGGCAGCATCTGCCGGAACCTGAGAATGTGACAAACCAAGGTCGTATCAGCGTGAAAAACCATCATCTACCCTCAACGCATTAACCCTTTGAGGCCAGGTTCCTGTGCGGTATAATATAATTACCGATCTTCATTGCTTTCCCGTACATGGTGACCTTCATATGGGTGCAAGGTCACAATGGTTTTCACTTTGCTTTATTGGGTCCCAGCTAGGAAAAGTTAATTTAGTCAACTGCAACTGTTGTCATTTCAGGTTCAGAGCCCATGACTACCCATTCAGGGGGTACAGCGCCTGTCTGCAGGGAGCATTGGGATTGGTTAAAGCCCAGGACACAGCATTGACAGGAAAAGGGGCGGGACGTAGCCCAGGACACAGCATTGGCAGAAAAGGGGCAGGACATATGTCCCACCCCTTTTTCTGCCAATGCTGTGTCCTGGGCTATGTACCGCCCCTTTTCCTGTCAATGATGTGTCCTTGGTCTACGTCCCGCCCCTTTTCCTGTCAATGATGTGTCCTGGGATACGTCCCGCCCCGTGTCCTGGGCTACATCCTGCCCCGTTTCCTGTCAATGCTTTGTCCTGGGCTACGTCCCGCCCCGTTTCCTGCCAATGCTGTGTCCTGGGCTACGTCCCGCCCCTTTTCCTTCCAATGGTGTGTCCTGGGCTACGTCCCGCCCCTTTTCCTGCCAATGGTGTGTCCTGGGCTACGTCCCTCCCCTTTTCCTGCCTATGGTGTGTCCTGGGCTACGTCCCGCCCCTTTTCCTGCCAATGGTGTGTCCTGGGCTACGTCCCTCCCCTTTTCCTGCCTATGGTGTGTCCTGGACTACATTCCACCCCTTTTTCTGCCAATGGTGTGTCCTGGGCTACGTCCCGCCCCTTTTTCTGCCAATGGTGTGTCCTGGGCTACGTCCTGCCCCTTTTTCTGCCAATGGTGTGTCCTGGGCTATGTCCCGCCCCTTTTTCTGCCAATGGTGTGTCCTGGGCTACGTCCCGCCCCTTTTTCTGCCAATGGTGTGTCCTGGGCTATGTCCCGCCCCTTTTTCTGCTAATGGTGTGTCCAGGCCTATGTCCCGCCCCTTTTCCTGCCAATGCTGTGTTGTGGGCTATGTCCTGCCCCTTTTTCTGCCAATGGTGTGTCCTGGGCTACGCCCCGCCCCTTTTTCTGCCAATGGTGTGTCCTGGGCTATGTCCCGCCCCTTTTTCTGCCAATGGTGTGTCCTGGGCTATGTCCCGCCCCTTTTTCTGCCAATGGTGTGTCCTGGGCTATGTCCCGCCCCTTTTTCTGCTAATGGTGTGTCCAGGCCTATGTCCCGCCCCTTTTCCTGCCAATGCTGTGTTGTGGGCTATGTCCTGCCCCTTTTCCTGCCAATGCCATGTCCTGGGCAATGCCCCACCCCTTCCTTGCCAATGCTGTGTCCTGGGCTACGTCCCGCCCCTTTTTCTTGCCAATGTCGTGTCCTGGGACCCCCTCCCACCCCTTCCTGCTTGGTTTCCCCGCTTACCGGAGTCATTGGTAGCGGGGAAAAGATCCGGTCCTCTCCCCTTCTAGGCAGGAAGTCAGGTGAGGGCAAGCTTCCTCCCCATGGCCTTAAAGGGTCCA
The DNA here is from genome assembly GCF_965119305.1 of Pelophylax lessonae. Taxonomy (NCBI): domain Eukaryota; kingdom Metazoa; phylum Chordata; class Amphibia; order Anura; family Ranidae; genus Pelophylax; species Pelophylax lessonae. The sequence goes on along the minus strand of NC_138780.1, from coordinate 189,793,390 downwards.
TTTTTTACCTAATGGAAAAAAAATGACTTTTTTTATTTATTTTTTGCTTTTTAGTGTAAATTAGAGATCTGAGGTCTTTTTGACCCCAGATCTCAGTTTAAAGAGGACTTGTCCTGCTTTTTTCTATTACAAGGGATAATTACATTCCTTGTAATGGGAATACACGTGATCAAAAACATTAGGGACAGTGTAAAAATAAAAGGTAACAGAAATAAGAAAAACACACACCACACATGTGAGGTATCGCTGCGATTGTTAGAGCGCGAGCAATAATTCTAGCACTAGACCTCCTCTGTAACTCTAAACTGGTAACCTGTAGAAATTTTTAAAGTGCCGCCTATGGAGATTTTTTAGTACCAATGTTTGTCGCCATTCCACGAGCGTGCGCAATTTTGAAGCATGACATGTTGGGTATCTATTTACTTGGCGCAACTATATCTTTCAAATTTATAGAAAAATATTGGGCTAACTTTACTGTTTTTTTTTTTTTTCGAATTTTGTAATTTAAAAAAAAGTGTATTTTTTTCCAAAAGAAGATTGAGTTTTTTATAAGACCGGACTGTATTTGTTAATACGGTGTGATATAAAATATTGCAATGATCTCCATTTTATTCTCTAGGGTCTCTGTTAAAAAAAAAAAAAATTATATATATATATATATATATATATATATATATATATATATATTGTATGTATTTATGTTTGGGGGTTCTAAGTAGTTTTCTAGCAAAAAATTACTGATTTTTAACTTGTAAACAAGTGTCAGAAACAGGCCCAGTCCTAAAGTGGGAAAAGAAAATCGAAAGGTTTTATTTAAATAGTAACTCCACTTTTGTTGAGGGAAAAAAACATTCCCCTCCTGGGTGATTTCTGTACATTGCAGGGATTTTAACAAACTTTGTTGCAGATTCCTACCTTTTGTTATTGTGTAGAAGCTTGTTTGTGTCCCTATGCGGAGTGAATGGGAGTGGTTTTATAATTATCAGGTGCTGCTGCACCTGCAGGGCTCTGAGGAAAGTGTCAGGGCCTGCATCCCTTTAAAAGTGATTTTCCCTTTGGGAGTATCTCACTAAAAAATCACATTTGTGTTGCAGGGGATGCCCAAAAATCTGACTTGTATCTTAGTGCAGTCTTCTGGGGAAATCAGTGAGCCAATCACACAAGCAGGAAATGTTTCTGGGGGGGCGCTCTGTATACCAGCTGTGTACAAGACGCCTCCAGGTGGCCATATTGCATTTTACAGTAATCATTGTTTGTTCCTCTGTGCTGAGTGAGTCTACTGGGAGTGGTTTTATAATTATCTATCAGCTGTAACAGCTGCAGAGCTCTAATGAGGAAATCTGCTGGGCCTGCATCCCTTTAGACGGTTCCTATTGGGAGTATCTCAACAAAAGTGACATTTTTGTTGCAGGGGATGCCAGAAATCTGACTTGTATCTTAATGCAGACTTCTGGGAAAATTGGTGAGCCAATCACACAAGCAGGAAATGATGTTTCTGGGGGTGTGGTCAGTATACATTCTGTGTACAGAACAGCTCCAGGCAGCCATATTGTATTGCATTTTCAGAAAATTACAACAGCTGCAGATTGAAAAGGAAAGGTCATTGTTAATAACATTCAATTACAATATGATTTGTGTCACAATTGTATACGCTATATTGTTTTTTCTTTATTTACTATTTTTACCCTTTTAATATTCTCATTATTCATTATCCTGTTGATAGGGTGGAGGGAGGAAAGGCAAAATATATTCCGACTGAACTTCGGCTCTTTTTTTTTTTTTTTTTTTTGGAGGGGTGTGGTGGTTGATAAAAAATAAATGATTTACACAGAGAAAATGATGTACGTGAAGCTGGTCACATGCATATATAAAACCGCATAATGTAGAGTTGGGGGTGTTTGCGTTCTTTGTTGGCTGATTGAATTCTCTATCTCCATGGAGGAAGGAACCAGCAGTTTTGTCTCCTCTAGAGATTCAAAACAATTAGATATAAACAGAATCTCCGAGTCTTCGGTTACATGGGAAATATTTCAGTGTGCTTTGTCTTACTGCAGCCCGACCTTGAATGAACTCCAGACGACCATGGCTTCTATTCCTGAGAAGTCCGGGCCCGTCATCCGGGTTCAGGGTGTAAATGTTCCCACCACTCAGCGATTCCGTATGATGAACCTGAATGTCGAGGACAACGATCGCATGGTTTGGACTGGGACATGTTCACGTCTCCAAATTTGCTAAAATCTGCATGGTCCACTCCGCCCACTTTCCCAAAAATATAACCCCCCGATAACGACTTTATGACAAAAACCTGGCAGATCCAATCCGGTAAACTTTAGACCTGGAATACTATGGAGGCCTGCTGCAGATAGTGACCCTTCTCTCCGCCTTGTAATAAGGGACGTCCTTACTTAACCACTTCTGGACCGGAAGGTTTCCCCTCTTAACCAGTTCTGGACCAGAAAGGTTTCCCCCCTTAACCACTTCTGGACCAGAAGGTTTCCCCCTTAACCAGTTCTGCACCCGAAGGGTTTTCTCCCTTACCAGTTCTGGACCGGAAGGGTTTTCTCCCTTACCAGTTCTGGACCGGAAGGGTTTTCTCCCTTACCAGTTCTGGACCGGAAGGGTTTTCCCCCCTTAACCAGTTCTGGACCGGAAGGGTTTTCCCCCCTTAACCAGTTCTGGACCAGAAGGGTTTTCCCCCTTAACCAGTTCTGGACCAGAAGGGTTTTCCCCCTTAACCAGTTCTGGACCAGAAGGGTTTTCCCCCTTAACCAGTTCTGGACCAGAAGGGTTTTCCCCCTTAACCAGTTCTGGACCAGAAGGGTTTTCCCCCTTAACCAGTTCTGGACCAGAAGGGTTTTCCCCCTTAACCAGTTCTGGACCAGAAGGGTTTTCCCCCTTAACCAGTTCTGGACTGGAAAAGGGTTTTCCCCCTTAACCAGTTCTTGACTGGAAGGTTTTCCCCCTTAAGCAGTTGTGGACCGCAAGGGTTTTCCCCCTTAATGATCAGGCCATCTTGCGATTCTGGACTTCGTTACGTTAATGGAAATTTGCGTGGTTGTGCAATGCTGTACCGAAATAAAATTGATGTCCTTTTTTTCCCAGAAATAGAGCTTTCTTTTGGTGGTATTTGATCACCTCTGCGATTTTTTTTTATTTTTTGCGCTATAAACAAAAAAAAAAGAGCGACAATTCTGAAAAAAAAAAAAAACAATATTTTTCACATTCTGCTATATAACATTCCCCCAAAAAAAAATTAAATAACATTTTTCATCCTTCTAGGCCAATTAGTTTTCTGCTACATATTTTTGTTTTAAAGAATTGAAATAAGCATATTTTGATCAATTTGTGCAAAAGTTATCAAGTCTACAAAATATTGGAAAGATTTATGTCATTTTTATTTATATGTTACTAGTAATGGCAGCTATCTGCGATTTTTAGCGGGACTGCGACATTGCGGCGGACAGATCGGACCCCTAACTGACACTTTTGACACTTTTGGGGGTACCAGTGACATTACTACAGTAATCGGTGCTAAAAATATGCACTGTTACTGTAATAATATTGGCAGGGAAGGGGTTAACCTAGTAGGTGATCAAGGGGTTAAATGTAAGCCTAGGGGCGTGTTTACTAACTGTATGGGGGAGGGACTTGTGAAATGGCCATAGAGACATGTGATCCTATTTAGAAGGATCACAGGAGCTCTGTGATCATTCCAGAGAGAACAGTCTGCTGCGTTTACAACAGCTGCCCGTCCTTCTCTTTTAGCGGGGAGCGATCACGGGTGCCCGGCGGCAATCGTGGCCGCCGGCCCTGTGCATCAGCATCCCCGCTGCGGAGTGGTGGCGGGAGCGCACCCGAACGACGCGCACTTGCCCCCCAGCACCATATGCACAACCGACGTATACCTAGGGATTTTAAATCGCTAGTGAAAAGGCTTAATTGAAATCCACTCAATTTAAATCATAATTTTTAAAGAGCAAGTGTGATCTCTGTCCCGCAGCGGCTCTTCCTCTGACCTGCCGTTGACTCACTGACAGTCCCATTCACTTTAATGGGACGGCTGATGATGCGGCAGTGACACTACAAGGTCCGCTAACAGGCGCTGCCATGATGGATCTGAAATGACAGGTGCTCTTTAAATGTAAGGACTCATTCTTGCTGGTAGTATGAAGTTGTGTGAATACATCCATGTTATCTCAGCTTGCAGAGGTTGGATTCATTCAATGAGTTTACCAAAAATGTAAATATTGCCGAATATACAGCCTCATGCTACATAACTAAGCTCCATTTCATGCTGAATAAACTAAATTATTAATGTAATTTTAACCACTTTACCGCTGCTAACTAGGGCTCTACTGCGGCAAAGTGGTTCGTTATCGTCTGGCGACGTAGACCTACGTCGCCAGACACTCCCGCTTCTCAGCGGCGCGCTCCCGCTGTATTCAGTCACAGCGGGAGTCGGGCCAGGGGAGGAGCGGCGGTGATCACCGCCGCTCTTCCCCGATCGTCGGGGAATCGAGTGTGGAAATCCGCCCGCTTGTGTAAACAAAGCAGGTGGATCTCCCAAGTGACAGGCAGGGTCAGATTGCAGGGTTCAGCATAGCTAAACCTGCGATCTGTCCCTGTGTTATAGCACGGATTACTGTAGTAATGTCTCTGGTACCCCCAAAAGTGTCAAAAATGTCAGTCAAGGGTCCGATCTGTCTGCCGCAATGTCGCAGTCCCGCAAAAAAAAAAAACGCAAATCGCCGCCATTACTCGTTAAAAAAAGAAAAAACACCAAAAACGACAGAAATCTTTCCCTTAGTTAGTAAACGCAATAAGTTTTGCGCAAACCAATCAAAATACGCTTATTGCGATTTTTTTTTTTTTACCAAAAATATGTAGCAGAAAACAAATTGGCCTAAAATGATAAAAAATTTTGATTTTTACATTTTTTTGGGGGGGGAATTTCATATAAAAAAATGTGAAAAATATTATTTTTTCAAAATTGTTGCTATTTTTTTGTTTTATAGCGTAAAAAAATAAAAATCGCACAGGTGATCAATTACCACCAAAAGAAAGCTCTGTTTGTGGGAAAAAAAGGACGTAAATTTCGTTTGGGTACGGTGTTGTATGACCGCGCAATTGTCAGTTAAAGTCGCACAGTGCCGAATCGCAAAAAGTGGCCCAGACATAAGACCGCAAAATCTTCCGGTGGTAAAGTGGTTAATAGGAAACTATGTTTTAGATAGATTTTTACAGCAAAAGTATTTTATTAAAATAAATACAATGAAGAATTTAAAAAAATCTGATTTAAATAAAAAAAACAAAGTTTTTTTTTTTTTTGGGATTTAAAAAAAATAAATCATCTACTTTTGAAGTTCTTGCTACCTAAAGCGGTGCTCCAGCCTCCCCCCTCCAAAAATTAAAAAGTCAGCAGCTACACACACTGTACACATACTGTAGCTGCTGACTTTTAATATTAGGACACTTACCTGTCCTGGAGTCCAGCGATGTCGGCAGCGCAGCCCATGTTTCCTTTGGCTGTGGGGTACAGCCGCCACCATTGCCGGTAAGGGAAGCCTTGCTGCTTCATGGGCAGGTCTCTACTGCGCATGCGCAAAGCGTGCTGCGCATTCAGATTGGCTCGGCGGCGGGGGAAGGAGGAGGGGGCCAAACTTCGGAGGGACAGCGCTGCGGCGCCGTCTCCCGAAAGTGGGGAAGGGTACCTGTCAAAAACGGGTACCCGTTCCCCCCTCCCCCCTGAAAGGTGCCAAATGTGGTACCGGAGGTGGGGGAGGAAGCACTTTTGGGTGGAACTCCGCTTTAAATTCCCACAGATATGAATGGTACGCATTGGAAATCATGAAGTATGTTTTTTGTCATGCGACTTTGCAGTCCCAAGTCGCAGGAAAAGTCGCACAAGTGTGAAAGAAGCCTAAATGGCTGTCCCATTGTAACAATTTTGCATCAATTTTTGCAGATTATCTTCTGCACAAGGCTGGATACATCCATGCAGACTTGTAAAGTTACTGACAGGTCCACTTTACATAAACAGAACTTCGTCATTCATTTTTATATTTAGTTCTAAATGGCGACAGACGCCCATTAAAATATACTGTAAATTGGATAGAGAAGACAATTGGATTGAGAACCTAGAAATGATAATTGGCCTGTTGGCCTTCTAAAAGAATTTTGCTCCAAAAATAGCCATTTTGGTAAAGCTGATTTCGTAACTCCATCAAACTAAACTTTGAAAAGCAACAGGAAATATAAACACGTGTCGTCGTGATACTAAAAATAGTTTAATAAACATCTGCACTAAGTGGTGTCGTTGGGAAGTTTCCATCATCTATATTTCCATCTCTATGGTTAGCCGGTGGAGTCGTCTAAGAATTGGTCCATACAACCGGAGAGAGGTCACATGACACCGGAGAGAGGTCACATGACACCCAATGTTCCCCCGAAGATCCCTTCCAACTGTAAAACTTGACTTTTCTTGAGTGCTGTGAAGAAGTGGATGACCTGAGAGCACCAAGTGTTTACTCCATACTCGAGAACCTCTCAGGCTGTCACTTGTGCCGAGGTCATGTTAGGCATTCACCGTGGGTGTATTATGCCAGGAATAATGGAATGCAGCCATGTGCGGTGGCCGGTGCTATTCATAGGCTTTTACTTTTAAAGCTGAACTTAAAGTGCTGCTAAAGACAAAACTTCTTTTTTTTTTAAACTTTGAAGAGTGTAGGGAAGAGTTGATTGACTGCAGCCACTGATTGAGAAAATGTTCTATTATCCTCTTGCCGACCACCCGCCGCAAGGAGGCTCGGCTTCGTTATTTTGAACTTAATTAAAAAAAAAAAAAAAAACACGTTTTGAGGGTTGAACACTCCCTTCATCAGGGCTTTTTTTTTTTTCTTTTTAAGCTTTAAAGAGTGTAGGGAAGAGTTGATTGATTGAGATAAATGTTCTATTATCCTCTTGCCAACCACCCGCCACAAGGAGGCTCGGCTGCGTAATTTTGGCTGCGTTATTTTGAACTTAATTTAAAAAAAAAAAACATGTTTTGAGGGTTGAACACACCCTTCATCAGGGATTTTTTTCTCTTATTCTTTTTTTTTTTTTAAACTTTGAAGAGTGTAGGGAAGAGTTGATTGACTGCAGCCACTGATTGAGAAAAATGTTCTATTATCCTCTTGCCAACCTCCTGCGGCAAGGAGGCTCCGCTGCGTTTTGAACTTCATTAAAAAAAAAAACAAAAAAAAAACACGTTTTGAGGGTTGAACACACCCTTCATCGGGGCTTTTTTTTTTTTTTTTTAAAGCTTTGAAGAGTGTAGGGAAGAGTTGATTGACTGCAGCCACTGATTGAGAAAAATCTTCTATTATCCTCTTGCCGACCACCCGCCGCAAGGAGGCTCGGCTGCATGATTTTGGCTGCGTTATTTTGAACTTCATTAAAAAAAGAAAAAAAAAAACACGTTTTGAGGGTTGGACACTCCCTTCATCAGGGATTCAAGGTTTCACTTATAAAACAAAAATACAGTGTATCAAGGAGTGGTCTCTTTTAGAATACTGCATGTCAACACGTATTCTGTTTATACAGTATATGTTATGTCATTTTGGAAAGTGTTTGTGGATATATATATATATATATATATATATATATATATATATATGTGTATGTATGTATGTATGTATGTATGTGTGTGTGTGTGTGTATATATTCTAATATAAATTATTTTATATTTTTTATAAATAATTGTACTATATTTTACTTTAATTAATATCATTAATTTAAATAAATAGGAATCGTGGGTCATTATCGGCACCTTTTTGAAGCAGTGTTAAAAATCATGCTTGCTGCCTTTTTGGTGCATATTTGGTCCAGTTAAAGAAAAAAAAAAAAAAAAACGCACCAAAAATGCACCTCCCCATTTGAAATGCATTGAAAACCCATTGAAAAATGCACTAGTTTTTCACATTTTTGATACATTTTATTTTTTTAGTCACATAACCTATAAAAAACACACCATGAGCTTTATAACTATATATTTACAATATATGTAAAGCGCGGTTTACACAGCGCTTTACATATATTGTACATGCACATCAGTCCCTACCCTCGAAGAGCTTACAATCTAAGGTCCCTAACTCACATTCATACATACACATAGTAGGGCCAACTTAGACAGGAGCCAATTACCTACCAGCATGTCTTTAGAGTGTGGGAGGAAACCGGAGTACCCAGAGGAAACCCATGCAGGCAACCATGCAAACTCCAGGTAGGTAGTGTCAGGGTTGAGACTCAAACTGGTGACTCCAGTGCTGCTAGGTGCTAACCACTTAGCCACTGTGCTGCATTAAATTTAGGACTAGGTTCACACCATATAGGTGCGATGGAGCATGCGCCCAAGTAGCCTATTTATTTCAATGGGCTGTCTTATGTGCGAGAAATGCATAAAAAAAATGCACCGCACAAAACCGCATTTGGTGCGGTTTGGCAAATGCGTTCGCAGATGCATGGGGGGTGCATTAACAATCAATGGCACCACCATGCGTCTGCTAAACGGCAGAGTGTTTCTGTGCATGTTGGAAAAGGGCATGATTTTGCACGCATTCCCGACACGCAGAAAGTGCGAACCTGGCCTACTACCAGCAGGTGATACAGCATGAGGCTTCACACTTTCAAACTTTACTGAATCCAGGCATTCCCGATGAGCCCTGATGAAGGGGCATGCAAACCCCTGAAACGTGTTGACTTCCTTTTTATCTTGTTGGTTTTTCAATAATGAAAAACTCCTCTGGACTCTGTTATCATTGGCGAAGCGCCCCCTACTGCTTCTCTATAAGACCTCCTCTTTTATTTAGGGATTCTTTGTTGTGTGCGAGCAACCTCACCAAAGCAATTCAGCTTAATAAATAAGATAGTCACTCACAATATTGGACATTTAAAAATAGGAGATCTTGGCGCCTCTTGTGTATGCATTCCCAACACTGGAAGCTGGCTTACAGGAAAAGAGTGGTGACCTCATCAGCGGTCGAGGCCAGGTGCCTAGAGAAAAGTGAGGTCACTGACCTGATTATGTTGACTGACAGGAGTGCCTGGGTCACTAGACTCAATTACAGATTCTTTGGCAGACAATTCATTTCACCTAAATGTATTTAAACTGTAAATTCAGCCATTTTCCCCCAACGCAGTTTTTGAAACGAAGATGTACAATCGTATGAAATCCTGAAAAGGGATGGCATTGTGAAGTTGATGGATGTTCAGATTTTGGGAAGGAATCTCAGGGCTGGTTTTTGGAAGTCACAGGCGGTTGGCAGCAGTGCGGTAGGCGCTCACCTCTCTGCGGTGCTAGACCGGCATGAAGTGGTGACTGACTGTGGAGGTAGAAAGCCCCCGGGGGCCCGAGGAAAACTGCACATTACATTTTTTTTTTTTCCCCCCTCGTCAAAGTTCTGCAAGGCTTGCACTCCTGAATTAATAGAGAAGCTGATTAAGCGAGTTCATTGCCAGTTGTATAGTGTGACAAAGGAAAGAGTACCACGGCTTTCATGCCCGTATTGTGATGTTTAACTATCTGGCTGCCGAAAAATATGTGACCCTGGAAGTTCCTCTGGACTTTGCAGATCCTGACTGCATGCTGAGATACATAGATCAGGGAGATGGCCTTTGTCTATGTGGTCACCAATGTTGTCACACCAGTGGATTCCAGTGCTTTGTCTCCTCTGTGGCACCAATACTGTCTCACACCTCTACTGGATTCCAGTGCTGGGGCTCCTTTGTGATACCAGTACTGTCACACCTCTACTGGGATCCAGTGCCAGGTCTCCTCTGTGAAACCAATGTGGTCATACCTGTACTGGGATCAAATGCTGGGTCTCCTTTGTGATACCAATACTTTCATACCTCTACTGGGATCCAGTGCTGGGTCTCCTCTGCAATACCAATGTTGTGATGCCTCTACTGGGATCGAGTGCTGGGTCTCCTTTTGTGGTACCAATACTGTCATACCTCTATTAGGATCCAGTGACTGGTCACCTTTGTGGTAACAGTACTGTCACATCTGTACTTGGATCCAGTGCCAGGTCTCCTTTATGGTACCAATACTGTCACATCTCTACTTGGATCCAGTGCCGAGTCTCCTTTGCGGTACCAATATTGTCACACACCTCTACTTGGATCCAGTGCCGGGTATCCTTTGCGGTACCAATACTGTCACATCTCTACTTGGATCCAGTGCCGGGTCTCCTTTGCAGTACCAATACTGTCACACCTCTACTTGGTTCCAGTGCCAGGTATCCTTTGCGGTACCAATACTGTCACGTCTCTACTTGGATCCAGTGCCGGGTATCCTTTGCGGTACCAATACTGTCACACCTCTACTTGGTTCCAGTGCCAGGTATCCTTTGCAGTACCAATACTGTCACACCTCTACTTGGTTCCAGTGCCAGGTATCCTTTGCAGTACCAATACTGTCACACCTCTACTTGGTTCCAGTGCCGAGTCTCCTTTGCGGTACCAATACTGTCACGTCTCTACTTGGATCCAGTGCGGTGCCAATATTATTACTCCTCTACTGGTATCCAGCAGTGGTTCTTCTCTGCGGTGCCGATATTGTTACTCCTCTACTGGAATCAAGCCCTGGGTCTTCGCTGTGGCACCAATGTTGTCACACCTCTACTCTGAACCAGGGCCAGGTCTCACCTGCAGCGCCAATGTTTTCACGCCTCTACTAGGAAGAATATATTTGAAAGTTTTTGTGCCTGATGTTCAGCTTTAAATACTAGCAGGAGTTATTGGGACTTGTTCCTCAGCAGCACAAGGACAGCCGGTGGCCCGGTGTGGTGTATAGCGGTGGCGGCGGATACACTAATAACAGACAGAGTAATGCAATAGAAGGGCTGATAATTGGCAGTGTGATGGAGTTATAGGCAGCAATTCCTTGTGAATTCCCCCGGCCGCCATTCATCTCCGGGGCTCTTATGGACTGACTGGAAGCGGTTTTGTCGTGGCACGTCCTTTATCATCTTCTGTTAAACTCGTTATTTTCTCATGCGCCGAGCGAAGGCCGATTCTCCGTCTCTTTATCCTGCAGGGCGCCTCCCGCGATGGTCGTTTTCCAAGCTGCCCATGAGTCTGTGCTGCTTAAAGTAAATGTAATCTATAAATGGCTGACATTTTAGCTTAATAAAGCACAGTGCACCAAAAACAATTGCCTCCTTTTTATTTTATTAAAATATCTACCTCTTTTCATCCATGTTGCTCCCCGGTTGATCTCCTGCAGGCTATTGGCAGCCACTTCCTGTCTGCATGCACTCCAGCGATGACTCCATGGCACTTCTCATGGTGGGTTTTTGAGATCCTGACATCTGTGGGCCATGTATGTGCAATTTTTGTGTTGAAGCAGCCACTTGTACTGTCCATTGAAAGCCCATGTGACAGGGTGACAACACAGGAGCACAAATGGGAGACAGGGACAGAGCGTTGTCACCTTTTTAACAGGAAGTGTCTGAACAAGGGCCTTCATGGCTGCATCACCAGGGATTATTTTAATGAAAAGTCCTGGTTTAATGTTTTGAAATTACTTGTGGGATTGAATGAAATCATGTTTATGAGATTTTAGTGATTTGATTTGGTTTAGATCAGGGGTCTCCAAACTTTCTAAACAAGGGGCCAGTTTACTGCTCTTCAGACTCTAAGGGGACCAGACTGTGTCCAGTGTGCGTAGAAAATGTCCTGTCATCAATGGGAGACAACAATGCCCCATCATTGGTGTCAGTGGGAAGAATAGTACCCCATCATTGGTGTCAGTGGGAGGAATGGTGCCCCATCATTGGTGTCCCGTGAGAGGAATAGTACCCCATCATTTGTATCAGAGGAATAGTGCCCCATCGTTGATGCCGGTGGGAGGAATAGTGTCTGATCGTTGGTGCCTGTGGGAGGAATAGGGACCCATCGTTGGTGCCGGTGGGAGGAATAGGGTCATATCGTTGGTGCCGGTGGGAGGAATAGGGACCCATCGTTGGTGCCGGTGGGAGGAATAGGGTCCCATCGTTGGTGCCGGTGGGAGGAATAGGGTCCCATCGTTGGTGCCGGTGGGAGGAATAGGGTCCCATCATTGGTGCCGGTGGGAGGAATAGGGTCCCATCGTTGGTGCCAGTTGGAGGAATAGGGTCCCATCGTTGGTGCCAATTGGAGGAATCGTGTTCCATCATTGGTGCCAGTGGGAGGAATAGTGTCCCATCGTTGGATCCCAGTGGGAGGAATAGGGTCTCATCATTGGTGCCGATGGGAGGAATAGTGTCCTCATCGTTGGTGCTGGTGGGAGGAATAGGGTCCCATCGTTTGTTGCCGGTGGGAAGAATAGGGTCCCATCGTTGGTGCCGGTGGGAGGAATAGTGTCCCATCGTTGGATCCCAGTGGGAGGAATAGGGTCTCATCATTGGTGCCGATGGGAGGAATAGTGTCCTCATCGTTGGTGCTGGTGGGAGGAATAGGGTCCCATCGTTGGTGCCGGTGGGAGGAATAGAGTCCCATTGTTTGTGCCGGTGGGAGGAATAGGATCCCATCCTTGGTGCCGATGGGAGGAATAGGGTCCCATCCTTGGTGACGGTGGGAGGAATAGGGTCCCATCGTTGGTGCCAGTTGGAGGAATAGGGTCCCATCGTTGGTGCCAATTGGAGGAATCGTGTTCCATCATTGGTGCCAGTGGGAGGAATAGTGTCCCATCGTTGGATCCCAGTGGGAGGAATAGGGTCTCATCATTGGTGCCGATAGGAGGAATAGTGTCCTCATCGTTGGTGCTGGTGGGAGGAATAGGGTCCCATCGTTTGTTGCCGGTGGGAAGAATAGGGTCCCATCGTTGGTGCCGGTGGGAGGAATAGGGTCCCATCGTTTGTTGCCGGTGGGAAGAATAGGGTCCCATCGTTGGTGCCGGTGGGAGGAATAGGGTCCCATCGTTTGTTGCCGGTGGGAAGAATAGGGTCCCATCGTTGGTGCCGGTGGGAGGAATAGGGTCCCATCATTGGTGCCGGTGGGAGAAATAGTGTCCTGTCTTTGGTGTCAGTGGGAGAAATGGTGCCCCATCATTCGTGCCCTGATCCTTCCTGGAGGGGCATCTCTGATGTACAGAAAGTGCTGCAACAGCACTGACATTTACAACACCCTGGCCGGTGGTTGTGTTGGACTGTAGGTGAGGAGACTTATCAGAATCTAAACCCCTCCCCAGATACTGCCCCCCCTGAGGAATAAGAATGGGGTACATAGGAAAAAAAATAGAAATAAAGACACAATGTTTGACAAATCTTTTATTAAAAAATAAAACCCCCCAAAAAAATGTCCCTTGTAAATCCATTGTGAATTGCAAAGCCTGCTGACATGTGAAATAAAAAAAAATAAAAAAACGCACCAATACCGCTAGCTGAATGGCGGCTCCCTGAGCTGTCATCCACTATATAAGGGAAGGGGCGGGGATAGTGATGACATCATCATTGACTAATAGGATAACATTTGTGATGTAACAGATATGGAACATTGTGATGTGCCTTTTACAGATTTACACTCTTGCTGTTCCATATTTCAGTAATTCTATTTTATGATGTAGATGTTTCCTCTAGAAGTCCTCTGTATATAAAGGAAGGTGAATAACCTAAATCTGCATTAATAGAATCTTTTATAGTGACATTCACAAACACTGCCCCCCCCCCCCCCCCCCACATCTGTACCTGACCCCACCGCCAGCCCTGACTCTGGAATGGGGTCACAATAAAGTATATAGAATATCATCAGCCGACTTTGTATTAGAAATCAGCGTAGCGGTGTGATTATATAAAACCCTAATCTGCGTCATATTATTCCGGAGATTATTGGAGATGGCAGATGGGCCGCCAATACCTGGCCGGCTGTGCCGGGGACACGCTGATATGACGTATCCGTACCGTATATACCGGATTATATCCAGAGAGATGATTTATACAGATCAGGAGACTCAACCCTGATCTTTTTTTTATATATATATATATATATATATATATATATATATATATATATATATATATATATATATATAATATGTGTGTGTAATATATATATATATATATATATATATAATATAAATATACACTATTTTAGCAAAATTATTGGGACGCCTGCCTTTACACGCACATGAAGTTTGATGGCTTCCCAGTCTTATGCCCCATACACACGTGCAGATTATCTGCAGACTTTTGTCTGCAGACTTACCAAAACCATATAATATGAGGTCAAACCTAAACACTTTCAATTTGTATGCAATCCGGCAGGCCCTTGCACTACATAGAAAAGGTAAGTCTGCAGACAAAAGTCTGCAGATAATCTGCACGTGTGTATGGGGCATTAGTCCGTAGGGTTCAATGTTGAGTTGGCCCACCCTTTGCAGCTTCAATTCTTCTGGGAAAGCTGTCTGCAAGGTTTAGGAGTGTCTATGGGAATGTTTGACCATTCTTCCAGAAGCGCATTTGTGAGGTCAGGCACTGATGTTCAGCTCAAATTCATCCCAAAAGGTGTTCTATCGGGTTGAGGTCAGGACTCTGTGCAGGCCAGACAAGTTCCTCCACCCCAAACTTGCTCATCCATACCTTTTTATGAAGGCTGAGGACAGGCTGGAGGCCATTGGGGGATCAGAGGTTCCTGGCTGATACCAGAATGGAGGCTGAGGACAGGCTGGAGGCCATTGGGGGATCAGAGGTCCCCGGCTGATATCGGAGAGGAGGCTGAGGACAGGCTGGAGGCCATTGGGGGATCAGGCATCCCCGGCTGATATCCGAGCGGAGGCTCTCTCCTATTTTAAATGACTTTCTCTGCGGTTTGAGCCCGGCTGATAGAGCGGAGGCTGAGGACAGGCTGGAGGCCATTGGGGGTCAGAGGTCCCCGGCTGATACCAGAGCGGAGGCTGAGGACAGGCTGGAGGCCATTGGGGGTCAGAGGTCCCCGGCTGATACCAGAGCGGAGGCTGAGGAAGGCTGGAGGCCATTGGGGGGTCAGAGGTTCCCGGCTAATAGAGCGGAGGCTGAGGACAGACTGGAGGCCATTAGGGGGTCAGAGCTCCCTGGTTGATACCAGAGTGGAGGCTGAGGACAGGCTGAAGGCCATTGGGCGGATCAGAGATCCCCGGCTGATATCAAAGCGGAGGCTGAGGACCGGCTGGAGGCCATTGGGGGATCAGGCATCCCCGGCTGATATCTGAGCGGAGGCTCTCTCCTATTTTAAATTACTTTCTCTGCAGTTTGAGCCACTATGTCCCCGAGGAGCGTGCACGTGAGTCTCCTCTCATTGTTGTGTATGTATAGGTATAGTATAATTATAGAGCGTGTATGTGAGCGTCTGCACAGTATTACGTTACACCGCCGCAGAGCGTCTGGACACAAGGTCACCGCTGACAAGACTACAATGCCGCAAAGTCAGTAAAGCGTAGAAATGGCACATTTTACGCACCAATAGATCGGTGTGCAGGGCTCATAAAGAACCCCAATCTCTGTAAAGGGTTAGCAACCCCCAAATTTAGGCCCATGGTAGGGCCGGCTCTGGATATAGAAGCAATAAAAATGAAAGCGTTAGTGACTACGGTAGGTATGTCTATTGGGGTTGAAATAAACAGATTAACACATTAGATTGAGTTTACCTTTCCAATAAATGTTTTGCGAATCCCACCACAAGAGTTGCATTTTTTGGATACTGGGCACTCCCTCCCTCTGACCCATTATCTGAACCTAGGCAAAGCCACTGACTGAAGCTCACAGATGGGTTGTTAAGGATGAAAATTGGAGCTTTTATTTCCATAAAATATCATTTTGACCTTTTCCATAGGTGTGCACCCCAAAGCTCATGTGTGCATATATAATATATACACACATGTACAGTGTCAGTAGAGCACGGGTGCTGGTAGGTCTTGCAGCGGACGGCGTTGGTAGGTCTGGCAGCGGACGGCGTCGGTAGGTCTGGCAGCAGACGGCATCAGTAGGTCTTGCAGCGGACGGCGTCGGTAGGTCTTGCAGCGGACGGTGTTGGTAGGTCTTGCAGCGGACGGCGTCAGTAGGTCTTGCAGCGGACGGCGTCGGTAGGTCTGGCAGCGGACGGCGTCGGTAGGTCTGGCAGCGGACGGCGTCGGTAGGTCTGGCAGCGGACGGCGTCGGTAGGTCTTGCAGCGGACGGCGTCGGTAGGTCTTGCAGCGGACGGCGTCGGTAGGTCTTGCAGCGGACGGCGTCGGTAGGTCTTGCAGCGGACGGCGTCGGTAGGTCTTGCAGCGGACGGCGTCGGTAGGTCTGGCAGCGGACGGCGTCGGTAGGTCTGGCAGCGGACGGCGTCGGTAGGTCTGGCAGCGGACGGCGTCGGTAGGTCTGGCAGCGGACGGCGTCGGTAGGTAGGGCAATGGACGGCGTTGGTAGGTAGGGCAGAGGACGGTGTCATGTAGGTAGGGCAGAGGACGTCGTCGATAGGTCTTGCAGCGGACGTTGTCAGTAGGTCTTGCAGCGGACGGCGTCAGTATGTAGGGCATTGGACGGCGTCTGTAGGTAGGGCAGCGGACGGCGTCTGTAGGTAGGGCAGCGGACGGCGTCTGTAGGTAGGGCAGCGGACGGCGTCGGTAGGTAGGGCAGCGGACGGTGTCGGTGGGTATTATGGCAATGGACGGTGTCAGTAGGTATGGCAGTGGATGGCGTCAGGCAGGGTGAATCAGCACTGAACAGGGTGATGAGGGGTGTGCCCAGGCACAGCGGCACACCCTGTGCGCACTCCTAAGACCTTTCCTACGCTCAGTGCTACTGATTTCTTCCATTTTCTTTCTGTCTTCATACACTCACTCCAGTGTTGACTGCACTGCTCTGGACCAGCGTCATCACGTCCACTTGTAGTCTGCACAAGGGGGCTCTTGTGACCTGGTGACAACACAGGAGCATGATTGGGAGCCAGGGACAGAGCGCTGTCACCCTATTCCAGGAAGTGCCTGAACAAGGACCTTCATGGCAGGATAAAATTTGAAAACGACTTTTTTTTAAATTGAAAGCGACTTTTGAAACGACATGAACATGCTAAAGCCTCTATGTGATTTTAGTGATTGGGTTCAGGTCTACGCATTGATAAAAAGCCTGAACGGAGGACGCAGGCGTGCGAAGGGAAAAAGAGGAAAGAATTCTGTGCAGGCAGCATGAATTCTCTGCAACTCCGGTGCCTGCAGCAAGATGTGAGCTCTGGATGGGGTCGTGTATGACGGGGAGATTAATTAGGGAATACAGGCGGTGACATCGTTTTATCTTCCTGACTCTCGGATACATTCCTCCTGTGTGCCGGAGTCTCACTTCTCCACCACCCTTCATTCCATCAGATGACGCTTTCTTTCACCCGCCTGTCAGCCCAATCGCCGGAGCGTCCATGGCGGCCAGGCGGCCACGAAAATGCTGCCTGGATGTATGCCGGCAACCGCCGATCGTCTGTAAAACACACAGAATGGAGACCTGCCTATGTAAACAAGACCGATCTCTGTCCTGACAGGGGGGAAGGGATGGATTATGTGTTCCTGCAAAGCAGGGAATAAAATCCATCCCCGGTTCACCGCACTGCTCTGCAAATCACATGCGATGTCTGCGCGATGCAAATTCAGCCACACAGATTGTATGGCTGAATTTGCATCAGATTCGGACACCACTCGCACAGGACCCTTTTTTGGGTCAACACCAGAATCAGATCGCATTGTTGGCTCACACCAATGCGATCCGATTGATGTCTGAACTGACAGTTCACGCTGTGATATGTGAACTGATCTGAGGGTGTCATTAACTTTGTATTGACACCCCCAGCGATTTGCATTTGTCATGCACGGATGCCTATGCAAGTCGCACCCGAAATCGCCAAAAGTGGTGCAGAAACTACTTTGCAAATCGATGCAGCACCGCCGATTTGAACATGGCCATTGCATTGGCTATTTTTTAACATTTTATTTTTTTATTTTTTATTGGCGACACAACGCAGCGTCTGCCTGTTAGGTCGCCATTTTTCATACTTTGTCGATAAACCATTTACACCATTAGCCGTAATAAAGAGACACAAATGAAGCGGAAAACATTTTCTGTGACTGATCCACTCTCCGTAATTCCGCATCCACTCTTATTAATAACAGCCGCAGACGCGGAAGCCGTCCGCGCGTCATTCGCCGCCGCCGCGTTTGTCACTTGCTATTGTGTATTCGATTAGGAGAATTATTATTACTGTTAGTCTTGTAAAAATACACAAGAGGCGCAGTAACTACACCGCTAATCAAACTCATTTAGTAAGACAGAAATGCGCGGCTCCTGACACTGGAATAGAGGAGCTGAACGAATGCCGGGGACATTGGAAGGAGGATTTACCCACTTTACCACCGGAGGATTTTGCTGTCTTGCGTCCAGGCTACTTTTTGCGATTCGGCAATGGGCGACTTTAACTGACAATTGCGCAGTCATGCAATGCTGTACCCAAACGAAATTTTACGTCCTTTTTTCCCCACAAACAGAGCTTTATTTTGGTGGTATTTGATCACCTGTGCGATTTTTACTTTTTGCGCTATAAACAAAAAAAGAGCGACAATTTTGAAAAAATAAAAATATTTTTCACATTTTGTTTATTTGAAATTCCCCCCCAAAAAATGTAAAAATCAAAATTTTTTATCATTTTAGGCCAATTTGTTTTCTGCTACATATTTTTGGTAAAAAGAATCGCAATAAGTGTATTTTGATTGGTTTGTGCAAAAGTTATCGCATTTACTAACTAAGGGAAAGATTTCTGTCATTTTTGGCGGGTTTTTTTTTTTTTTTTTTATAACTATTAATGGCAGCGATCTGCGATTTTTTTTTTTTTTTTTTTTTTTTTTTTTTTTGTGGGACTGCGACATTGCGGCGGACAGATCGGACCCTTGACTGACATTTTTGACACTTTTGGGGGTACCAGTGACATTACTACAGTAATCAGTGCTATCTAGATTGTAAGCTCTAACGAGCAGGGCCCTCTAGTTCCTCCTGTATTGTAACTGTATTGTCTTCCTTCACATTGTAAAGCGCTGCGCAAACTGTTGGCGCTATATAAATCCTGTATAATAATAATAATAATATATATGCACTGTTACTGTAAAAATGACACTGGCAGGGAAGGGGTTAATTTTATTGGAGAGGGAGGGGTTAATGTATGCCTGGTGCTTACTGACGTGTGTGGGGGGAGGTGACTGAGTGACACAGGGACAGATCCAGGGTTCAACTATGCTGAACCCTGCAATCTGACCCTGTCTGTCACTTAGGAGATCCGCCCGCTCTGTTTACACAAGTGGGCGGATCTCCAGACTCGATTCCCCGACGATCGGGGAAGAGCGGCGATCGCCGCTGCTCCTCCCCTGGCCCGACTCCCGCTGTGACTGAATACAGCGGGAGCGAGCCTCCGGCGGCGTGCGTGCGCCGCCGAGAAGGGGGAGTGTCTGCTGACGTAGGTCTACGTCGCCAGACCTACAAGAGCCACTTTGCCGCATTAGAGCTCTAGTGAGCAGCGGTAAAGTGGTTAAAGAAAAATACATTCCCCTCTGGGTGATCTCTGTACATTGCAAGGATTATAAAAAAAACTTTGTTGCAGATTCCGACCTTTTGTTATTCTGAAGAAATCATTGTTTGTTCCTCTGTGCTGAGTGAGTCTACTGGGAGTGGTTTCATAATTCTCTATCAGCTGTGGCAGCTGCAGAGCTCTGAGGAAATCTGCTGGGCCTGCATCCCTTTAGACGTGTTCCTATTGGGAGTATCTCACCAAAAATGACATTTTTGCTGCAGGGGATGCCAGAAATATGTTATCCCAGCGAGCGAGAGGGGACATCCTACCCCCCACTCCCCCCACCCCCTTCCCGCTGCCTTCCGTGGCTCTGCCTGGGTCTCATCGCCCACTGGGAGACCAGGGCAACCAGCTGGCACGTCCACTGGCTGGTTGGAGTCCTGAAAAAAGCCAGATTTGGCTTTGACCGGGTCTCCGATGTATTAAATGCGCCAGCACAGCCTGTGATTGACAGTTTAGCTCAGTTCCTGTGAGCTGCGTGATGGGGGGTCCTTCCCCTCCCCTCCAATCAGATCCCATAGCTTTCTTTACTCAGCTTTGCAGAGTGTAGCTTCAGCTTTCTGCCCCCTTTTATCGGAACGCTCAGACAAGCTTTATTTCTAGACTTTGAATGGCTCTAGAGAAGAGAAGGCTGCAGATAAACGGGTGCAACTTATGTAGGAAGATTTGTTCCAGGCCAGTCACTTTACTGGGTATATGGAAGGGTTTACAACCACTTTTTAAAAAAAAAAAAAAAAAAAAAAAAAAAACCTTCTGTGTTCTTCTCCACCTAAATACTTACCTGAGCCTGATCTGGATCCAGCACCATGCCCAAAAGCAGCTGCTCTCTCTGCTCTCTCTCTCTCTTTACTGGGTATGGGGGCAGCAGGGGGAGCCATTCATTTCTGCTGCTGTCAAACACAACCAATAAGGAGAGAGATGGAGTGGGGCTGAGCCGCACTGTGTATGTCAATGGACACACATAGCCCATCAAGCCCGCATGATTGTTCCCATAGCAACCGGCTTGGAAGAGGGTAGGAGTTAGGAACACTAACTGGGGACCCCGGAAAAGGAGGATTGGGGCTGTTCTGTGTGAAACCATTACACAGATTAAGTATAACATGGTTGTTTTTATTTTTTATTTTTTTTTTTTTTAAATCCTTTACAATCACTTTAGAGCACATGCACCAAGAAGATTCCCCTGTAGTGAATATTTGGTGAATGTCCCGTTTATTGCTTTATACCTTGTAAAACAACCCATTCAGTTTAAAACTGAAATTAGACATTTTTGTATAGATCTAAAAAACAATACATTTTTTCCCCCTTTTTTTTTGTTATAAGTGATCCTATTCCCTCATAATGTAATCATAAGAGCTGGGGGAGAAGAAGCAGCAGCACACTGATCTTCCCAGTGAGTGGCTGTGTGTGGGGGGGGTGTCAGGACAAGTCCGATCATTGGAGGTGTATGCTTGATTGCATGCACAGCTGCTTCCCCCTTTTGACAACGTTGTCATTATTTAATTTTGGTGTGGTGAAGGCTCATGTGCTGTTGCTGGTTGTTTTTGATTGGGTCATTTTTCTAATAAGGGTCCTTTCTCACGAACGATCCGATCAGATCCACCTGTCAGTTTTTTTTAGGCGGACCTGATCGGATCCTCCATGCACCCCTATGTGGCAGCGGATGTCAGCGGAGACATGTCCGCTGATACCCGATGCCATCCGATCCCATCCTGTCCGTGAAATGAAACCCTATTTTCCATCTGTCCAGCGGATGGGATCGGATGAGAATAGACACGCGGTCTGTTCAGGGCAGTCTTTATTATTGATTGGACCCCGGGCAAAGATTTTCTTGGGCCACTTTTTTAACTATTTGCGGGCAGGGCAGGCTCAAGGGGAAGCTGCCTTGGGCCCCACAACAATGACTGGGCCCAGGGCAGCTGCCCCTTTTGCCCTGTGGTAAAGACGGGCCTGGGTCCGTTATTATCCGATTCCCCCATAGAGGAGAGCGGGGATCTGACAGCTCCATCTCTGCACACAGAACGGAGACGGAGCGGTCATCTGCCTGCTCAGCGGGGAGCGGAGGATCGATCCCCCTGCTGAGCAGAACGGAGTCCGCCGGCGGATGCGGACAGTGTGAAAGGACCCTAAAGCTGTTTTTTTGTTTTTATAACCATAGTGTTCCACTATGTGACTTTTTTGCTGGACGTTTTGTTCCTCCTTTTTTTATACATTGGAGGAGAGCAGGCTGAGTTCCCCGGCTTAGCTAGAGAACTGACCACACTGTGCCCTAATGCTTAGTGTGGTTGGTTTTTATTAGGAAAGCAGAGGGACTGGCAGGAACACCAAGGATCTCACATAAAGGAAGCAATACAAACAGAACAGGAGACTTTCTCATACACGTACATGGTACCCACTTAATCCCCGGAAGATTTTACCCCCTTCCTGACCAGGGGGTATTTTGCCATTCGGCACTGCGTGACTTTAACGGACAATTGCGCAGTCGTGCGACGCTGTACCTAAACTAATTTGACGTCCTTTTTTTCCCACAAACAGAGCTTTCTTTTGGTGGTATTTGATCACCTGTGCGATTTTTTGATCATGCGCTATAAACAAAAAAAAAGAGCGTAAATTTTGCAAAAATAACAATATTTTTCACATTTTTTTTTATATGAAATTCCCCCAAAAAAATGTAAAAATCAAAATTTTTTAACATTTTCGGCCAAATTGTTTTATGCTACATATGTTTGGTAAAAAATCGCAAAAAGCGTATTTTGATTGGTTTGCGCAAAAGTTATCGCGTTTACTAACAAAGGGAAAGATTTTTTTTTTTTTAAACGCGTAATGGCGGCTATCTGCGATTTTTTTTTTTTTTTTTTTTTTTTTTTTTTTTGCGGGACTGTGACATTGCGGCGGACAGATCGGACCCTTGACTGACATTTTTGACACTTTTGGGGTTACCAATGACATTACTATACATCAGAGGCGTAACTAGAACCTTCAGGGCCCCGATGCAAGAAACCATGAAGGGCCCCCCAGACATTTGGCCGGGGCCCTTCCCTTCAAGCCCGGGGCTCTTCCCACTAATCCTGGGGCTCTTTACTCTCATTGCATGGCCTTTTATTATGGTCCCGCAGCAGGATCCTTTCACAAGTTCTGCAGTGGGCCCCCTTCCTGCAATCTTGGGGCCTCCCCACAGTGGTGCAATGCCAGGGCCCAGTCGCAAGTGTGACCTTTGAGATCCTGGAAGTTCACCCACTGGTTTTCTACCGGGCCCCCTGGAGCATGGGGCCCCAGTAGCAATTGCAACCCCTGCAACCCCTGTAGTTACGCCCCTGCTATACATATACAATGACACTGGTAGTGAAGGGGTTAACTTTTTTTTGAGGGAGGGTCTGTGTTTGTCCCTAGGGGCGTGATTCTAGCTGTGATTGGCTGTGGCTTGAGGTGTAGGAACAATGATCAACGGTCCTACATAGTAGAACCGTATGATCACCATTCATACACAGGGGAGAATGACAGGCGACTTGTTTACAGTAGCCGCCTGCCTTTCTCCCGCTGTCACGGACATCGGGTCCGCCGCTCACACGCACGGGGGGGGGGGGTTCCGGCGGCGCGCGCTCGCCCCCCAGAGCCTCACAGGCTAGTGACGTACCGGTACGTCACTTTGCCTGTGAGGGGCTGACCGCCGCAGTATATGTACTTGCAGCGGTCAGCAAGTGGGTACAGCAGCCACATATCAGGAATATGAAGTTTTGGGGTAACAAACTCTTTCAGTTTAAATAGATCAACTGTCTTGTTTTTTACCAGTAAAATTCCTCATCACATTTTTGCTGTTGCAGCATTTGCAGTGATGTTGGGAATCATTTTAATCCACTGAACTGGTGTCAGTAAAGATGGGGGCCACTACTAGGTGAAACAACTGTCATTCACATGGGGCCCCCACAATTAGAATAATGGAAATGGTCCTCTTCCTTTTATCAGGACCCTTCCTGGGCGCTCTGCACCCTCCATGTTCTCTCGGCGCACTCTGGCACCTGTTGAGCACGATGTGGCAGGAACAATTTAAATTAACATATTGTATCACGTTGATGCATTGGAAGTGACACGTCTGGAGACCGAGCCATCGCATGCAGGCATTTAATGTTTAATGTATAGAGAGGAGACAGAACCATCTGCTCAGCACTTTATCATGGAAAAAAACAACACCGGTTCTAGAAAATACAGATTTCTAATTCCAGACCCGGGGTCACCAACCTTCTCCACACTAAACAATGAGTCATAGACCTCAGTTCACCCCAATTCCTGCACCTTTACACCTCAGATCACTCAAATCTGTACCCTCCAACCTCAATTCACCCCAATTCCTGCACTATTCAACCTTAATTTACCCCAAATTCCTGCTCCTTCACACCTCAGATCACCCCCAATTCCTGCTCCTTCACACCTCAGATCACCCCAATTCCTGGACTATCACACCTCAGATCACCCCAATTCCTGCACCATCACACCTCAGATCACAGTCATCACACCAATTCCTGCACCTTCACACCTCAGATCACCCCAATTCCTGCTCCTTCACACCTCAGATCACCCCAATTCCTTCACCTATCATCCCTCAGATCACCCCAATTCCTGCACCTTCACACCCCAGATCACCCCAATTCCTGCACCTTCGCTCCCCAGATCACCCCAATTCCTCTACCTTCACACCTCAGGTCTCCCAAATTCCTGTATCTTCATATCTCAGATCACCCCAATTCCTGCACCTTCACATCTCAGATCACCCCAATTCCTGCACCTTCACACCTCAGATCACCCTAATTCCTGCACCTTCACATCACCCCAATTCCTGCACCTTCATGCCCCAGATCACCCCAATTCCTGCACCTTCACACCCCAGATCACCCCAATTCCTGCACCTTCACCCCTCAGATCACCCCAATTCCTGCAACTTCACATCACCCCAATTCCTGCACCTTCGCATCCCAGATCACCCCAATTCCTGGACTATCACACCACAGATCACCCCAATTCCTGCAACTTCACACCTCAGATCAACCCAATTCCTGCAACTTCACACCTCAGATCAACCCAATTCCGGCACCTTCACACCCTCAGATCAACCTGAATCCTGCACCGTCACACCTCTGATCACCCCAATTCTGCACCTTCACACCTCGCATCACAGTAATTCCTGAACCTTTACATCTCATATCGCCCCCAATTCCTGTACCTTCACACCTCTGATCACCCCAATTCCTGCACCTTCACACCTCTGATCACCCCAATTGCTACACCTTGCACCTTCAAACATCAGGTGACCCCAATTCTTGTACCGCCACACCACAGATCACCCTCTTTCCTGCATCTTCACACCTCAGATCACTGCAATTCCTACAACATCACACTTCAGATCATCCATTAGTGCGTTGATTTCCACACTAATGGGAAAAAACAAAGATTTTATTTTTATAATTAGTTTAGTTTACTGTGTGCATTGGGTTTCATAAATGTCATTTAGAGCCCATTCACATCATTGTACACAAGTTATGCCGTGCATTGCAACATGTCCTATGGACTGCCAGCACACTAAAACGCACCAAAAATGCTTCATACACCATTTTTGGCGAGGTACATTGGGGTGCCATTGAGAATAAATGGCACCACACTGCACCAACGCGTGTACCGTGCATTGCCACAATACAATAGTGTGAAACAGTGCTGGGACAAGGTCATCCAGCGCCCAGGGCAAAAATGCCAAACTGTGCCCATTCCTTCCCTTAGAGTCAGAGCTAGGGCGCCCACATCCCTGCAATTAACACTTGTGCCCAGGGCAGCTTCTCCTCCTGCCCACCCCTTGTTCCGGCCCTGGTGTGAAAAGGCCCTTTAGGGTTTACCTCTCCTTTAAATCGCCTGCTGCATTCTTCTGTCTGTGGGGGATTCTATTGTTGTTTTCGATCTCTGCGCTGAGCTCCGGACCCTGCACACTTGCTGTGCCAATCATATGGGGTTCCCACCATTCCATAAATTCTAATTGGATGCTATAAATAACCGCCCTTATGAATTGCTCTTAACTAATTGGATAAACCTGTTTATTTTTATTTAATCCAATTAGGATAACTTCCTTCAGCTGCACACATTCCTTAACTATTTAACAAAAAAAGTTATCGCTGCCTAAATTTCTACGCACAATGGGAAGCCACCATGGCTGTAATTAATGCTTATTTATAGGAAAGGCCAATTAACACTCGCCCGTGTCCCCCACAGGCTCGGCTGTCGGAAGAATTTGATTTACGGAAGTTTCCTGCGCCCAAACTGCTCATATTTTTTAGGATGCATAGAGACGCTCATACAGTCCAAATTGCCTTCCATAGTCACTAACAAGCTCACAGCTGCTCCCGGGTCCCCATAGTGAGAATTAAAACCGTTACTGTACTTTAAATGCACTTAACGTACCTGCAGTAATGTGGATTTATGGCGGAACAATCTGCCACCTATTCTGCCATGTTAAATAAGCATTGCAATACGTGCTTTGCATACCGGCATATATTATTCCCACCGTGATTGATGTGATTGGTTTATTGCGCTCTCTTCTGTACAGCGCGACAGAATAAGTTGGCGCCATGCGCATGAACAAATTACAATAATTTAATTTGCAACTAGGGGTGCGGTTTCTGTGTACTCCCTAAAGTATAGTTGCCAACATTTTAAAATAATTACGAGGGACACCTTAAGGCTCGGTTCACACTAGGTCGCTCCGACTTAGGGGGCAACCTGTGAAGTCCCGTGCACCGCGACTTCAGTGCAACTTGCACGGACTTCATAAAATGAATGTCTATGCAAGTCGCCTCCAGGTCGCCCCAAAGTAGTACAGGACCCTTTTTCTAAGTCGGAGCGACTTGTGTCGCTCCTATTAGAACGGCTCCTGTACTACACAGTGGGAGCGTGACGGACTGCGACTAGTCAGGCTGACAAGTCGCCTGACAAGTCGGATCAATGTGAATGCGGTCTAAGGGGTTAAAGAACCCCAACGCCTGCCGGACACGTGGCTTGCAGCGTCACACTTTTACTCTTATCACAATATAGGGTCTGGTAGTAAACTGAAGAGAGATAAACATATTGCTCTGAATATTGAAATACACAAAATATAATAATAAAAAAAAAAAAACTCTGTAAAAACTTCTATAAATTCTGCTGCTAGAGGGCTAACACCTTGTCTGAACTATATATATGTATATATATATATATATATATATATATATATATATATATATATATATATATATATATATATATATATATATATATATATATATGATATATTGATATATGTATGTATATGCATATATGTGTGTGTGTGTGTGTGTGTATATATATATATATATATATATATATATATATATATATATATATATATATATATATATATATATATATATATATGTGTGTGTGTGTGTGTATATGTGTGTGTGTGTATATATATATATATGTGTGTGTATATGTATGTGTATATATATATATATATATATATATATATATATATATATATATATTGTGTGTGTAGCCCTGCCCCCTGTTTCTTCCCATTGGCTCACCGGCTGGGATTGACAGCAGCGAGAGGAATTGACTCTCTCAGCCAATGAGAAGGGAGAGTTCCCAGAGAGCCGAGGCTCTGGTGCACATCGCTGGATCAAGAGGAGTTCAGATAAGTATTGGGGGATGGTGGTGTAGCTGCTGCACATAGGTTTTTTGCTGTAATGCAAAGAATGCATGAAGGTAAAAAACCCTAAACCTTTAGAAACGCTTAAGTCTTGATTTAGCCTCCATTCACGCATAGCAAGAACTTACAGAACAGGGATGCTCAACCTTTTGAACAGTGAGGGCCACTTAAGTGATTTGTTAAGCCGCTGAGGGCTGCCCCCCCCCCCCCCCAAACTGCAAATAAAAGTGAGCACTTACTGTCCTGAGCTCCCTATAAGGCTGCTTTCACACTGAAGCGCTGCAGTTTACTTGAGCCGCAGGGACAGCAGAGGATACCGAGTTAGCTACTCTGAGCCATAGACTTCTATTACATCTTGTGGGGGTGGTGCACTCTCTGAAAGAAAACCAGAACTCTTGCATTCGGTAGTTTTGGTGCACTTTCAGGAAGCGCACCAGACCAGGATTTAATAGAAGTCTATGGCTCAATGCAGCTAACCCACAGGTGTACTGCGCCTCACCTGCGGATCAGTGTGAAAGCAGCCTAATAACCCTTTTTTTATAGGTACCAATATGCTCATTGCAAAAGTGCAGTGTATGTGATGTTTGTTTATTACACTGACCTTTTTCCTCTTCCAGCTTCTGCTGGCATTGCTCTCCAGGCTGCTAGAAAGGTCGCAGGTGAAGTGTACTTGGTATCACTTTGCATGGGACAGGAGCCGGCGCTACAGAGGAAGCATCAGCTCATGAGGCTCCTTCTCCCTCCGTGGCCACCTGCTTCCTCTGCTGCCAGTTCCATGTACTCCTATGCTCTGGGATGGTGGGTCAGCAACCCATGGATTGCTATATGGGCTTGCTGACCCACCTTCCCAGAGCATTGGGCATGTGCTCTCCTGGTTTGAGGTGACATCAGAGGGCTCCGCGGGCCATGGATGGAGCACCCCTCTTATGCAAAAACAGGATATATAAAAAATTTTAGAAATGTTTTTGTACAAGCATTCATGCTCCTGGGTGGGAGAAGAGTAGAGGACAACAGTTCATGCTTACCGGTGCTTCTGATGAGGTCTATGGGGGTCCAAAAAAACTTCAACAGTTTTCATCTTTTGACCCATTAAATAGAAAGAAGAACTAAGTTTTGGTGAGCAGCTTAGATTTACTTTTGACTGAGCGTGAAGATGGGCCGTGGAAGCCAGCACCAGGGCCCTCCATATGGTTTAAATGGGGGAAGTCTGGAGCAGAGTCATGGGTTTGGGTTTGTTTCTGCAAAAAACTTGGTGTCTCAGGTTTACCGGTGCTTCCGTAAACATGCTCAACATGCTCAACATGGCTTATGTACCCTTTTGAGTGACTGTGCATAAAGATGTGAACAGCCTACATTGAAAAGAATTGGATTCCTATGGTTCAGCAACGTCACGCATAGGTACAAAATTGCTCAAGTGTGAATGGGGGGCTTACATGGCTCTAAAATGGCTTATGGACCCTTTCGAGTAACTATGCACAGAGATGTGAACAGCCTGTACTGAAAAAGAATAGGATTCCTATAGTTGAACAATGTCACGTTAAAAATGTGCAAAAAGTTGCTTAGATGTAAATGGGGGCTTACATAGCTCTAAAAATGGCTTGCGTACCCTTGCCATGTGAACAGCCTATGTTGAAAATAATGGGATTCCTACTGAGCGATGTCACACGTAGGCGCAACAATTTGCTCAGGCGTAAATGGGGGCTTACATGGCTCTAAAAATGGCTCATGTACTCTTTCGAGTAACTGTGCATAGAGATGTAAACAGCCTGTATTGAAAAGAATGGGATTTCTGTTGTTAAGGGATGTCGCGCATAAGCGCAAAAACATGTGCAAAATTGCTCAGGTGTGAATGGGGGGGCTTACATGGCTCTAAAAATGTCTCATGTACTCTTTCGAGTAACTGTGCACAGAGATGTCAACAGCCTGTATTGAAAAAGAATGGGATTCCTATGGTTGAGCGATGTTGCGCGTAGGCGCAAAAAATAGTGCATAGAGCTGTGAACAGCCTGTATTGAAAAGAATGGGATTCCTATTGTTGCGCGACATCGCGCATAGGCGCAAAAACAGTGCATACAGCTGTGAACAGCCTGTATTAATAAGAATGGGATTAATTTGGTTGAGCGATGTTGCGCATAGGCAAAACAACAGTGCATAGAGCTGTGAAAAGCCTGTATTGAAAAGAATGGGATTCCTATTGTTGTGCGACATCGCGTATAGGCGCAAAAACAGTGCATAGAGCTATGAACAGCCTGTATTAATAAGAATGGGATTCCAAAGGTTAAGTGACGTCGCGTATAGGCGCAAAAACAGTGCACAGAGCTTGAAAAGAAGGGGATTCCCATTGTTAAGCGACGTCGCCCATAGGCGCAAAAACAGTGCATAGAGCTGTAAACCGCCTGTATTGAAAAATAATTTTAATTCCTATAGTTGAGCAATTTTGCGCTAAAAATGTGCAAAAAATTGCTTAGATGTAATTGGGGGGCTTGCATGGCTCCAAAAAATGGCTCATGTACTCTTTCAAGTAACTGTGCATAGAGATTTGAACAGCCTGTATTGAAAAAGAATGTGATTCCTATGGTTGAGTGATGTCGCACATAGGCGCAAAAACAGTGCATACAGCTGTGAACAGCCTGTTTTGAAAATAAGGGGATTCCTATAGTTAATTAATGTCACGCATAGGTGCAAAAACATGTGCAAAATGGATCAGGTGTAAATGGGGGGGGGGGGGGCTTACATGGCTCTAAAAATGGCTTGTGTACCGTTTCGAGTAACTGTGCACAGAGATGTCACCGCCTGTACTGAAAAAGAATGGGATTCCTATTGTCGCGTCATCGCGCATAGGCGCAAAACAAGTGCACAAAACTGTGAACAGCCTGTATTGAAAAGAATGGGATTCCTATGGTTGAGTGACGTTGTGCGTAGGCGCAAAAACATGTGCGCATTCGCTCAGGTGTGAATGGGGGCTTACATGGCTCTAAAAATGGTTCATGTTCCTTTTTCAAGTGACTTGACATAGAGCTGTGAACAGCCTGTATTGAAAAGAATGGGATTCCTATTGTTAAATGATGTCGCGTGTAGGCGCAAAAACACATGCAAAATTGCTCAGGTGTAAATGGGGGGGGGGGGGGGCTTGCATGGCTCTAAAAATGGCTTCTGTGCCCTTTTCGAGTAACTATGCACAGAGATGTCAACAGCCTGTATTGAAAAAGAATGGGATTCCTATTGAGCGACGTCGCGCATAAGCGCAAAAACAGTTCATAGCGCTGTGAACAGCCTGTATTGAAAAGAATGGGATTCCTATGCTTGAGCGATTTTGCGCCTATGTGCAACAACAGTGCATAGAGCTGTAAACAGCCTGTATTGAAAAGAATGGGATTCCTATTGTTAAATGATGTTGCGCATAGGTGCAAAAGTGCTCAGGTGTAAATGGGAGGACTTACATGGCTCTATAAATGGCTTATGTACCCTTTTCAAGTGCATAGAGGGGTTAACAGCCTGTATTGAAAAAGAATGGGATTCCTATTGTTGAGCGATGTCGCGCATAGGCGCAAAAACTGTGCATAGAGCTGTGAACATATTGAAAATAATGGGATTCCTATTGTTAAGCAGCGTTGCGCAAAAACAGTGCATAGAGCTGTGAACAGCCTGTATTGAAAAGAATGGGATTCCTATTATTAAATGATGTCGCGCATAAACAGTGCATAGAGCTGTGAACATATTGAAAAAGAATGGGATTCCTATTGTTGAGCGATGTCGCGCATAGGCGCAAAAGCAGTGCGTAGAGCTGTGAACGTATTGAAAAGAACGGGATTCCTATTGTTAAACGACGCCGCGCATAGGTGCAAAAATCGTGCATAGAGCTGTGAACATATTGAAAAGAATGGGATCCCTAATGTTGAGCGATGTCTCGCATAGGCGCAAAAGCTGTGCATAGAGCTGTGAACATATTGAAAAGAATGGGATTCCTATTGTTAAGCGACGTTGCGCAAAAACAGTGCATAGAGCTGTGAACATATTGAAAAGAATGGGATTCCTATTGTTAAGCAGCGTTGCGCATAAGCGCAAAAGCAGTGCATAGAGCTGTGAACATATTGAAAAAGAATGGGATTCCTATTATTGAGCGATGTCGCGCATAGTCGCAATAACAGTGCATAGAGCTGTGAACAGCCTGTATTGAAAAGAATGGGATTCCTATGGTTGAGCGACGTCGCCCGTAGGCGCAAAGGTACGTGTAAATGGGGGGGGGGGGGGGCTTACATGGCTCTAAAAATGGCTTACTGTATGTACCCTTTCGAGTAACTGTGCGCAGAGGTGTCAACCGCCCGTACTGGAAAAGAATGGGATTCCTATTGTTAAACGATGTCGCGCATAGGCGCAAAAATCGTGCATAGAGCTGTGAACAGCTTGTATTGAAAAGAATGGGATTCCTATTGTTGAGCGACGTCGCGCGTAGGCGCAAAAACATGTGCAAAATTGCTCAGCTGTAAATAGGGGGGCTTACAACAAGGTGACTTCAGGCATCTCTACCCTGGGCACGGTTGTGTCTTAAAGTGACCCGTTGACGTGGTTGGGGGTGGGGAGGGCGGGCACTGCTACCATTGCCCCCATTGTCCAGGTGGGTATTTGTTGAGCGGCGAGATGGGAATGGTTGTCGGAGTTCCCCAGAGGTTCATGGGTGATGGAATTAACACAGCCTGGCACTCTAGCCTCGCTGTGTTTGTTTCCATAGCAACAGCTACGTACAAGCGCCGAGTCTGTCTTCATGACACAGTTGCAGAAACAGAAGCTCGCAGGTCTGGGTGATCTCGCCGCTGGACAGACAGCAGCCAGCAGTGCCGCCAGTAAGTGCCAAATTATTCCTAATCTGCTCTGGGATCGTTATTTTGGGGGGTGGGGGGGGGACGGAGGCTGGCCGGAGCGTCCAGTGCCACAGAAGCCCCCCTTTTCTCTGGTTTTCCAGTGCAGCCCCAAAGTTGCAAGTGCTCTATATGTATATATATATATATATACCATGACACGCCGTGTTTAGCTCCCAATGCCTGGAAGGGAATTAACCCCCGGCAGATCCCCAGCCGGCAATGAATTAAGCAGGACGCACAAAGAGGCTAGCGGCTCGATTCACGATTTTTTTTTTTATTGCATGCATGCAGCGAGTCTTTTGTGACACGCAGCGCTCGCTGACAGAGGCGACCGTGATGGCTAACGGCAGGCTGGTCTGCGCCGGGGGGCTCCTGCGGACCTGTTGTCAGGGGGTCTTCGCACAGGCGACCACTGGAGAGGGAGCCCCAATTTTCCCCCCCGGCGTGCGGTAATATAGGACCAGCGGGTTCTCTGCATACATCAAGGGGGGAATCCTTTTGCATCCTCCTGGAAAATTTAAATAGCAAAAAAAAAAAAAGTCTGCCTCAGCCATAATCTGGGATCCGCTCAGCCGCACCAAACGTCTGCGTGGAGGGGGCTTCCCCGGTGTGACTTTTTTTTTTTTTTTTTGGGGTGGGGGGGGGGGGGGGATTTTAGTTCTCTTTGTGTCATTTTCCAGACAGGCAGAAAGAAAGAACTGAATACAGAGATGCTAAGTCGTAGATTAGCATCAGGTACGTGGTCTGATCCCGTAGACTTCAGACCGTATTCTTAAAAGAAATTCACATTTTTAATTATTATTATTATTTTTTTTAGTACAGCAAATTCTTCCTTTAAAAAAAAAAAAAATATAATATATATATTATGTGTGTGTAATATATATATTATAATGTGTGTGTAATAAATATATATATATATATATATATATATATATATATATATATATATATATATATATTATAATGTGTGTGTAATAAATAAATAAATATATATATATATATATATATATATATATATATATATATATATATATATATGTATGTATTTATATGTATGTATATATATTAATATGACAAATTTAAAGCTTTTTCTTAATTTTGGCAAACTCTTCTTATTAGAGAAATAATATAAAAAAATTATTTCAATACATTTTGTTTTCTTTTTTTTAAATTAAAAATAAAATCTAATTTAAAGTTTTAGCAGTTTATTTCATTTTTATTTTTTTTTTATATATTTATTTTATTTTTTATATATTAATTTATTTTTTATCTTTTTTTTATATCAAGAAGAACTTTATTAAACTATTTTTTTTTTTATCTTTAACATTTTTTTTTCTATTTTAAAATATTTAAAAAAAAAAAATCTAAATTTATCGAAAAACTTTTTA
Organism: Pelophylax lessonae; assembly: GCF_965119305.1. Classification (NCBI taxonomy): domain Eukaryota; kingdom Metazoa; phylum Chordata; class Amphibia; order Anura; family Ranidae; genus Pelophylax; species Pelophylax lessonae. The sequence goes on along the minus strand of NC_138780.1, from coordinate 189,759,865 downwards.
CATACAAAATGTCATACATAGATGGTACTATCATACCACCAATCACAATACAATACAGAAAATCTACAACAATCCTTATGGGAGTCACTTTAGCATAGAGAAACATGAATGTAATCTAAAGGGCCATAGACACTATAAGATTTTATGAAGACTTTTTCCTTCAGATTTACCTTTTCTATGTAGTGCAAGGGCCTGCCAGATTGCATACAAATTGAAAGTGCTTAGGTTTGACCTCATATTATATGGTTTTGGTAAATCTAAAGGAAAAAGTCTTCAGAAAATCTTATAGTGTGTATGGCTCATAAGAGTACCCCACAACATATTTTTTTTTTTTTTTTTTTTTAGTTTTAGCAGTTTATTTCATTTTTATTTATATTTTTTTTTAATTTATTTTTTTATATCAAGAAGAACTTTATTAAACATTTTTTTGATCTTTAACATTCTTTAACATTTTTTTCTATTTTAAAATATTAAAAAAAAAAAAAAAAATTTATTGAAAAACTTTTTACATACAACATTTCATACATAGATGGTACTATCATACCACCAATCGCAATACAATACAGAAAATCAACAACAATCCTTATGGGAGTCACTTTAGCATAGAGAAACATGAATGTAATATAAGCGTACCCCACAAAAAAACGTTTTAAAGTTTAATCAGTTTATTTCATTTTTATTTATTATTTTTTTGATATTTACATTTTTTTTCTTTTTTTAAATTAAAAAAAATAGAATTTAAAGTTTTAGCAGTTTATCTTATTTGTATTATTTTTTGATATTTACATTTTTTTTTCTATTTTTAAAATATTTAAAAAAAATCTAAATTTATTGAAAAACTTTTTACATACAAAATTTCATACATAGATGGTACTATCATACCACCAATCACAAATACAATACAGAAAATATGAAACAATCCTTATGGGAGTCACTTTAGCATAGAGTAAAAAAGAATGTAATATAAGAGTACCCCACGACATTTTTTTTTAAGTTTTAGCAGTTTATTTCATTTTTATTTATAATTTTTTTTATTTTTTTATATCAAGAAGAACTTTTTTAAACTTTTTTTAATCTTTAACATTTTTTTTTCTATTTTAAAATATTAAAAAAAAAAATCTAAATTTATTGAAAAACTTTTTACATACAAAATTTCATACATAGATGGTACTATCATACCACCAATCACAATACAATACAGAAAATCTACAACAATCCTTATGGGAGTCACTTTAGCATAGAGAAACATGAATGTCATATAAGAGTACCTCACAAAATTTTTTTTAAAGCTTTTAAGCAGTTTATTTCATTTTTATTTATAATTTTTTTATATCAAGAAGAACTTTATTAAACAATTTTGTTTTGATCTTTAACATTTTTTTTCTATTTTTAAAATATTTAAAAGAAAAATCTAAATTTATTGAAAAACTTTTTTACATACAAAATTTCATACATTGGTGGTATGATAGTACCATCTATCACAATACAATACAGAAAATCTACAACAATCCTTATGGGAGTCACTTTAGCATAGAGAAACATGAATGTCATATAAGAGTACCTCACAAAAAATGTTTTTTAAAGCTTTTAAGCAGTTTATTTCATTTTTATTTATTATTTTTTTTGATATTTACATTTTTTTCTTTTTTTTTTCAATTAAAAAAAATAGAATTTAAAGTTTTAGCAGTTTATTTTATTTGTATTATTTTTTGATATTTACATTTTTTTTTCTATTTTAAAATATTAAAAAAAAATCTAAATTTATTGAAAAACTTTTTACATACAAAATGTCATACATAGATGGTACTATCATACCACTAATCACAATAAAATACAGAAAATATACAACCATCCTTATGGGAGTCACTTAAGCATAGAGAAACATGAATGTAATACACAAAAGTACCCCACAGGAAAAAAATAAAAATAAAAATAGGAATAAATTAGAACATGTGTTATATAGACCTATATTACTAAATAAATGGACCAATTTACTTCTATATTAGAAGGGTGCAAAGGTACCAATTATTTGGCACTGGAGCACAGTGAACCACTGCCTCCCAGTACCGTTATGATCTATAGTTTTCTGGTTCTTAAAAAAATCAAATTTTAAATTTATTTTATTTTTTTTATTTTAGCAGTTTATTTCATAGTTACATAGTAGGTAAGGTTGAACCTGTAAGTTTAACCTGTGAAGGTGTATGTGTGTCAGTGTTGATAATCATTTCCCATATCCCTGTATGTTGTGTTCACTAAGATGCACGCCCAAGAATTCTTTAAAAATATCAATACTCCTTGCTACCCCACCAATTGTGGAAGAGAGTTCCACATCCTTATCGCCCTGACAGTGAAAAACGTTAGGTTCTCCTCCTTCCTTTTTATTTATTTATTTATTTTCTTTAATTTAACAAATCCAAATATATACCTTATTGTTAATTCAACAGTTTCCTCATATTTAGGATAGAAAAAAAATACTATTTTTTTTTTTTTTAATTCAATTTAATTTTTTACCGTATTAATTCTTTTTTTTTATTTCACTACAAAATGTATTTCTATACCAAACAAGTTTCTATTTATACAGAGATAAAAAGATTTTTTTTTCTGCCTCTTTCGGTGCGATTTTTTTTTTTTTTTTTTCAGTGGAAATCCAGACCTGACAATTATTTTAAAGTGTATATGAACCCAAGAACTATAATATATTGTAAATTACTGGTCTTGGATGTGGTGGCTGCATCAGTTTTCTTTTAATTTTTTTTTGCTAGTTTCACCTGGTGGTCCTGCCAGTAACTGGTGCCAGGGTGATAACGCTCACTCACTCTACTTTATCTATGCAGGATGGTGTTGTCATCTTAAAACAGGACTACAGAACACCTCCCCCTCGATTCTTCTCAATAATTTTGGATTTTAAACCTTCCTAACACTCTTGCCCGGGTTTGTGTCTCCATTTTCAATTGGGATACTCATTAAATATTGCCTCGATACTGGGATTTCCATTTTATATGGCCTCCATACTAGGATTTCCATTTTATATGGTCTCCTTACTGGGATTTCCATTATTTATGATTATAATACTGCGATTTCCATTATATATGGCCTCGATATTGGGATTCACAATAAATATGGCCTCCATACTTGGATTCCCATTTTATATAGCCTCTATACTGGGATTTCCATTGTTTATGGCCTCAATACTGGGATTTCCATTGTATATGGCTTTGATACTTGGATATCCATTGTATATGGTCTCCATTCTGGGATTTCCATGATATATTGTCTCTATACTGGGATTTCCATTATAAATGGTCTTGATGTTGGGATTCACAATAAATATGGTCTTGATACTGGGATTTCCATTATATTTGGCCTCCATACTGGGATTTTCATTGTATATGGTCTCCTTACTGGGATTTCCAATATATATGGTCTCTATACTGTAATTTACATTATTTATGATTATAATACTGGGATTTCCATTATATATATTGCCTCGATATTGGGATTCACAATAAATACGGCCTCCATACTTGGATTCCCATTGTATATGGCCTAGATACTGGGATTTCCATTGTATATAGCCTCTATACTGGGATTTCCATTGTTTATGGCCTCAATACTGGGATTTCCGTTGTATATGGCTTTGATACTTGGATATCGATTGTATATGGTATCCATACTGGGATTTCCATTATATATTGTCTCTATACTGGGATTTCCATTATTTATGATTTATAATACAGGGATTTCCATTTATATATGGCCTTGATATTGGGATTCACAAGAAATATGGCCTCGATACTGGGATTTCCATTGTATATGGCCTCAATACTTGGATTTCCATTATATATGGTCTCCATACTGGGATTTCCATTATATATTATCTCTATACTGGGATTTCCATTATAAATTGTCTTGATGTTGGGATTCACAATAAATATGGTCTCCATACTGGGATTTCCATTGTATTTGGTCTCCATACTGGGATTTCCATTGTATTTGGCCTCCATACTGGGATTTCCATTGTATATGGCCTCCATACTGGGATTTCCATTTTATATGGTCTCCTTACTGGGATTTCCAATATATATGGTCTCTATACTGGGATTTCCATTATTTATGATTATAATACTGGGATTTCCATTATATATGGCCTCGATATTGGGATTCACAATATATATGGCCTTGATACTTGGATTCCCATTGCATATGGCCTCGATACTGGGATTTCCATTGTATATGGCCTCTATACTGTGCTTTCCATTGTATATGGTCTCCATACTGGGATTTCCATTCTATATTATCTCTATACTGGGATTTCCATTATAAATGGTCTTGATGTTGAGATTCCCAATAAATATGGTCTCGATACTGGGATTTCCATTGTATATGGTCTCCATACTGGTATTTCCAATATATATGGTCTCTATACGGGATTTCCATTATTTATAATTATAATACTGGGATTTCCATTATATATGGCCTCGATTTTGGGATTCACAATAAATATGGCCTCGATACTGGGATTTCCATAGTATATAGTCTCCATACTGGGATTTCCATTCTGTATTGTCTCTATACTGGGATTTCCATTAAATATGGTCTTGATGTTGGGATTCACAATAAATATGGTCTCGATACTTGGGTTTCCATTGTATATGATCTCCAACCTGAAATTTTCATTATATATGGCCTTGATACGGGATTTTCATTATTTATGATCAATAATAGTGGGATTTCCATTATATTTGGTCCTGATATTGGGATTCTCATTAATTATGGTGTTGATACTGGTATTTCTATTGTATATGATCTCAATACCTGGGATTTCCATTGTATATGGCATCCATACTGGGATTTCCATTGTGTATGGCCTCCATACTGGGATTTCCATTGTGTATGGTCTCCATACTGGGATTTCCATTCTATACGGTTTCTATAATGGGATTTCCATCATTTATGATTATAATACTGGGATTTCCATTATACATGGTCTTGCTGCTGGGATTCTCATTATTTATGATTTTGATACGGGGATTTCCATTATATATGATTTCGATACTGGGATTTCAATTATACATGGTCTTGATACTGGGATTCTAATTAAATATGGTCTCCATACTGGGATTATTCATTATATATGGTCTCTATACTGGGATTTCCATTGTATATGGTCTCCATACTGGGATTATTCATTATATTAGGTCTCTATACTGGGATTTCTATTGTTTATGATTTATAATACTGGTATTTCCATTGTATATGGTCTCCATACTGGGATTTCCATTGTATATGGTCTCCATACTGGGATTTCCATTGTATATGGTCTCCATACTGGGATTATTCATTATATTAGGTCTCTATACTGGGATTTCTATTGTATATGGTCTCCAATCCATACTGAGATTTCCATTATTTATGTTTATAATATTGGAATTTTCATTATATATGGTCTAGATACTGGAATTCTCATTACTTATGGTTTTTATACTGGGATTTCCATTATATATTAATTTATGTACAGTATGAAGTCCATTCAAAAAAGTAGATGAGCTTCTTTTGATTTGCACCTTTTGGCCCCAATAGATTTCAATTGGAGTGTCTGAAAATGGTGAAAATGCATGTAACTTGTGTTTTTCACACTTTCTTGCTAAGTATTTAGCTTTCCATTGGATAAAAATAGAAAATGGCCAGTCTGTATGCCTGGCCCTGTACAGTTGCTTAACAACCCCCCCCCCCCCCCCAACCCAAAAAAAAAAAAAAAAAACATGAAGGTGTTCCAGTATGAATGGGCCTACTATAAAGCGAATGAAGATATCTGCTCACAAGATTTCTGGCAGGATCAACAGGCACTTCTCAAACGCATAAATATACCATAGAAAGAGTTTAGTTAACAGAGCAAAAGGGGAGCTAATAAAAGAAGTTCATTGTTGGGGTTGAACTGAAGACAGAGCGTTTCTTCATGGCAGTGTAATATTCCATGTTTCTGCTTTTTTGGCTTTGGCCAGTTTGCCTTTTTTTTTTGCCTTTTTTTTTTTTTTTTGCCTTTTTTTTTCAATTCTATTTTGCTTTCAAAATTTTTTATTTTTTTTTATATATTTTTTTGTAATTGCAAACTTTAGGAAAAAAAATAGGAAATTTTTTTTCTTTTTTTATTTAAACAATTTGCGTTTTTTTTTTTTTTAAATTCATCTTTAATGCCTTTCTTCTGTTATGATGCAAAAAGTTCTACAAAAAAAAAAATGCAAGCTGCGGCCTAGAGCAAACTTTTTTTTTTTTATATGACTTTTCTGGGAAGCCACTGATTGCGACTATGCTGTAATAGAAGCTGAGATGATAAAAAGTTGTCAGCAGATTTTTCTATTTTCTTATATTGATACTAGTCCTCCCGTGAATATATTTAACCATTTTCCGTAAACTTTAGTTTAATCTTCTGGGGGAAAAAAAATCACGTTTATTTAATCCTATTCCTCAATAGCCAAAAGGTTTTAAAATCCACGTTGTGTGCACCAAATGCCTTTGGAAACCCAGATATTACCTTATAAAAGTAGTAGTGACATCACTGTGCTGTGCAGAGCTGTGGGAGGGGCCCATCCACTACAGGAAGGGGCGGAGACCAGACCAGTCACCCTGCAAGGAGAGTGAGCAGCAGTAACCAGCAGCAGTGCATTTATTTCAGCAGGCTGCCTTCCACAAGGAAAATGCAGCAAAGTAGCTCATCCCCCACACTGTAAAGCACTACGCAAACTGTTGGCGCTATATAAATCCTGTATAATAATAATAATAATAATAATGCACCTTTTTAAGCTTCACACTTTTTTTACTACACATTTTGACACATTGTTCACATGAGAAAAGTTCATCTGCTTTTTCTTGTTTAAGGTTCCATTAGCAATGAATGGCTCCGCAAGTGTGTAATAAACCTTTTTACGCGTTTCGTAAACATGCAGCTTCACAAAAATGCTGTAGTGTGAATGCAGTCTTAGTGCTGCCCCCTATGGGGGATTCTGTGCTAGCAAGGGGTGTTCTCTGCAGCTTGAATTTGCAGCACCTCATAGTCATGGCCGACTGTGGGTTCGGGTTTGTGAATCAGTTTTCAGGGACTTCCTATTCTGAGGTTTCCCTTTTAAACTCTGATGGAACTACCCCTTTTTTCCTTGCCACTTCCCATTTTGCTGACTATATGTCATATATAGATTTGTGAACGCTGCCTCTAGTGATTGTCTGTATATTGAGGTGTGAACGCTGCCTCTAGTGGTTGTCTGTATATTGAGGTGTGAACGCTGCCTCTAGTGGTTGTCTGTATATTGAGGTGTGAACGCCGCCTCTAGTGGTTGTCTGTATATAGAGGTGTGAACGCTGCCTCTAGTGGTGGTCTGTATATAGAGGTGTGAACGCTGCCTCTAGTGGTGGTCTGTATATAGGGGTGTGAAAACTGCCTCTAGTGGCTGTCTGTATATAGAGGTGTGAACGCTGCCTTTAGTGGTTGTCTGTATATAGAGGTGTGAACGCTGCCTCTAGTGGTGGTCTGTATATAGAGGTGTGAACGCTGCCTCTAGTGGTTGTCTGTATATAGAGGTATGAACGCTGCCTCTAGTGGTTGTATATAGAGGTGTGAAAGCTGCCTCTAGTGGTTGTCTTTATATAGAGGTGTGAATGCTGCCACTAGTGGTTGTCTGTATATAGAGGTGTGAACGCCTATACAGTATATACAGTGGTGGTCTGTATATAGAGGTATGAATGCTGCCTCTAGTGGTAGTCTGTATATAGAGGTGTGAATGCGGCCTCTAGTGGTTGTCTGTATATAGAGGTGTGAACAGTGTCTCAAGTGGTTGTCTGCATATAGAGGTGTGAACGCTGCCTCTACTGGTTGAATATAGAGGTGTGAAGGCCACCTCTAGTGGTTGTATATTGAGGTGTGAACGCTGCCTCTAGTGGTGGTCTGTATATAGAGGTGTGAACACTGCCTCTAGTGGCGGTCTGTATATAGAGGTGTGAACGCTGCCTCTAGTGGCTGTCTGTATATAGAGGTGTGAACGCTGCATCTAGTGGCTGTCTGTATATAGAGGTGTGAACGCTGCCTCTAGTGGCTGTCTGTATATAGAGGTGTGAACGCTGCCTCTAGTGGTTGTCTGTATATAGAGGTGTGAATGCTGCCTCTAGTGGTTGTCTGTATATAGAGGTGTGAACGCTGCCTCTAGCGGTGGTCTGTATATAGAGGTGTGAACGCTGCCTTTAGTGGTTGTCTGTATATAGAGGTGTGAACGCTGCCTCTAGTGGTGGTCTGTATATAGAGGTGTGAACGCTGCCTCTAGTGGTTGTCTGTATATCAGGGAATGTGATTTGCATCCTTGCCTAATGACTGCTCACATGAACTCCGCTTTGCACAGTAAGTGATACTTTGTCAGTCACATTCAGCTTATAGACTTGCTCTGAGAGGTAGGTCCATATACAGCAGAATAAAGTTGGGTAAAATGTCTGTATATGTGCATGAGCAGTGGAATGGAATACTACGAAGTACTATTGCCATGGTTGCCAGCAAGAGAACTTTTGAATGTGTTGGTGGCATATTGGAAAGGAATAATTTGAATGTTTAGCAATAATCAATTAGAAAATGTGAAACCTATAGATAGTGTATAACTCTGCCCCCCCCCCCCCGACCCCCATCCATGTGACTTGTATTGTTGTGGCAAAGGCACCTTTTCCTTTGCGTTTCCCCCCTTCAGTCTCACGGCGAGCAGGATGAGACCAAATCCGTTTTGTGCGTTTGATTAATTATCCGCCATATACATATGGAAATAATTGAACAATGGTCCCCACCAGGGAATAAGTCGAGCGGAGGAATGAAAAATGATCCCTCTCGGTGGTGACGATGCCGCCAAGCGTAACAATGTAGAATTGTCTTCTGTGTGCAGATGCGAATTGCGCCATCATTGTGACAATTAGCTCCTCGTTATTCAGGGACACCAAGAAGTCGTCATGGCGTACGGGTGGGTGGTCACCGCCATATAACACAATGATTGCAATTGTTCTCCCGATGTCATTTAAGGATTGCGCGCTTCATCACGGACAGTTCTCGTTTCATGGGAGAAATAATAATGCTAAAGTAGGTTTTGCACCTTTAAAAAAGACAGAACACACCAACGTTTCACATGATGAGTAGGGGTGAGTGGAAACTTTTAATTTCGCCCACTGGACTGCTTAGGTAAAATTTTACTTAAAAAAAAAAAAAAATTAAAAAAAAATTGAAGTAGAATGCAATAAATCATTATAAAAAAAAATCATTTAAAAAAAAAAAATAAAATAATAAAAGAAAATCATTTAAAAAAATCATTATTAAAAAAAAATAAAAAAAAATCATTATAAAAAAAAATCGTTATTTAAAAAAAAAAAAAAAAAAAATCAGTATCTGCTTCCCCTTTCTACTCTTTAATGCTGTCCCTGGATTCCTCCTCGATCCAGCATTGATGTCTATTCTTCGGGCAGAACGAAACTCTGTCTTGTGAGTCCAACCTGTCATTTTACTTGCCTTCCCCTAGGGGGCGCATCGTCACACATGCAGGGCTTGTGGTACTAAAGGACTTTAGTTGCACTCATGCGTCATTACATGAGTGCATGAGTGTCCAGGAAGAATGCCCACCCCCTGCCGCCACTGAAAGATATGGAAGCTCCTGTGATGTCCCATGATCGGTGAAAAGATTGCAGGAAAAAAGTATGAGCAGGGTTATTCTAAAATATAAAATAGGGGGGATGGGGTTGACTTTGGGAAGTAGGGGGTTAAATTCCAGAGGTAAACTTTAAGGCATCATTTAGAGGGTGTGTTTTGGGGTGCATTCAGGGCAGTGATTTTCAAGAAGTCCCCATTTATGCCTGTATGATTCGACGCGTTTCAGCGGCTGTGACAAGAAGAATCCCATTGTTATCTATGGTGCCTTTTCACACCTATGCAACGCACTTCCGTGTTACTTGGAAAAAGGTTCAGGTTCTATTTTTGGTTTGACGCAGTGTGTGAGATTTTTTAAAACCGGAGCACACCAAATCTGGTGCAGCTGTGCATGGTAGCCAATCAGCTTCCAGGTTTTATTGTCAAAGCTTAATTGAAGAAGCTGAAGTTAGAAGCTGATTGGCTCCCAAGCACAGCGGCACCAGATTGTTTACTCTCCAGTTTTAGTAAATCAACCTCAGTGCTTTTGGCCCTATGGACTTTATTGGGGAAGGATCAAAACGCATGAAAAAAGCGACAAACCTTGTGTAAACCTAGCTTATGTATTTGTGTTCTTTGTTTTTCCATTTTTATGTGTATTTAATTAATATTTGTGTTTTTTAGCTGGACATTTTTTAAATTTTTTTTATTTATTTATTTTTACTTAACCACTTCTGGACCAAAAGATTTTCCCCCTTTAATGACCAGGTCGTTTTTTGCTATTTGGCACTGCATTACTTTAACGGACAACTGCGCAGTCGTGCAACGCTGTACCCAAAAAAAATTGATGTCCCCCCCCCCAAAAATAGAGCTTTCTTTTGGTGGTATTTGATCACCTCTGCGATATATATCTATTTTTTTTTTTTTTTTTTGCGCTACAAACAAAAAAAATTCTGGAAAAAAAACAACAATATTTTCACTTTCTGCTATATAACATTCCAAAAAAAAAATAAAAAAATCAAATTTTTTCATCATTTTAGGCCAATTTTGTATCCTGCTATATATTTTTGGTAAAACAAAATCCCAAAATTTTGTTTGGTTTGTGCAAATGTTATCGCATCTACAAACTAGGGGAAAGATTTATGTCATTTTTTATTATATATATATATATATATATATATATATATATAAATACATTTTTTTTTTTTACTGGTAATGGCAGCGATCTGCGATTTTTAGCGGGACTGCAACATTGCGGCAGACAGACCAGACCCCTAACTGACATTTTTAACACTTTTGGAGGAACACAGAAGATCTGCATTGATTCCAGAGAGAACAACGGCCTGCTGCTTTGCAACAGCACACCGCCGTTCTATATTCACGAGGAGCGATCACGGGTGCCCGGCAGCAATCACAGCCCCCAGGCCCCGTAGATCGGCTTCCCCGCTGGCTAGTGGGCACACGCGCGCCCCAGGAGTGCTCCCACGGACCACTGTAAAGGTACGGCGATTCAAGTGGTTAAAAAAAAAATCAAAAAAAAACAAAACACCAAAGAACGCATTCCCCCATTGACTCCAATGCATTTAGCCAAAAAGGCCTGACCAGGGACTGAGTAGTCCAGCCTAGATGCCACCTAGATATAGGAGTGGCCTACCCAAACATTACCTCTATCTATGCAGGAACCGCCCTCTCAGCCCCCGCTCCCATCACCTTTGCCTTATTGAGTTACTGTGCATGTGTGGCACTGTGATCCCAGGACATGGCCCAGGACACGCCATCATCGGGACTGAAATCCAAGATGCGGGACTGTCCTGGCAAATCCTGGACAGTTGGCATCTATGGCATTCTTCCCTGTCCGCTTCAGTCTTGGTAATATTTGCCATATTTAAAGCGTAACTCCACTTTTGTTGAGAAAAAAAACATTTCCCTCTGGGTGATCTCTACATTGCAGGGATTATAACAAACTTTGTTGCAGATTCCTACCTTTTGTTATTCTGAAGCAATAGCGGTTTGTTTTTGTGTGTCCATGTGCTATGTGAATCTAATGGTAGTGGTTTCATAATTATCAATCAGCTGCTGCACCTGCAGGATTCTAATGAGGAAAATTGCAGCGCCTGCATCCCTTTTTTTAGGTGTAATTCCCTTTTGGGAGTATCTTAGCAAAAATGTAATTTTTGTTGCAGGGGATGCCCAAAATGTGACTTGTATCTTAGTGCAGACTTCAGGGAAAATTAGTGAGCCAATCACACAAGCAGAAAATGGGGGGGATTAGTGAGACAATCACACAAGCAGAAAATGGGGGGAAATCAAGGAGCCAATCACACAAAAGAGAATGACATTCCTGGGGGGGGGGGGGGGGGCGCTCTGTATACCATCTGTGTACAGAACTCCTCCAGGCTGCCATATTGTCTTTTTGCAGAAAATAACTATATATATATATAGGTGTGTGTGTGTATGTATATATATATATATATATATATATATATATATACAGGTGTATATATATATATACCTATATATACATACATACACCTATATATATATATATATATATATATATATATATATATATATATATATATATATATATATATATATATATATATATATATATATATATATATATACACACTATATTGATTTTTTTATTTGCTATTTTTTTTTCCCCCACGAAAGTGGAACAAACATAGATCTATAGTCAAACAATAAAGTATATGGAAAAATAAAAGAAAAACAAAACGAGAAAAAACACAAAAGGGAAAAAAAAACAAACAAAAAAAAAATATCCAGACTCGATGGTCTTTTTCTGCCATCACTTTTCTTTGCTTCTATGAATGTTGAATCGCCCTTTAAATGGCCAGAGTAACATTCGGCACAGCAATCATTTTCAGATGCTCATGCGGAGTTTTAATGGAAGCCCTGATCCCACTGGTTGTCACCGCGCTTTTACTGCCTTGGAAACGGGGGTCTTATTCCAACATCCATATTTGCATACATCGCTTTTCACCAATACCTGGAGGCAGAAAGGTTTATAATAGAAACAAAAAAAAAAAAAACTGAGGGCCAATGCCCCGCCTTCGACCTCCATATATAAATCTGGCCCCATAGGTGGCCACTTGTTATCTACAAAATAGATTTCACTAAATGATTTAATAATACAGCAAAAAACGAGCCTCAAAAACTGCCCGAGGCAACTTTATAAATAGGCAACATGGCCAAAATCAATATTTCCCATTAAGAAATGTTGAATTATCAATTTCAACCTTTTAGTAGCGGCCCGGCAGGATTAATTTCCAATGTCATTTTTCCATTCACACTTTCAGGGCATTTTATACTTAGGGATTTCTTTAATTATCGCGTGTGGAGTCTAGACCCAGGATCCTGCATTCACTATATCAGGTCTCCCCAGGAGCCTGCATTCACTATATCTGGTCTTCCCTAGGAGCCTGCATTCACTATATCTGGTCTTCCCATGAGCCTATCTCTGGTCTCCCCAGGAGCCTGCATTCACTATATCTGGTCTTCCCCAGGAGCCTTTATTCACTATATCTGGTCCCCCCCCCCCCCCCCCCCAGGAGCCTGCATTCACTATATCTGGTCCCCCCAGGAGCCTGCATTCACTATATCTGGTCTTCCTTAGGAGCCTTTATTCACTATATCTGGTCTCCCTAGGACCCATTATTCACTATATCTGGTCTCCCCAGGAGCCTTTATTCACTATATCTGGTCCCCCCAGGAGCCTGCATTCACTATATCTGGTCCCCCCAGGAGCCTGCATTCACTATATCTGGTCTCCCCAGGAGCCTGTATTCACTATATCTGGTCTTCCCTAGGAGCCTTTATTCACTATATCTGGTCTCCTTAGGAGCCTTTATTCACTATATCTGGTCTCCCAGGAGCCTTTATTCACTATATCTGGTCTCCCCAGGAGCCTTTATTCACTATATCTGGTCTCCCAGGAGCCTTTATTCACTATATCTGGTCTCCCCAGGATCCTTCATGTACTATATCTGGTCTCCCCGGGATCCTTCATTCACTATATCTGGTCTCCCTAGGAGCCTGCAGTCACTATATCTGGTCTCCCTAGGAGCCTTTACTCACTATATCTGGTCTCCCTAGGAGCCTTTACTCACTATATCTGGTCTCCCTAGGAGCCTTTATTCACTATATCTGGTCTCCCCAGGAGCCTTTATTCACTGTATCTGGTCTTCCCAGGATCCTTTATTCACTATATCTGGTCTCCCCAGGAGCCTGCATTCATTATATCTGGTCTCCCCAGGAGCCTGCATTCATTAATTATATCTGGTCTCCCCAGGAGCCTGCATTCATTATATCTGGTCTCCCCAGGATCCTTTATTCACTATATCTGGTCTCCCCAGAAGCCTGCATTTACTATATCTGGTCTCCCCAGGAGATCACAGTTAAAAATAAATATATAAAATAAAGTTTCCCTTTAACCCCAGGGGCAGCTAATGGTAATCAAATGTGTAATGGTAACCATATACTTAGGTTCAGCATCCCCCGTGTCTAGTATTGTTGTAAGTATTAATTCTCATTGGACTGACCGGCCTCATCAGGGTCATGTTATGCCTTATTCTGGATCGTGTCATTAAAAAATCATTTGTTTCCATTGTTACATGATAAACAATTAGATGATATAAGATGAATGAAGATCATGCGGTGACTTTGGTGAGAGTTGTACTGTGTGGCAATGGCAGACACAGCCGGTGTGTAGGGGATGCGCCATCATTAGAATTCAGTGGGTGAGAGTGTCTGCCATCCCGGAGCATTTCCTTAGGGGGTCTGCACTTGTAAAGCAGAGTGTAGAGTCATTGTGATGTCTGATTATCAGGAGAGAGAGAAGGGAGGGAGGGAGGCAGGATAAAGGAGACATACAGATATCATAGCCCTGACATCTCTGAGCTCTGTACATTGACAGAGTCCCTTACCTGATCACCTTGACCCAATTATTCTCCCTTCTCCCTCACTTTCCTGACACATTGTTGCTTTAGGATTGTGGCGCTGTGTAAGCTCTGTGTCTGATCATGTTAGAGCCTACACAGTGTTGGTGGTGTCATCCTCATTGTGTCAGGTGACACAAATCGGAGGTCACATGCTCTCCGATACCCACATATATAATCTTAATGGAACAGCAGAGGAGTGTGGGGAAATGGAGTTCCAGATTTACACACCCGCTATGGCCATTTTGAGGGGTTCCACCATCCCTGTGCTGATTTCCTGGGTTTCTACACCTGCTGTGCCCATTATTAGGGGGTTCCCACCACCCTGTGCCAAACTCCTAAGTTTGCACAGCTGCTGTGCTCATTATGGGGGATTCCCACCATCCCTGTGCTGAGTTCCCAGTCTGTACACCTACTGTGCCCATTATGAGAGGTTCCCACCATCCCTGTGCTGAGTTCCCGGGTCTGTACACCTGCTGTGCCCATTATGAGGGGTTTCCACCATCCCTGTGCTGAGTTCCCGGGTCTGTACACCCACTGTGCCCATTATGAGGGGTTCCCACCATCCCTGGACTGAGTTTCTAGGTCTGTACACCTGCTGTCCTCGTTATGGGGGGGGGTTCCCACCATCCCTGTGCTGAGTTCTCAGGCCTGAACACCTGTTGTTTCCACTATCCCTGCTAAGTTCTTGGGTCTGTGCACCTACTGTGCCCATTATGAAGGGTCCCACCATCCCTGTGCTGAGTTCCCGGGTCTGGGCACCTGCTGTGCCCCTTATGAAGGGTTCTCACCATCCCTGTGCTGAGTTCTTGGGTCTGTACACTGTGCCCATTATGAGGGTTCCCACCATACCTGTACTGAGTTCCCAGTTCTGAACACCTGCTATGGCCATCCCTACTGTTTTTTATATATATATATATATATATATATATATATATATATATATATATATATAGATATATATATATATATAGATATATATATATATATATAGATATATATATATATATATATAGATATATATATATATATATATAGATATAGTTTTTTCATGTATATTTTTAATGGAGAATGTAGGGAGCCCCCCATGGGAAGTGGGAACACTCAAACATCCCAAGTGCTTGGGAACAGAACTGGTAATTTTTGGCCAAGTTGGCATGGTTGGCGTACCCAAGAACTACAATACACCAGGGTTTGACTCCCATCATGTCCCACCAATAACTAAAGGAAAACTTTTTAGTGGACTGGCCCTTTAATCTAATTTTAGGCGTTCTTCTGTGTGTCCTTGGCTGGTTTGTATTCTGTAGATAATTGTATGGGAGATATAATGGTGTCTTCAGAAGCTGAGGATACTCACAAACACCAGAGCAGTCACCTCCCATAATGTTTGACTGCAGTATTTCCAACATGAGGAAGCCAACAGCAAGATCAGTGACTTCCAGGTGGCCCCCTTTACCTGCTACTGCTGTGGAGCCTCACTCCTCCTGCTGCATTCTGTGTAATAAAAAACAAGGACCCTAAGCACATTGGGTGAGCCCGGTCAGGCACCTCTCCTCGGGGAAAATTACCTTTTATTTTAATGTTAAACCGAAATTGAACCGTCCCATCCAGTTTTCTAGATGAGGCATTGTAAGGCACCGAGCGATACATTGTGTATGATGAAATGTGTTCCCGGGCTCGTTCCTCAGTCACGGGCATTTAAACAATTCCTCCAAATAGAGCAGATGATACTTTAATGTGTATTTGCGGTAATAATGGAGGCGCAGTTATTATATAAAGGGGTAAATGAAGTGTATCTGTTTCCCCCAGCGCTGACACTTTAATGGAATGTAATTAAACCAGAGCGACACTTTTATCATTCCACCTAAACACAATGAAACGGAAATGAAGGAATAAACAGACAGCAAGCTGAAATCTGAGCCACAAACACCTCCGAGGACTACAATGAGGGCCAGAAAATGGCGACAGACCCGTCACCTCGCCATAGAGACATCATGATGAGTGCAGGAAACCGAATCCTGAAATACTCTGCACTGCTGGAGGACTCTGCTCCTTCCTCTATCCAACCCTCCTCTCCTGAAATACTCTGCTCTGCTGGAGGACTCTGCTCCTCCCTCTATCCAACTCTCCTTTCCTGAAATACTCTGCTCTGCTGGAGGACTCTGCTCCTCCCTCTATCCAACTCTCCTTTCCTGAAATACTCTGCTCTGCTGGAGGACTCTGCTCCTTCCTCTATCCAAGTCTCCTCTCCTGAAATACTCTGCACTGCTGGATGACTCTTCTCCTTCCTCTATCCAACTCTCCTCTCCTGAAATACTCTGCTCTGCTGGAGGACTCTGCTCCTCCCTCTATCCAACTCTCCTCTCCTGAAATACTCTGCTCTGCTGGATGACTCTTCTCCTTCCTCTATCCAACTCTCCTCTCCTGAAATACTCTGCTCTGCTGGAGGACTCTGCTTCTTCCTCTATCCAGCTCTCCTCTCCTGAAATACTCTGCTCTGCTGGAGGACTCTGCTCCTCCCTCTATCCAACTCTCCTCTCCTGAAATACTCTGCTCTGCTGGATGACTCTTCTCCTTCCTCTATCCAACTCTCCTCTCCTGAAATACTCTGCTCTGCTGGAGGACTCTGCTTCTTCCTCTATCCAGCTCTCCTCTCCTGAAATACTCTGCTCTGCTGGATGACTCTGCTCCTTCCTCTATCCAACTGTGCTCTCCTGAAATACTCTGCTCTGCTGGATGACTCTGCTCCTTCCTCTATAACTCTCCTCTCCTGAAATACTCTGCTCTGCTGGATGACTCTGCTCCTTCCTCTATCCAACTCTCCTCTCCTGAAATACTCTGCACTGCTGGAGGACTCTACTCCTTCCTCTATCCAACTGTGCTCTGCTGGAGGACTCTGCTCCTTCCTCTATCGAATTCTCTCCTGACATACACTTCACTACTTGAAGATTCTGGTCCTTCCTTTATCCAACTCTTCTCTCCTAAAATACTCGGCTCTTCTGGAGGCATCTTCTCCTTCCTCTATTATCTCCCCTCTCCTGAAATACTCTGCTCCTTCCTCTATCCAACTCTCTCCTCTCCTGAAATACTCTGCCTTGCTGGAGGACTTTGCTCCTTCCTCTATTTAACTCTCCTGTCATGAAATGTTCTGCTCTGCTCCTTCCTTTATCCAACTCTCCTGTCCTGAAATACTCTGCTCTGCTGGAGGACTCTGCTCCTTCCTCTATCCAACTCTCCTCTCCTGAAATACTCTGCCTTGCTGGAGGACTCTGCTCCTTCCTCTATTTAACTCTCCTGTCCTGAAATGTTCTGCTCTGCTCCTTCCTCTAGCTAATTCTTCTCTCCTGAAATATTCTGCACTGCTGGAGTACTCGGCTCCTTTCTCTATCCAACTCTCTCCTTTCCTAAAATACTTTGCTCTGCTTGAGGACTCTGCTCCTTCCTCTATCTAACTCTCCTCTCCTGAAATACTGTGCTCTGCTGGAGGACTCTGCTCCTTCCTCTATCTAACTCTCCTCTCCTGAAATACTGTGCTCTGCTGGAGGACTCTGCTCCTTCCTCTATCTAACTCTCCTCTCCTGAAATACTCTGCTCCCTCGCTGTTGATTATTTTTGTACCTGTACAACTTAAAAACACTTTTCCTGCCTGTTCCTTTTCCCTGTTAGACTGCAAGCTTCTGTGTCCAGGTTCCCCCTTTGCTCAGACTGCCGCATTGTTCGCATACAACCAAGAAACCTTTGCAGTCTTGTCCCTTTAAATACTTCTCGCTGAACAAAGCCGGCTCTGAACGTCAGAAGAATTCTTGTTTATAAATATTTCTCCTATAAAATCTGTTTACATCGCTCACAGTACAATCTCTTTGGCTGCCAGCGACGGTTTTCAGGAAACTCATCTCTGATTTCTTTCTGTTTATTTGTACTTTTTCTTTTGTTTTGACTTCAATAAATTTGCAAGTTTCCACGAAACAAAATGTTCTTCTAATTATCAGTTTTTTGCTAATAACGCTGTGGATGGGGAGTCGCTGTGCGGTCTGTGTGCGGAGAATTAAAGACGGTTCACATATATGCGATGACAGACATCGCATGTGATTCGGAGCGACCTGCTCTGCAAATCACATGCAATGTTTGTGCGATGCAACCGCCCTGCAACTGCCACCCCATTTAAAGTGGTGGTATACTCCGCTTATTAACTTTTACCTACAGGTAAGCCAATAATAAGGCCTATAGAACACAACTGCTGATGAGATCAGTTAACGCGTTTCAGCTTATAAGGCCTTAGTCATAACTCACCTTATAGGCTGAAACGCGTCAACTGATCTTATCAGCAGTTGTGTTTTGTGGCTCCTGAATAAAGGTGAAGATTTTTTTAAGAGCAACTACTGGTGTGCGGACCATCTTTCTACATATGTACTCAGTTAAATGGCTGTGGATCGGGCACCCAGGAGCTTGTTTATTGGTGAGCTGTATGGGTAGTAGCACTGCTCCTTCTGTTTGCACCGAAACTCTTCTGTCTCCCTCCTGCAGAGTTACCGCTTCTCCTCGGTCTCCCTCCGTCTACAATGAAAGGTGATTGATTCTAGCACATGCGCCCCCTTCCATCTGCTGTCTGCCCCCCCGGTGTACCCCTTTTCTCCACAGCGCTGCCAGCTTTCCTCCTCTCCCACTGGCAGCTGCCTGCACAATCATTCCTGTGACCATTCATCAATGAAGCATAGTAACTGTGTTTACTATGCTTCAGTTTGTGAATGAGCAGGAAGCCTCAGAGCACTTCCTATTCATTCACCTGTGCAGCTGAGGCTGTTGACAAAGGGACTGATAAATCTATGTCCTCAGTCACACTTGGCCGTGGGGGGGGGGGGGATCTTTCAGGTAGGCTGTATGAGGCCCAGCAGCCCTGATGGGGGCAGTCATGCATGCTCGCTCCCAGTGCCTTGACAAGGTCTTAAAGGGCAAGGGTGCCAAACTGCGCCCCCCTTTCCCTTAGGATTAGGGTCAAGGTGCCCCCCCATCCCTGCAATAAACCATTGTGCCCAGGGCAACTACCCCTCATGCCCACCCCTTGTCCCGGCCCTGCTCTGTGGGTCCATAAGGCCCCTGTCACACAAGCTGACCGTTCAGGTCCTCCGGTCTATTTTACAGGCGGACCAGATTGGACCACCCAGTGCCCATTGACACCTGCATGTAGCAGATCAGATAACCGTCAGGTGGAAACGGACAGGCGGCCCATTTCAATCCGAGCACCCCATAGAAAACAGTGGGCTGTGTCCGTGTCTGCTCTGCATAAGTGGATCTGACATGCACCGATCATCTGCCTGCTCAGCGGACAGATCCCCAACTGAGCAGGTGGATCCACTTGACGGTGTGAAAGGGACCCTCTTCCCTTGCTGTGATTGACAGCAGTGGGAGCCAGTGAGGACGCAGAGACCTAGGAGAGCAGCTCGTTCTCATGCACATTGCTGGATTGCGATCGGCGCTGATAAGTATTAGGGGGGTCTGGGGGGGAGCTGCATACTGAAGATTTTTTACCTTCATACAAAGACAGCACCTTCAGCCTTTACAATCACTTTAAAAGGTGAGGTGGTAAAAACGCAGCTCAACCATCTCTTATACCGTTCCCCAACTTCAAGTGTATATGATTCCTAAGGTTTCTGAAGGGAGGTGAGCAGTTCAGAAGGACGAAACATCTTCAAACAATTAATTGTGCTTGACCGTACCCTTTGTGGCGAGGCATCTAATCATGTGCACTCGTATGAAGCCCGTCCCCTCGTCCAACGCACACAATCCTGGTGAATTTTTCTTTGATTACAGAGATGTCTGCAAGACACTTCAATAACCCTTCTCCAGCTCATCATTTGCATCTTGTTAGCGCTCTGCCTTCATAGAGGCACACGGGGGGGTCCGGCTAGCCAGAAGCTGCGCAAAAATAGAAAAGATCTGCTCACGGTCGGGGACGCACTGCAGATCGCAGTCATTGTGCAAAGAGTAGCACGCGTTTTACCATGCGTCACACATAGATGAGAATTGCCCCCAGGACTGGATCCAACCACAATTTTTGTGTTCTGGTTGCATTTCTGCATGTGCATTTTTAAAGCGTTCCAGTGTGTTTTTTTTCCTCTTTTTCTTCATCTCACTTAACCACTTCCTGCAAATTGAGGTACCTGTACGTCGTCTCGGAAAAGTGGTTGTAGCGGGATGATTTGCTGCAGGCATCACCCCGGTACCGTTCTGTAGAGCCGGGGGTCGGCTTTCAGAAGATAACAGCCGATGCGGCTCGGGAGCTGCTTGGCCATTATCCCAGCGAGCGGGAGGGGGCGCCCCCCCATCCTCCCGCCGCCTGCCACGACTCTCCTGGGGGTCCCACCAGGAGACCGGAGTAACCAGCTGGCACGTCCTCCGGCTGGTTGGAGTCTCGAACAAAGCCAGATTCAGCTTTGATCACGTTTCCGATGTATTAACCCTGAAGCGGAATCATGACGCCACTTCCAGGTTACTCGGCGGCTAACAGTGCTGAATTTAAAAAAAATTACTGATTTCGCCATTTTCAATACTTTAACCACCTCAATACTGGGCACTTAAACCCCCTTCCTTTCCAGACCAATTTTCAGCTTTTAGCGCTGTTGCAATTTGAATGACAATTGCGCGGTCATGCAACGCTGTACCTAAACCAAATTTGTGTCATTTTTTCCCCACAAATAGAGATTTCTTTTGGTGGTATTTGATCACCGTCAGGTTTTTTTCTTTTTTGGTGCACAAATAAAAAAAGACTGAAAAGTTTGAAAAAAAAAAAAAAAAAGTTTTTTTGTTTAGGTTATAAAATTTTGTAAATAGATGTTTTTTCCTGCACTGATGAGCACTGATGATGCCGCACTGACAGGCACTGATGAGGAGACACTGATGGGGTGGCACTGATATGCAGCACTGATGGGCACTGATAGGTAGCACTGATATGCAGCACTGATGGGCACTGATATGTGGCACTGATAGATAGCACTGATATGCAGCATTGGTGGGCACTGATAGGCAGCGCTGATGGGCACTGATAGGCAGCACTGATGGGCACTGATTGGCGGCACTGATGGGCACTGATGGGCACTGATAGGTGGCACTGTTGGGGGGCAATGATCGGCACTGATGGGTGGCACTGATCAGTACTGATGGGGGGCACTGATGGGCACTGATAGGCAGCACTGGTGGGCAATAATGGGCACTGGTGGGCGGCACTGATAGATGGCAATAATGGCACTGGTGGGCAGCACTGATAGATGGCATTGGTGGGCAACACTGATAGGGAGGGCACTGGGGGGCTCTCTGAGCCCTGCTTGCCATCCATGGTGGGCATCTCTGGTGGTCATGGGTGGGCATCCCTGGTGGCTTAGTGGCACCCCCCCCCCCCAGGGCTGCACTGGTAATCAATGTTCTGATTACCAGCACAGACCCCCCCCCCTGTGATCAGTGAGTAATTAGAAATACTCACTGATCACCCCTGCAGCAGCACTGATCCTCTCCTTCTCCTCACTGACAGGATCTGTCAGGAGGAGAAGAGATCGAAGCCGTTACAACGGCTCTATTTACATTACATGACGGCTGTGATTGGACACAGCCGTCATGTGATCAGGAGGGCCAATCACAGGGCCTTCCTGCCGAATGATGTTGCTCTGTGTCCGAGGGACACAGGCACATCGAGATCGCGCCGCTGCGCGTGCCCGCGGCGGCGTGATCTCTCTCCTTCTGAAGGACGTTCCGGAACGTCCATTCAGAAGGACGAGACTCCCACCCGGCCGTATATTTACAATGGCCCGGGTGGGAGGTGGTTAAAGTGCAGAGGAGGGGTCTAGGGTCTTTTAGACCCCCGATCACTCCATAAAGAGTACCTGTCACTGCCTATGTTTATATTCCTTGTGACAGCAATAAAAGTGATCAGATTTTTTTTTTTTTTTTAGTGCTAAAAATAAAATGAATTAGGAAAAAAATTTGTCGCCGTGAGCTCGCACATGAAAGAAAGCGCATAGGTAAGTCGCACCCGCAAATGAAAACAGTGTTCAAACCACACGTGAGGTATCTCTGCGATCACCAGACTGAGAGCAATAATTCTAAAAAAAATACATACGCTGTAACTCTAAACTGATAAAAAAATTTAAAAGCGTCGCCTATGGAGATTTTTAGGTACCGTAGTTTGTCGCCATTCCACGAGTGTGCGCAATTTTAAAACCGTAACATGTTAGGTATCTATTTACTCAGCGTGACATCATCTTTCACAATATACAAAAACATTGTGCTAAAAAAATATTGCAAGGACTGCCATTTTATTCTCCAGGGTCTTTTCGTTAAAAAAAAAAAAAATGTGTGTGTGTATATATATATATATATATATATATATATATATATATATATATATATATATATATATATATATATATATATATATATATGTATGTATGTATATATATATGTTTGGGAGTTCTAAGTAGTTTTCTAACTAAAAATACTTTTAACTTGTAAACATGTGTCAGAAATAGGCTTGGTCCTTAAGTGGTTAACCACTTAAGCCCCAGGAGATTTTACCCCCTTCCTGACCAGGGGGTTTTTTGCGATTTTTTTTTTTTTTTTTTTTTTTTTTTTACTGCGTGACTTTAACGGACAATTGCACGGTCGTGCGACGCTGTACCTAAACAAATTTGACGTCCTTTTTTTCCCAAAAACAGAGCTTTCTTTTGGTGGTATTTGATCACCTGTGCGATTCTTTTTTTTTTTGATCATGCGCTATAAACAAAAAAAGAGCGTAAATTTTGCAAAAATAACAATATTTTTTACATATTTTTATATGAAATTCCCCCCCCCCCCCAAAAAAAAAAAATTTAAAAATCTAAATTTTTTAACATTTTCGGCCAATTTGTTTTATGCTACATATGTTTGGTAAAAAAAATCGCAAAAAGCGTATTTTGATTGCTTTGCGCAAAAGTTATTGTGTTTACTAACAAAAGGAAAGATTTCTGTCATTTTTGGTGGGTTTTTTTTTAACAAATAATGGCGGCGATCTGCAATTTTTTTTTTTTTTTTGTGGGACTGCGACATTGCGGCGGACAGATCGGACCCTTGACTGACATTTTTGACACTTTTGGGGTTACCAGTGACATTACTGCAGTAATCAGTGCTATACATATGCACTGTTACTGTAAAAATGACACGGGCAGGGAAGGGGTTAACTGTATTGGAGAGGGAGGGGTTAAGTGTGTCCTAGGGGCGTGTTTCTAACTGTGATGGGACATGTCTCCTATTGTAAAAACAGATCAATGGTTCTACATAGTAGAACCGTCTGATCTCCATTTTTACACAGGGGAGAATGACAGGCGGCTTGTTTACATTAGCCGCCTGCCTTTCTCCCTCTCTACCGACGCGTGCACGCGTCTGAAAGTGCAGCTTGGCCCTGCCCCCTTGTCACAGGATTTGATTGACAGCAACAGGAGCCAATGGCCCCACTGCTGCCTCTATTCAATGAGGAGATACTGCTCTCAGGCACAGTGCTGTATCTAGATCGGGTTCAGATAAGTATAAGGAGGGCTTGGGGGGGGCGGGGTTATACTGGCGGCAAGTGGTTAAAGTAACGCAGTGCCGTATCGCAAAAAATGTCCTGGTCACAAACGGGGGTAAATCTTCTGGAGGTCAAGTGGTTAAGGAATGCTAGTGTGTTTAGTGCCGAAGCCAAGCCAAATGGCGTCCTGGGACGGTCGGATTGCGTGCACGCGTCTGAAAGTTGTCCATGGTCCTGTTAGATCCTGGGAAGAATAGTTCCATCAATGTGACCTACAAGCAGCAGATCCCAGACGTATCTTGTGGTTATACACGGTCAGTCTCAACAGGCCAAATCTGTAATAATTTCCCAAGACCTAACGACTAGATACAGGGGAGGACTGGGGCAGGGGGGCAATTGCCCCCACCCCCCCCCCCCCGGGCTGCTCTGATGCCCCTTTAAAAGGCTGCAACGCTCCTGCCACAGACATGCCTAAAGTATGTAAAGAAGTAAAAAGTCCCCACCGCTGACCTACTGAGTGCGGAATGAAGACAAGGACACAGCGCAGGCCCCCCCCCCAGCATGGATGATGTAAACTGTGTCTGAGCAGAGGCCGGTTCCATGCCCCACTGGAGACTCTCCTCCCCCAGCCAGGTGGGGAACTTGGATTCGATCTGTAGAGAGTACCTGTAGCGGAGCTTCAGCCTGGAATGGGGGTCAGGAGGAGGCCAGGAAGAGGGAGAGTGAGAGGGGGGCCGAGTCGCTGCACCATGAGCCTCTGGTTTGTACTTGCCCCCTGGGCCAAAAGTTTCCAGTCAACCCCTGACTAAATGGCAGCTTTGCATCCCCAGCCTGTTGTGTCTTCCATCGACCTTTCCTAATCGCGGCGTTGCGTCTCTAGGGTCCGTCTTCCTTAACGATGGTGAAAAAAAAAAAAAAGCCAAGGCCAAAGTCTGAATCATTTTTATGATGTGTGCGACTTGGAACTTTGAATCCATTCCAAATCAAATTACCATCAACAAGCACGGAGGATGAGGAGATGTTTTGGCCGGGGTCGGACGCTGAAAGCCAAAAAGGGGCGCGAGGACGCAAGCTTAACCCGAGCCGCTACAGCCCGCGATGACTAATGCTCGTTCTGTCCGATTTGTTTGCAAATTAATGAATGTAGATTCGTTTCCGAGTTGTGTGTACAAACTTTCCACAGCCCAGACACGGTGAAGTCTGAGTCATACCTGCGTGGCTGCCAGCAGCTTCAGGCGGCCTCTGATTGGGCACGTCTGCCATGATGTCACTGCGAAGTGTGGGCAAAGGGAACGTTAATAATGGAAGACTGCTGTACATGGATTGGGTCATTTTCATAATCTGCTCAAGACTTCTTCTTTGGAATAATCGTCATTTAAGGCCTCATGCACAAAAAACGAGCTGCAAAGCCAGTTCTGACGCCAGGAAAAAGCAGCTGTAAAAACGCACTTTTAGAAGCGTTTTGTATTGGCGGTAATGTGCGTTTTAGCCACGTTTAGCAGCGTTAGCGTTTAGCAGCCTTTCTCTACCCTCTTCTATTTTCCAACCTCAAATCCAACTACTATAGCTTAACCACTTCTGGACGGGGCCTAATTCTGACACTTGTTGTTTACAAGTTAAAATAATTATTTTTTTTGCTAGAAAATTACTTAGAACCCCCAAACATTATATATATATATATATATATATATATATATATATATATATATATATATATATATATATATATATATATATATATATATATATATATAATATACTTTGTATATTAATTTATAATTTTTTTTTTTTTTTTAGCAGAGACCCTAGAGAATAAAATGGATATCGTTGCAATATTTTTTATCACACCGTATTTGCACAGCGGTCTTACAAACGCAATTGTTTTGGAAAAAATACACTTTTTTATTTAATATATATTAAAAAATAAGAAAACAGTAAAGTTAGCCTAATTTTCTATAATGTGAAAGATAATGTTATGCTGAGTAAATAGATACCCAACATGTCATGCTTAGAAATTGCGCACGCTCGTAGAAAGGCGAAAAACTTTGGTACTTAAAAATCTCCATAGGCGACGCTTTAAAATTTTCTACAGGTTACCAGCTTAGAGTTAAGCTGGTTACACACTATACAACTTTTGTTGGTATATTTCCTTTAGATTTATCTTCAACTATGGAATACAAGGGCCTGCCTGATTGCATACAAATTAAAATTGTTTAGGTCTGACCTCATATTATATGGTTTTGGTAAATCCAAAGGAAACAATCTAAAGAAAATTGTATAGTGTGTATCCAGCTTTACAGAGGAGGTCTAATGCTAGAATTATTGCTCTCGCTCTAACGATCGCGGCGATACCTCACATGTGTGGTTTGAACATAGTTTACAAATGTGGGCGCAACTTGCGTATGCGTTCGCTTCTGCACGCGAGCTAACAGGGACGGGCGCTTTAATTTTTTTTTCTTATTTATTTTATCTTTATTTTTTTATTTTTACACTATCCCTTTAACACTCCATTCACACCAGCGCGACTTGTCAGCCTGACAAGTCTCGCTCCCTCGCGGTCCATTGACTGCTACAGGAGCCGTTCTAATAGGAGCGACACAAGTCGCTCCGACTTAGAAAAAGGGTCCTGTACTACTTCCGGGCGACATCGGAGCGACTTGCATAGACTTCCATTATGTGAAGTCCTTGCAAGTCGCTCCGAAGTCGTGGTGCATGGGAATGCACAAGTCGCTCCTGAAGTAGTACAGAGTCGTGCCGCCCCAGTGTGAACCAAGGCTTAAATGTATTTATTTTTTATCACTTTTATTCCAATACAAGGAATGTAAACGTCCCTTGTAATAGAAATAAGCAGGACAGGTCCTCTTTAATGTGAGATCTGGGGTCAAAAAGACCTCCCATCTCACATCTACACTTCCTCCAAGGCCATAGAGTAGAGTGGGGCCATCTTGCCCTCACTTGACTTCCTGCCTAAGAGGATAGAGGACTGGATTATTTTCCCTGCTACCGACGGCTCCGGTAAGTGGGGAAAACAACTGGGGGGGGGCACCTCTCCTGCCGCCCATAAAGGTGATCCCGCTGCTGGGACCACCCTTATCTTAAAGCGGACCGCCCGCTGATTAAAAAAATACCGGGGTTATGGTAGCTATCTGCTGCCATACCCCCGGTATTTAACGTCAAAGTACCGACGTATTTATACAGTGGGCGGTCCAGAAGTGGTTAACGTGGCCGAACGCCGTATGCGGCATTAAGCAGCATACAATTAAGAAAATGTAAACCCTGCAATCCAACAGCACATCAAAGCATGGCTGCACCACAGCGCAAGTTTTATGCGCCACCGCATGCGCCCAGTGCTGTGAATGGGCCTGCAAACTCTTCACATTCCATTATTATAACCGTCATTGAACAACAACCCCCATCATCTTCTCCCACGTGTTGTACAATGCACAGGCTGCGATCTCCCCTCCATGTCAGGTGTAAAAAATAAGAATTCAAAGTTCTATAACTTTCCTCCCCCGTTATCCTCAGCCAGACCTGTAAAGTAAATGACATCCACCGCCGGCGCCCGAGTCGGGCTTTTATTATAATTCATGCAGCGCGGTCGGAACGGTTTTATTTGGTTTAATATTCTCCTCCAATGTGAAAATTTTTGGCATAATTGAAACGCCTCCCAGATGGCGCAGACGACCGAGGCGCCATTAGGACCCATTATGCATTTTAATTAGGTTGCATCCGTCACCTGCCAGTGCAAGCGGGGAGCTATTATGGGGACTCTCCTATCAGGGGGGGGGACAAATAAAAAAAATTTCTAAAGGTGGGTCTCTTAACGTGGATTCTGATGTAAGAGGGGCTTTCATAAGGTTCCTGATGTAAGGCGAGACTCCTAAAGTGGACTATAATGGGGAGTCTGATTTACACGGGATTCCTAAGGTGGGCTCTGATGGGCACTGTGCTGTAAGGGGAGCTATTATGGGGACTCTCATATCAGGGAGGACCAATAAGAACTCAGATGTAAAGGGGGGACTCTTAAGGTGGATTCTGATGTAATAGGAGCTTTGATAAGGTCCCTGATGTAAGGGGGGCTCTGATGGGGACCTTGATAAATGGGGGGGACTCCTAAGGCAGACCCTGATGTAAGAGGGCTCTGATAGGGACCCCGATGTAAGGTGAGACACCTAAACTGGACTATATTAGGGATTGAGATGTAAGACGGGATTCCTAAGGTGGACTCTGATTGGCACTCTGCTGTAAGAGGAACTATTATGGGGACTCATGTCAGGGAGGACCAATAAGAACTCTTATGTAAAGGGGGGGACTCCTAAGGTTGATTCTGATGTAAGAGAGGCTTTTAAATAAGTATTCTGCCATAGCTATTATTCAGACCCTGGATGATTCCTGAAGAATTATGGCGCCAAGAGGGAGATGTAAGAGGGGCTTTGATAAGGTCCCTTATGTAAGGGGGCTCTGAGGACCTTGATAAATGGGGGGACTCCTAAAGCAGACCCAGATGTAAGTGGGCTCTGATAGGGACCCTGATCTAAGGCGAGACTCCTAAAGTGGACTATAATGGGGACTCAGATGTAAGATGGGATTCCTAAGGTGGTCTCTGATGGGCACTCTGCTGTAAGGGGGGCTATTATAGGGACTGTCATATCAGGGGGGACCAATAAAAACTTTTTCTAAAGGTGGGGCTCTTAACGAGGACTCTGATGTAAGAGGGGCTTTCATAAGGTTCCTGATGTAAGGCGAGACTCCTAAAGTGGACTATAATGGGGACTCTGATTTACACGGGATTCCTAAGGTGGACTCTGATTGACACTCTGCTGTAAGGGGAGCTATTATGGGGACTCTCATATCAGGGAGAACCAATAAGAACTCTGATGTAAAGGGGGGACTCCTAAGGTGGATTCTGATGTAATAGGAGCTTTGATAAAGACCCTAATGTAAGGGGGGGGGCTCTGATGGGGACCTTGATATAATGGGAGGACTCCTAAAGCAGACCCAGATGTAAGTGGGCTCTGATAGGGACCCTGATCTAAGGCGAGACTCCTAAAGTGGACTATAATGGGGACTCAGATGTAAGATGGGATTTCTAAGGTAGACTCTGATGGGCACTCTGCAGTAAGGGGGGCTATTATAGGGACTCTCATATCAGGGGGGACCAAAGAAAACTCTTTCTAAAGGTGGGACTCTTAACGAGGACTCTGATGTAAGAGGGGCTTTGATAAGGTCCCTGATGTAAGGCGAGACTCCTAAAGTGGACTATAATGGGGACTCTGATGTAAGACGGGATTCCTAAGGTGGACTCTGATGGGCACTCTGCTGTAAGGGGAGCTATTATGGGGACTCTCATCTCAGGGAGGACTAATAAGAACTCTGATGTAAAGGGGGGACACCTAAGGTGGATTCTGATGTAATAGGAGCTTTAATAAGGACCCTAATGTAAGGGGGGGGGGCTCTGATGGGGACCTTGATATAATGGGAGGACTCCTACAGCAGACCCTGATGTAAGAGGGCTCTGATAGGGGCCCTGATGTAAGGCAGGAGTTCTAATGTAAAGGGGGAGGGGGGGCTCTGATGGGGACCCTGATGTAAGGCAGGAGTTCTAATGTAAGGGGGGGGGGGGCTCTGACGGGGACCCTGATGTAAGGCAGGAGTTCTAATGTAAGGGGGGGGGGGGCTCTGACGGGGACCCTGATGTAAGGATAAATCCCTAAGGTGGACTCTAATTGTAATGGGGACCATGATTTAAAGCGGAGCTCCACCCAAAAGTGAAACTTCCGCTTTAGGTATTCTAACCCCCTGACATGCCACATTTGGCATGTCATTTTTTTGGGGGGGGGAGCGGGTACCTAGTTTTGACATGTACCCGCTCCCACTTCCGCTCGGAGTGCCGCGGCGCCCTGAACGGAAGTTCTCCTCTCCCCCTCCCTCCCTGCAATCTTCTGGGACATGTCAGAGGTCCCAGAAGATTGCCGGCCAATCAAGACTCGGAGCGCGACTCGCGCATGCGCAGTGGGTACCCGTCTGTGAAGCCGCAAACTGTCAC
Source organism: Pelophylax lessonae (assembly GCF_965119305.1). Taxonomy (NCBI): domain Eukaryota; kingdom Metazoa; phylum Chordata; class Amphibia; order Anura; family Ranidae; genus Pelophylax; species Pelophylax lessonae. Next base: position 189,729,692 of record NC_138780.1, on the reverse strand, counting down.
AGCCGGGTGCCCACAGCAGTGATGCCGGCGCCACCGAGACCAGAGGGAAGAGGATCGAGGCTTCAGGCGGCCGCATCGCTGGACCGTTGGACAGGTGAGTGAAAAGGCTGGAACTCCGCTTTAAGGAAGGACTAAGTTGACTGTGGTGGGGTCTTTGATGCAAGTAGGGACTCCTAAGGTGGGCTCTGAAGGGGACCCTGATTGGGGAGGGGTGTGACTCTCTGATGAAATACAGAAGCTCTGCTGACTTCCATCATCCAATCATGTGGAAGAAAAAATGCTGTTTTTTAAATTTTCCTTGCATGTGATTGGGTGTTCTTAAGCTTTCCTCATTTACTAAGCTGCGGAGCAACTGCACTTTTCAGAGTGCTCGGTCTATTTGCCTTTAGTAAATTAAACCCCATAATCCTTTTACCAAGAGAGACGCTCGCCAAGGCCCCCCCGCAGCTTGCCCTTTAAATGTGAGCGGGGAAGCGTGCCACGGAGTGGGAAAGGCGGGGAGGGGCTCCGATTCGTTTTGTCTTATGACAAGTTAAAGAGATTTTAATTGTAAGGCACAAAGCTCGCCGGCCGCGGCCCAGCATGTGGCTTTCATTCCGACAAGAAAGAGCCAAGGGGCGAATTTCACAAGCTTCGCTGCACCGAGACACAGCCGCCTCCGCTACGGACGGATGTCTATGGAACCCGGGACCGAGCGACTGACGCCCCCCCATACCCCTCCCCCACCTGTCCTTCCAGTCCTTGTAAAGCTGAACGTGCAGAATCCATTAAAGTGTTACTAAACCCACAACAGTAAAATCAGTCTGTACATGCAGTAAAGCATGCTTGTTATACTCATTGTGAAACCTAAGGGGTTAATCCTCTGCATTGTGTAAAAAGGCTGTGTGATCCTGTCTTCTCTGATCCTCCCCTTCCACGGTCCCCAATCCATGTCCTGAAAGTACAGATCCCTAGGGAGCACTCTGCACATGCTCAGTTTGAAATTAGTTTTTTTTTATTCTTGGGAGAGTGCATGTGATCAGCACAGGGCCAATCAGCACTGTCCAGACAGGGGGTCAGGGGTCCTGCAGCCTCATAGGTCAGTCAGAGGTGAATGAAAACTCCTCCTACAAGCTTTAACCAGACACTGATAGAAGTCACAAGACTGCTATACACTGCTGATGAGAAAAGGGATTTAGCAGTTTTATATTTAATAAAATAATTGCATTTCCATGTTCTGTGTACTGTGGGAGAGCAGATATAGTGATTGCAAGCTCCTGGGGAGAGCAGATATAGTGAATGCAGGTTCCTGGGGAGACCAGATATAGTGACTGCAGGCCCCTGGGGAGATCAGATATAGTGAATGCAGGATCCTGGGGAGAGCAGATATAGTGAATGCAGGTTCCTGGGGAGAGCAGATATAGTGAATGCAGGCTCCTGGGGAGAGCAGATATAGCGAATGCAGGCTCCTGGGGAGAGCAGATATAGTGAATGCAGGCTCCTGGGGAGACCAGATATAGTGACTGCAGGTTCCTGGGGAGACCAGATATAGTGACTGCAGGTTCCTGGGGAGACCAGATATAGTGACTGCAGGTTCCTGGGGAGACCAGATATAGTGACTGCAGGTTCCTGGGGAGACCAGATCTAGTGAATGCAGGTTCCTGGGGAGAGCAGATATAGTGAATGCAGGCTCCTGGGGAGAGCAGATATAGTGAATGCAGTCTCCTGGGGAGACCAGATATAGTACATGAAGGATCCTGGGGAGACCAGATATATTGAATACAGGCTCCTGGGGAGACCAGATATAGTGAATGCAGGCTCCTGGGGAGATCAGATATAGTGATTGCAAGCTCCTGGGTTTAGTAACAGTTCACACCACATGCAGTACAGTGTATTTTTTTTTTTTTAATCTGCATCAAAAACGCATGGAAAGTAGGTTATATGGTTTCCAATGGCAGAGGTCACACCAGTGCAAAAGTAGAACATGATGCATTTTTTACTGTACTGGAACGCAGTAAAATGCATCAAAAATGCACTGGAAAGCATCAAAAAGGCACCAGAACCCAGGACAGGAGAAAAAAACAGAAAAAAAGCATCTAGAATGCATCTGGAAATGCATCAGAAACATACCGGAACACGTCAAAAACGCGCATGCAGAAATGCATCCAAAACAGATCTGGAGTGCTTTTTTTGTGGTGTGAACCTCAATCAGCTCGGTATTATTGGGGCCGGTTCACATCACATGCAGTCCAGTGCAGGGTTTTTTACTGCATCAAAAATGCATGGATAGTAGGTTATATGGTTTCCAATGGCATAGTTCACACCAGTGCTGTCAGTTTCAGAGAAAATGTAAGAACATGCTGCAATTTCCTACACTGGACTGTACTGGAATGCAGTAAAAGGCATCAAAAATGCACTGGAACACATCAAAAACAAATCAAAACGCACCGAAAGTTTTTGTGGTGTGAGCCTCCATCAGCTCAGTATTATTAGGACCAGTTCACATCACATGCAGTCCAGTGCATTTTTTTTTCTGCATCAAAAAGGCATGAATACCCGGTTATATTGTTTCCAATGGCATAGTTCACACCAGTGCTTGCAGTTCCAGGGCAAAAGTAGACCATGCTGCATTTTTCCTGCACTGGACTGTACTGGAATGTAGGAAAATGCATCAAAAATGCACTATATATATGAGAGAGAGAGAGATGTATACAGTGTGTGTGTGTATATATATATATATATATATATATATATATATATATATATATAGACAGATATAGATAGATATATAATGTTTAAGGGATCCAAGTTTTTACTAGCAAAGAAAGTAAACTTTTACATGCGGGAGTGAAGAGTCAGGATTGGTCCAGATGACAAATAGTTAATTGAAGAAGCTGAAGTTAGAAGCTGATTGGCTCCCATGCAGAGCTGCACCAGATTTCGCACTCTCCAGTTTTAGTAAATGAACCCCAATGTCCCTGGAAGGGACTTTATGATTTAACTATTGGGGGGGCGGTCGGGGTCACACAGCCGCAGGGTCAGGGCGTGGACAGGACGCCTCTGTGATGTCACCAGACAGGTTACCTAAGCAGGACATGTGACACTGCGACTCCACACAGCACTTTCCAACCCTCTTCGCTATGTGACACCCCGGTGTGGGAAAAGTTTGAACTTGTCTGCCGGGACCTGTAGGGACACGAGCGCGCTGGACTGTTGGCCGGACTGCCGTCGCCTCGGGAGCCGCCTCTATTGACGAAGGTAAACAGCGCTGGCGTTTGACGAACGCATTCATTGTTTGATTGGCTTGTTTGTTCCGGAACAGGATATACCGGAAAACCATTTAACTATTTGGTGACCACTGAGACGGACGTAATTAGATTAGATAAAGCGTGACCGTTCCGCTAAGGCTGCGTTCACACCTGAGCGTAGCGTCTTTGAGCGTTTCTGCAGCTGTTTTTCCGTGAGATTTTATGTCCAATTTTGGCACCTTTTTGACATTTTTTGACTGTTTTTTTTATTAGCCAATAGAAAAAACTATCATCTGTTGCATCATTTGTTGCTATATTTTTACATCCACTTTTCATTTTTAGGGGTTAGAGTTCAGGTTGGATTAGGGGTTAGGCTCAGGTCACACTGGGGTGACTTGTCGCCTGACAAGACGCTCTCCATTCAGTGCAATGAAACCGGTCTAATCGGAGCGACTCCAGTCACTCCAACATAGAAAAAGGTTCCTTCACTACTTGGGGGCGACTTGAGCGGCTTGCATTGACTTCTATTAAAGAAGTTGTTTGCAAGCCACACTAAAATCGCCCTGTCAGGGCGGCTTCAGAGTTAGGGCGACTTTGAAGCCGCCCCAGTGTCAACCGAGCCTTAGGGTTTGGGTTAGGGGTTAATATTTTATTTATTGTCTTATTATTTATTTATTTTTTTGTTAGGGTGTTACTACTACTACTATTATACTACTACTACTGCTATACTATTATACTACTACTACTACTACTATTATTATACTACTACTACTACTACTGCTATACTACTACTACTACTACTACTACTACTGCTATACTATTATACTACTACTACTACTATTATACTACTACTACTACTACTACTACTACTACTACTACTATTATACTACTACTACACTACTACTATTATACTACTACACTACTACTATTATACTACTACACTACTACTATTATACTACTACTACTACTACACTATTATACTACTACTACACTACTACTACTATTATACTACTACTACTACACTACTACTATTATACTATACTACTACTACTACTACTATTATACTATACTACTACTACTATTATACTATACTACTACTGCTATTATACTATACTACTACTACTATTATACTATACTACTACTACTACTACTATTATACTATACTACTACTACTATTATACTATACTACTACTGCTATTATACTATACTACTACTACTATTATACTATACTACTACTACTACTATTATACTATACTACTACTACTATTATACTATACTACTACTACTATTATACTACTACTACTACACTACTACTATTATACTATACTACTACTATTATACTATACTACTACTATTATACTATACTACTACTACTACTACTATTATACTATACTACTACTACTATTATACTACTACACTACTACTATTATACTATACTACTACTATTATACTATACTACTACTACTACTATTATACTATACTACTACTACTATTATACTATACTACTACTACTACTATACTATTCTACTATTATACTACTACTACACTATACTACTACTACTACTACTATTACTACTATTATACTATACTACTACTATTATACTATACTACTACTACTATTATACTATACTACTACTACTATTATACTATACTCAGTGCTGTATTTTGGCCTAGGCCAACAAGGCCCAGGCCTAGGGCAGCACTTTGCAGGGGGGGCAGCAAAAAAGCCACCCCCTTCATGTGAGACTCTATTGGCCAGTGGATGCTAGAGCCGCCTCTCTCACCCCCCTCTCTCTCTTACCCCTCATCTCTCTCTCCCTCTCTCTCTCACCCCTCTCTTTCTCTCTCATCCCCCTCTCTCTCATCCCCCCTCTCTCATCCCCCCTCTCTCTCTCTCACCCCTCCTCTCTCTCACCCCTCCTCTCTCTCTCTCTCTCACCCCTTCTCTCTCTCTCTCCCTCTCTCTCACCCCTCCTCTCTCTCTCTCTCTCTCTCTCTCACCCCTCCTCTCCCTCTCTCCCTCTCTCTCACCCCTCCTCTCTCTCATCCCCCCTCTCTCTTTCACCCTCCTCTCTCTCTCTCTCACCCCTCCTCTCTCTCTCTCATCCCTCCTCTCTCTCTCTCTCTCTCTCTCTCTCTCTCTCTCTCTCACCCCTCCTCTCTCTCTCTCTCTCTCTCTCTCTCTCTCTCTCTCACCCCTCCTCTCTCTCTCTCTCACCCCTCCTCTCTCTCTCTCTCTCTCTCTCTCACCCCTCCTCTCTCTCTCTCTCTCTCTCTCTCTCTCTCACCCCCTTCACCTGAGACTCTATTAGCCAGTGGATGCTAGAGCCGCCTCTCTCACCCCCCTCTCTCTCTTACCCCTCATCTCTCTCTCCCTCTCTCTCTCACCCCTCTCTCTTTCTCTCTCATCCCCCTCTCTCTCATCCCCCCTCTCTCTCACCCCTCCTCTCTCTCACCCCTCCTCTCTCTCACCCCTCCTCTCTCTCTCTCTCTCTCTCTCTCTCTCTCACCCCTTCTCTCTCTCTCCCTCTCTCTCACCCCTCCTCTCTCTCTCTCCCTCTCTCTCACCCCTCCTCTCACTCTCTCCCTCTCTCTCACCCCTCCTCTCTCTCATCCCCCCTCTCTCTCATCCCCCCTCTCTCTCATCCCCTCCTCTCTCTCATCCCCCCTCTCTCTCATCCCCCCCTCTCTCTCATCTACCCTCTCTCTCATCTACCCTCTCTCTCATCCCCCCTCTCTCTCTCATCCCCCCTCTCTCTCTCATCCCCCCTCTCTCTCTCATCCCCCCTCTCTCTCTCATCCCCCCTCTCTCTCTCACCCCTCCTCGCCCAATTTTAGTCTTGCCTAGGGCAGCACAAAACCAAAATACACCACTGACTATACTACTACTATTATACTACTACTACTACTACTACTATTATTAATAATGTATAAATAAATAAATGTAAAATAAATACACAAATAAAAATATTCATAAAAAATAAATACAACAAAGGAAAACCCAAAAAGAAAAATAATAATAAAAAATTATTAAATAAACACCCTAATGCTGGCCATACAGAGCAAACGATCGTGCCATCATGTAATGACCGATAAATCGTTCAATGGATGTAAATGAATCCGTTTTTCGTCTGTTTTTTTCACATATACCGAGTGCAAACAGTTTGGATGAGAAACACATTAACCTTTCAATTTATCGTTCGTTCGGAAGAAAATTTTAAAACTCGTCCTTCCTTTTTTTTGGCTCAAAAACATCACAACCGATTACCGATTCATGCCCATTAACTGGCCAAAAAATGAAAGAACTGTCCAAATGACCGAATTTCGGCTGATTTTTCGTAGTGTATGGCCAACATAACCCTCACACCAAATACATAAATCGTCATTAATAACACCAATAAAATATTATTATAATAATTATTATTATTTGGGTGTTTATTATTATTTTATTATTATTATTGGTAGTAGTAGTAAATTATTTAATATATTTTTAAGGTTAGGGGTTAAAGTATAACTAAAGGCAAAACTTTTTTTTTTTTTAGTGAACCACCCATGCGATCTGATTCTGGTGCAGACCCAAAAAGGGTCCTGTGCGAGTTCTGTCTAAATCCGATGCAAATTGAGCCATACAATCTGTATACAATCTGTATTCCTGAATTTGCATCGCACAGACATCGCATGTGATTTTCAGAGCAGTGCGCTCCAATTCACATGCAATGTCTGTCATCGCTATAGTGTGAACCGGGACTAAAGGTGTGTCCGGGCGCGGGTATTTTTTGCGGTTCTGATGTGCCACATTTTGCAAAAAGTACTGCAGGAGCGATTTTTAAAATCATGCCACAAACCCAGTGGTACTGCGGTTATCAAGCGTTTTGGCGGACATGAATGCGCACAAGTTTGCCAGATGCGTGTATCCTCGCTGCCTGTCTATCGCTGTTTGAAGAGCGACCCAAACGCAGATGAAGCTTCAGACAGCAAATCGCAGTGATTCTGCTCGTGATTCCAAATCGCATAGCAATCACTGCAAAATGCACAACGGCTTTTGGGCGCCATTACTCTTCAATAGCACACCAAACACGATGCTATTCTGCTGCGATTGTCGCAAGATGGAATCGTGCGGCAAACCACGACTTTTGAGGCTCCAAACACATGCCGAGATGTGGAATCGCTGCAATTCTGCCTGCGATTCCAACTTGTGTGCCAATCGGTTCAAAATGCAATACCTGCTTTTGGGTGCCTTTATCCTTCAATGGCACACCAAATATGATTCTATTCTGCTGCAATTGTCATGTGACAGAATTGTGCGGCAGTCACAAACCGTGCCTTTAAGGCTCCATTCACGATTCTGCCTGCGATTCCAAAGTGCGTGGCAATCCGTGCAAAAGGTGTAACACATGTCTGAGTGGCATTCATTCTAAATAACACCCCAAATGTGGTGCGATTTTGCTGTACGGCAGAACGGCGCTGCAGTTGCAGCAAAACACGACTCTAAAAATCGCATGAAGCTTGTCGCCCAAAAAAGGACAACAGCCATGCATAGGACAGCCAATTGAAGTGAATGTGCTGTCCTATCTTCAAACGCACAGAATCGCTCACACAAAATTTGCAAGCAGGAACGTGAGTTTCCCCTACAAGAAGTGTGAATGGAGCCTTCAAATCGTGTGAAGCCTGTCGCCTGAAAAGAAGCAGGAGCTTATTTTTGGGTGACAATCGCTCATAGGGCTGGCATTGCAGGAACGCTCACGATATGCGACATCTGAGCAGGGCCTAAAAAGAAGGGGAAAAGGGGGAAAACAATATTTAATTTGCAACAATGTAACAAAAAAAGAAAACCCTATTTATATGGTGACAGCGTATGATATGCAGCACATGGAGCAAATCGCATGTCACCCAATCTGAAATCCTGATTATTGCAGACAATGTGATCGACGTTTTGCACGCAGTTTAAGTGCCGGTTCACACTGGTGCGATGCGGGAACCCTGTGAATCCACTGCGTGTTCCCGCATTGCACCCGATTCGCAGGCAGTTCACACAGTGTCAACGCATAGTTAGTGCTGGTTCACACATATGTGATCTCAGACATCGCATGTGATTCGGAGCGCACTGCTCTGCAAATCACTTTTTTTGTTAAATAGCAAAAAGTGAAAAACATTGGTATTTTTTTTTCAGAATTGTCGCTCTTTTTTTGTTTATAGCGCAAAAAATAAAAAAATCGCAGAGGTGATCAAATACCACCAAAAGAAATCTCTATTTGTGGGAAAAAAAGGACATCAATTGTATTTAGGTACAGCGTCGCACTGTGCTGAACGCAGTGCTGAATCGCAAAATATGGCCTGGTCATTAAGGGGGAAAATCTTCCGGTCCAGAAGTGGTTAAAAGAAACTTTTTTTTTAAGCACTTTCGAAGGACATTTATAGTCATTGAACGTATTGGAGAATTTTTGTACAAATGTTCATTCGAAAATCTTCTAGTGTATGTCCAGCTTTGGTTTGGCAATACAGATCATTCCCGGAGTTGGGCTTTAAGACGATCGATGGCCCTTGGGTGTCTATGGCCAACTTTACAATCAGGACTTTTCCACTTCAAAAAGGCGGAGGAGGGGCGGCTCATGAACTGAATGCTGCTCCAGATCAAAGAGAAGTGACAAAGGTGACCAGCTGATATCGGTAAACATATCGGGGACTGGGCACTGTGTCAGCCCTGCTAATTAACCCGCCACCAGGAGACTGCATTGTGTGCAAAACTTCAACAAATTAACACACATCCCCATAAATCTAATGAGAGAGGGGGGGGGGGGGAGGGGGGCACTGAAACTGGAACATGGCCCTATAAGTGGCGGTTCACACTGTAGCGATGTCAGACATCGCACCGCCACTGCTCTGCAAATCACATGCGAGGTCTGTGTGATGCAAATTCAGCCATACAGATTGCATGCTGAATTTGCATCGCATTCGGGATCAAAGTCGCACAGCACCCTTTTTTTGATCCGCACCAGAATCGGATCGCATGGTGTTCACACTTATGAGATCTGATTCCTATCTAAACTGACAGTTCGCACTGCGAAATGCGAACGAATCTGAGGTGTCATTTAGTGCCAGTTCACATATATGCAATGCGGGAACCCTGCGAATCCACTGCGAGTTCCGGCATCGCACTCGACTCGCAGGCAGTTCACACTGCCATATGCGAATCGTTAACGATACCCCAGATCAGTTCGGCATATCGCAGTGCGAACTGTCAGTTCGGACATGAATTGGATTGCATAGGTGTGAGAGAGCGCGAGAGGGGGGGGAGCAGAGAGAGAGAGCTGGAGAGCGAGAGGAGAGCGAGAGAGCGAGAGGAGAGCGAGAGAGCGAGAGGAGAGCGGAGAGCGAGAGAGCGAGAGGAGAGCGAGAGAGCGAGAGGGAGAGAGCGAGAGGGGAGAGAGGGAGAGAGAGAGAGAAGAAAGAGAGAGAGGAGAGAGGAGAGAGGAGAGAGGAGAGAGGAGAGAGGAGAGAGGAGAGAGGAGAGAGGAGAGAGGAAGAGAGGAGAGGAGGAGAGAGGAGAGAGGAGAGAGAGGAGAGAGGAAGAGAGAGGAGAGAGAGGAGAGAGAGGAGAGAGGAGAGAGAGCGGGGGGAGCAGAGAGAGAGGCAAAGAGAAAGAGAACGAGGGGAAGAGCGTGAGGGAGACGGGGGACAAAGAGTGAGACATGAATCGAATCGCATAGGTGTGAACACCAATGCGATCCAATTCTGGTGTGGACCAAAAAAAGGGTCCTGTGGGAGTTCGGCGTCCGAATGCAATGCGACTTCCAACACACAGACATCGCAAGTGATCCAAAAAAAAAAATGTAAAAATCAAAATTTAGGCCAATTTGTTTTCTGCTACATATTTTGGTAAAAAAAATCGCAATAAGCGTATTTTGATTGGTTTGCGCAAAAGTTATCGTGTCTACAAATTACAGGAAAGATTTATGTAATTGTTCTTTCTTTTTTTTTTTACTAGTAATGGCAGCAATCTGCGATTTTTAGCGGGACTGCGACATTGCGGCGGACAGATCGGACCCCTAACTGACATTCTTGACACTTTTGGGGGGACCAGTGACCATTACTACAGTAATCAGTGCTAAAAATATGCACTGTTACTGTAATAATGACACTAGCAGGGAAAGGGTTAACACTGTGGGTGATCAAGGAGTTAAATGTGGACCTAGGGAGTTATTCTAACTGCCGGGGGCGTGGCTTGTGAAATGACCATAGAGACTGTGATCCTATATAGAAGGATCACAGGAGCTCTGTGATCATTCCAGAGAGAAGAACGGTCAGCTGTGTTTTCAACAGCTGACCGTTCTTCTCTCTCAGCGGGGAGCGATCGCAGTGTCAGGCGCAATCGGAGCCGCCTGCCCCGTGCAATCGGAGTCCCCACTGCCGAGTGGGGGCGGGAGTGCGCCCCCTAGCTGCAAGCGCGCGACTGGCGTAGGTCTCTGGGAGGGGGGGGGAGGGGTATGGGAAAGACCCAATTCTTCCATCACACATTCAATGTGGATGGTGGAATCCTTCCCGCTCTGCTATCTACCGCTATAGCCGGCGGCACTGATCATTCAGGAAAAACCGGACAGGCTGGTTGCTCAGGAGTCGATCGGTAGACAGACTTCTGTACATGTACAACCAGCCTGCCCACACATGGATCGAAATTCAGCTGGTCCCTGCTGAGCCACCCTTTAAAAGTAATTTGTTTGAGAAAAAATGTCCATCCTGCTCCTTTGAATTTTTGTTGTTGCAGTTGAAAACTATTGTTGATTTGACCCTACTAACCATTTGAGAATTAAACGAATGTTCTTAAAACTAAAATTTTGGATGAAATTCTCCCAGTGTACGGCCAACTTCACTTTGGTCCAGCTTGGCACAATGTAAGTGTATCTCATACCAGACAGGCCGCAGGGGAAGCTGACAATCCTTGTACTAGTCACTGCTACTACAGTGATCACCGCAATCCTCTGGGACCGGTGTTGAGTAGTTGCCCCACTGCACACTGACCACAGGGGGCGCCCATTCAGTGCCACCACCATTCATAGACTTCTTTGTATTTTTTTTTTTCAATGAATACAAGGTGTTCTCTGATTGGATGAGGTGGAGATCGTGATGTCACCACCCCTCCTCCCCAGTCATTTTAAAATCATTAGACAGAACATTTAATCATGTCATCATTTAGTCAACTGATATTTCAAAGGTCCTTTCATTATCAACTTTCATCCACATCTGCTACCTGAAGGGAATGTCGGATGTGTTAAACCATCTTTCTTTTATTGCTTATGAAATTAATAAAAGAATAATAAAAAGCAAAGTTTCTTTAAATTTATAAGTATATTGTGTATTTATGATTTATATTTATATATACACTGTATGTACTGTATATCATTCAATGTGGGGTTGTAGTGGAGATCTCTCTCTCTCTCTCTCTCCCTCTCTCCCCCTTCCTCTCCCCCTCTCTTTCTCCCCCCCCCTCTCTCTCTCTCTCTCTCTCTCTCTCCCCCTCTCTCCCCTCCCCTCCCCCTCTCTCCCCTCCCCCTCTCTGCTCCCCCTTCTCTCTCCCCTCTCTCTCTCCATCTCCCTCCCCTCTCTCTCTCCATCTCCCCCCTCTCTCCCCCCTCTCTCTCTCCCCCTCTCTCTCCCCCCTTTCTCTCTCCCCCCTTTCTCTCTTCCCTCTCTCTCCCCCCTCTCTCCCCCCCTCTCTCTCTCCCCCCTCTCTCTCTCTCCCCCCTCTCTCCCCCCCCTCTCTCTCTCTTACCCCCTCTCTCTCTCTTCCCCCTCTCCCCCCTCTCTCTCCCTCCCCCCTCTCTCCCTCCCCCCTCTCTCCCTCCCCCTCTCTCTCTCCCTCCCCCCCTCTCTCTCTCTCTCTCTCTCCCTCCCCCCCTCTCTCTCTCTCCCACCCACTCT
>NC_138780.1:189570883-189717349 GCF_965119305.1 Pelophylax lessonae | reverse complement strand
ATGCGAATTTCGCATCGCACAGACATCGCATGTGATTTTCAGAGCAGTGCGCTGCGAATCACATGCAATGTCTGTCATCGCACATATGCAAACCGAGTCTGAAGGATGAAGGGACCATAGATTGTAAGCTCCTTGAGGGCAGGGACTAATATGAATATGTAATAAAAATCAAAAGAGCTGCGTAAATTGATGGCGCTATACAAGTATAAAATAAGTATTAAATGAAGGTTGAAGAGACAACCAGGGAACCGGTGTTTGTAGTGGATGTCTTAAGGTGTTTTTTCATGAGAGTTTTTTTTGTATTTGCATTTTTTTTAAGATGTACACAGTTCCATTTCTTAATTACATTCCGAACAGAGGATATTGACATCTAAAAAACGCTTTGCTATCTTCTTATAGCCTTCTCCACCTTTGTGAGCGTCAACTATTTTCAGTTTCAGTTTTCTAGACAACTGCTTAGAAGATCCCATGGTGCTGATTGTTGGGGAAAGGTCAGATGAGTCTGGGCATTTAAAACCTTGGTCTTCCCAGACGATGATTGAGAACAATCCATGACACTGGCAGGTCTCAGACTTGCAAAGGGGCAATGCATGCATGCTATAAATTCTGCAGGGAGCCCAAACTTTTGCAGACACTATTTTTTTGTTTTCTGTAATTCTAAATTCAAATCTAACTTTTGTTGACATATTATAAGAATGTCTAATCTGTAATTTGATGCCCTTTCCATCTTTCCTTGGCTTCTTTATGCACATTAATACAAATTTATACCTGGGGTGCTCAAACTTTTGATCCCCACTGTATAGAGGTTTCTATTTATTTATTTATTTTATTTTTTTATTTTTTATATTTTGTTTAAATTTATTTTATTTATTATTTTTTCTTTTGGTTGAAAGCATTGCACTGCTATTTTTCTAAGGTAAAGACAAATCACCATGTTCTTGCTTTGGGACTGCGCTGCGCAATGCAACCCAATAAAGCTCCTGCGAACAAACCCCTACGTTTTAAAGAGATATTTTGGCTTTGTTCAAAAGGGCGGTAAAAGTATGGAACGCTTTTCAGATGGTGATAGATACTGGACCCATCGCACGTCATTGGGTTTACTTTTATTAAAAATGATTTGGATGGATATCTATGTTGGTGAATAAGCCCCATGTGCTGTAGGATTTGTGGTCTTTGTTCAGACTCTCTGTCCCTGGTAGGATGCGGACGGACGGTAGCCCCCGCTCACAGCTCTGATTCGTCAGTCTCCTCTGCGGGCTCCGCTCACCTGGATAATTTCTCACAGAATTTTGCTGTGGGCAAAATCTGCAATCTAACGAGCGCGATTGTTTCCTGTGAACTTTATGCAGATGGTGCGTAACCCTTCCTATGATCTCGCTTGTGTTAGATTCGAGACCTGATAACAGATAAGTTGTATATGGTTTGCTATATATAGTCCATTAAAATCAGCCTCCGTGTAAACCCACCATGGGCTAAAATCGAGCTCCATATAAATCCGCCATGGTCTAAAATCAGCCTCCATGTAAGCCCACCATGGGCTAAAATCGGCCTCCATGTAAGCCCACCATGGGCTAAAATCGTCCTCAATGTAAACCCACCATGGGCTAAAATTGCCCTCCATGTAAACCCGCCATGGGCTAAAATCGTCCTCCATGTAAACCTGCCATGGGCTAAAATCGGCCTCCATGTAAACCTGCCATGGGCTAAAATCGGCATCCATGTAAACCCGCCATGGGCTAAAATCGTCCTCCATGTAAACCTGCCATGGGCTAAAATCGACCTCCATGTAAATCCGCCATGGGCTAAAATCAGCCTCCATGTAAGCCCACCATGGGCTAAAATCGTCCTCCATGTAAACCCTCAATGGGCTAAAATCGGCATCCATGTAAACCCGCCATGGGCTAAAATCGTCCTCCATGTAAACCTGCCATGGGCTAAAATCGACCTCCATGTAAATCCGCCATGGGCTAAAATCAGCCTCCATGTAAGCCCACCATGGGCTAAAATCGTCCTCCATGTAAACCCGCAATGGGCTAAAATCGGCCTCCATGTAAACCTGCCATGGGCTAAAATCGACCTCCATGTAAACCCGCCATGGGCTAAAATCGGCCTCCATGTAAACCCGCCATGGGCTAAAATCGGCCTCCATGTAAACCAGGAATGGTGACACTAAATTATATCTTTATTGTCCAAAAATATTTCATACACATCCACTACTTAATGGCCCTGTAATCTGTTTTTCATTAAATTGTTTCTTTACCACTTCCGGACCACCCACCGCGGTTATATGTCGTTACTTTGATATCTGCCAAAACCCTGGTATTTTTTACTGGGTGGGCAATCCTCTTTCTCAAAAAAGTGGTCCCAGTGGCAGGCGAGTTTGGGGTGGAGAAACTTGACTGGCCTGCACAGAGTCCTGACCTCAACCCGACAGATGAATTAGAGCAGAGACTGCGAGCCAGGCCTTCTCTCTAACATCAGTGCCTGACTTCACAAATGTGCTTCTGGAAGAATGGTCAAACATTCCCATAGACACTCCTAAACCTTGTGGACAGCCTTCCCAGAAGAGTTGAAGCTGTTATAGTTGCAAAGGGTGGGCCAACTCAATATTGAACCCTACAGACTAAGACTGGGATGCCATTAAAGTTCATGTGTGTGTTAATGCCGGTTCACATTTCTTCGATTCAGGAACGCTGTGAATATACAGCGTGTTCCCGCATTGCATCCGCACCCCTGGCAGTTCACACTGCCATATGCGATACGCTGAGGGTGTCAATTAAAAGTTAACGACACCCCCAGATCAGATCGCATATCGCAGTGCGATCTGAAAGTTTGCACAGCATCGAATCGCACTAGTGTGAACCACCATGCGATCCGATTCTGCTGCGGACCAAAAAAGGGTCCTGTGCGAGTTGGGTGTGATTGCGGTGCGAATTCAGCCTGTATGGCTGAATTTGCACCGCACAGAGATCGCATGTAATTTTAGGAGCAGTGCGCTCCGAATTACATGCGATCTCTGTCATCACAGAAATGTGAATCGGCACTAAAGCCAGGTGTCCCAATACTTTTGACATTAGTGTATGTCCTTATATACAGTGGGACCACGACAGGGTGGCTACGTTCCTACGGTATCGGCTGATATTTTGTACATTTAAAGTTTTGAAAAATAAAGACCATTTTTGACACAAATCTGGTACTGAACGTGTTATTTTTGTTTAATGCTTAATGGCTGGCTTGCTGGCACCCTGTGGTGGGTGGCTGGCTGGCACCCTGTGGTGGATGGGTGGCAGGCTTGCTTGCACCCTGTGGTGGATGGGTGGCTGACTGGCACCCTGTGGTGGATGGCTGGCTGGCTTTTTGGCACCCTGTGGTGGATGGCTGTCTGTCTGGCAACCCTGTGGTGAATGGCTTACTGTCTGGCATACTGTGGTGGGTGGCTGGCTGGCACCCTATGGTAGGTAGGTGGGTGGCTGGCACAGGGGCTGTGGGTGGCTGGTACAGGGCCTGTGGGTGGCTGGCTGGTATAGGGCCTGTGGCTGGCTGGTAGAGGGCCTGTGGCTGGCTGGCTGGTACAGGGCCTGTGGGTGACTGGCTGGTACAGGGCCTGTGGCTAGCTGGCTGGTACAGGGCCTGTGGCTGGCTGGCTGGTACAGGGCCTGTGGCTGGCTGGCTGGTACAGGGCCTGTGGGTGGCTGGCTGATACAGGGCCTGTGGCTGGCTGGCTGGTACAGGGCCTGTGGCTGGCTGGCTGGTACAGGGCCTGTGGGTGGCTGGCTGGCTGGTACAGGGCCTGTGGGTGGCTGGCTGATACAGGGCATGTGGCTGGCTGGCTGGTACAGGGCCTGTGGCTGGCTGGCTGGCTGGTACAGGGCCTGTGGCTGGCTGGCTGGTACAGAGCCTGTGGTTGGCTGGCTGGCTGGCTGGTACAGGGCCTGTGGGTGGGTGGGTGGCTGGCTGGTACAGGGCCTGTGGCTGGCTGGCTGGTACAGGGCCTGTGGCTAGCTGGCTGGTACAGGGCCTGTGGGTGGCTGGCTGGTACAGGGCCTGTGGGTGGCTGGCTGGTACAGGGCCTGTGGCTGGCTGGCTGGCTGGTACAGGGCCTGTGGGTGGGTGGGTGGCTGGCTGGTACAGGGCCTGTGGATGTGGGTTGCTGGCTGGCACCAGGCTGCTATGGGTGGGTGTATTACTGTGATACACTCTCGCGAGACTAATCCCGACTCCAGACGAGGCTGTCTAAGTTGAGGGAGGCGGCCTAATAAGGCAGAAAGACGTCACAAAAATATTGGCAATATTGGCCAGTCCCGGGGCCGATACCGATATATCGGGGAAAGTGCATATCGGCCACCGATATATCGGCCTTGCTGATAATCAGTCTATCCCTAATGGCTACGTTCCTATATACGGTGGGACCAAGAGAGGGTGACTACGTTCCTACATCCATGCATTTTTACATGTTGCATGTTTTGTCAGGCGGAAAACACGTGGCAAAATGTGTGACTGTTACCCATGTTTGGGGTGCTGTTAAGAAATAATGGCACCACAAGTGCATCAGGTGAGTTAGCCCCTTTTTCACACGTTTGCAGACCCACAGGCACACACTTGTTTCTGCTATGGCAAGGTGTGAATAGGGACTTGGTTACTGGAGTCAAAGTTGATGAGCGTTTTTGTCCATAGTGAGCTAAAAAGTGATCACAAAAGTGTAAACCCCGCCTCCAAATGCCACCAATGCATCAAAATGAACAAAAACCGAATAAAAAGCTGCATCCCCTCTTCTTCCAATGCCCCACAATACACAGATTGTTCCCCCTAAGTGCCATACTGCGTTTGCGCAGTGCGTTATGGTGCCATTCATGGCGCCGCGACCAAACGCACCAATAAACGTGCGTTGTGCTCAAATACGGTAATAGAGATAATCCAGTTATCGGGACCATTCATAATCACTGATGGCAGAACAGAAATATCTATTATTGATAGGATTTCTATAAATATATTTAAAAATAAAAAAATAAACACTAAAAAATGTTGTTTAGTGATATTATGACGTCACTCAGCATTTCTGAGCATTAAAATTGTTGTCCGAACTCCTCCAGCGCTCATAGAAAATATTTATAAACACAGAGATACTTTGTTACTATTATTAGAAACATTGTTGCTATGTTTAGAATTCTCTCTTCATTTTGTTACATTTCACGAAATAATTGTCGGGAGAGTTCTGAATGTTTTATGTCTTGTATTCCCCATCCCCCCCTCTGTACCACACCATGGCAGAGGAGGGCGCTCTATAAATAATATTTACCAATGTAGAGGTGACACCTATAGGGACATTTTTGGATGGCATTCATGTTACTGAATAGAATTTTTATCTGCCCTAAAAAAATCTCTTAGACTCGGCTAGATGATGATAATAATCGGATTCCTCGAACTTTGTATGAAGTTTCCTCCTCCTGGTAACTTTGTAATCCGGTCCTGCACGGGTTAACTGTCCCAACAGTGTCCCCTCTCCTGACCCCGCCCCCTCCCGGGTTAGCCCCGCCCCTCCCCCTTAGCTCAGTCTGAGTCTCTTCCCCAGCCACGTGCTGCGCCCCTCCCCTCTCCGGGCTCCTCTGCGGGCGGCTGCCGGGTGACCCCGATCTGCCAGGTGAGTTGTGTGCCCCCCCCCCCCCCCCTCCTCGGTGTCCTACCCTGAGCTGGGCTCCCCCTCCCCCACCTCTGACAACTTTCCTTGGGTGTCACAGCTGCTGCAGAACCTCCTAGAGAGGGGGGGGGGGGGGGTCTGCTGGGTGTTGTAGTGCAGGGCAGTGATTGGCAACTAGGGGGGGTTCCCAAACCCCGAATACCCCCCCTCCCCCCAGGCATTGCTCCATGGCAGAATATGGAGGAAGAGCGGAGCTTGTCACGTCTCCTGGCAACCAGGAATGACCGACCGCCGGCACAGCCAATCACAGCGAGCCCTGAGTACATTATAGAAGGGAGTGCAGCCCCCCCCCCCCCCCCCTGCTGACAGCTCACTCCTTCCTATAAACCCCTTCATTGAGTGCTAATAAACTCTACTGTGTACACCCCCCCCCCTCCAACAATTACCCCCGCCAACAATTACCCCCCCCCACCAACAATTACCTCCCCACCACCATCAATTACCCCCCCCCCCACTTCCCCACAAACCATTACCCACCGCCACTCTGCACCCTAAACAAATACCCCCCCCCCAACAAATACCTATCCCCTCCACTGCCACCTCTCCAACCTAAACAATAACCCCCTTCTACCCCAATAAATTACACCCCCCCCTCTCCACCCCTAACAATAATCTCCATCTCCCCACCCTCAACAACAATCCCCCCTCCCAACCTTTCCACCTCTAACAATAATCCCCCCTCCCCTCCACCCCTAGCAATAATCCCCCTCCACCCCTAACAATAATCCCCCTCCACCCCTAACAATAATCCCCCTCCACCCCTAACAATAATCCCCCTCCCAACCTTTCCACCCCTAACAATAATCCCCTCCCAACCTTTCCACCCCTAGCAATAATCCCCCTCTACCCCTAACAATAATCCCCCTCCACCCCTAGCAATAATCCCCCTCCCCACCACCCCTAACAATAATCCCCCTCCCAACCTTTCCACCCCTAACAATAATCCCCCTCCACCCCTAGCAATAATCCCCCTCCCCACCACCCCTAACAATAATCCCCCTCCCAACCTTTCCACCCCTAACAATAATCCCCCTCCACCCCTAGCAATAATCCCCCCTCCCCACCACCCCTAACAATAATCCCCCTCCCAACCTTTCCACCCCTAACAATAATCCCCCTCCCCATCTCCCCACCCTCAACAATAACCTTTCCACCCCTAACAATAATAATCCTCCTCCCCACCTTTCCACCCCTCCCCACCCCTAACAAAAATCTCTCCCTCCCTCTCCACCCCTAACAATAATCCCCCTCCCCATCTCCCCACCCTCAACGATACTTCTCCCCTGCCTACCCCCCCCCCCCTTCCACCGCTCCACCCTTAATAATAAGCCCCCTCCCCACCATGAACAATAACCCCCCCTCTGCCTCTCCTTCCTTAGCAATAACCCCTCCACCCCTCCTTGTTTATTAACCCCCCCTGCCCCACCTCTCCATCTTTAACTCCTCTTTACCCTCCACAATACCCCCCCCCCCCACTTGTCCCTCCACCCTCAACAATACCCCTCCCCCCCAACCAGCTCTCCACTTTGCTCTCCACCCTCAACAATATGCCCTCCCCCAGCTGCCTGGCTCGCCCTCTTTGTCCAGGGAAACTGTAAACAGGGGAAAAAAGTTGTCAGCTGACAGCTGTTGGATCCTGGAGTCAGGAGTCGCTGTGCCTTTAAGGGATTAACCCTTCACCTTCAGGACTGAGTCTGGTGGCTTTTTCTGTGTCTGGGACCGATGCGAGTTTGGCCGGTTGTCAGCGGACGGTCTGCGAGTGATGGGGGCGCCCGAGAAAATCCGCTGCGGTGGAGAACGAATCACACCCAAGACTTAGGGCGTTTCGGTTATAGGTGTTGTCAGTGGGGATACATTTCTAAACATTTTACAATGCAAAAACGCTAAACGCGGCAAAACAGACATTTTTAACCGTTGGTTTCTAGCTGTCAAGTTCCAGCATTCAGGAGAGGTTTTCCAACGTCCCTTAGAGCCGTTTCACACTACTTCAACTTGTCAGGCGACTTGGTCGCCTGACAAGTAGCTCCCAATGCTGTGCAATGGAACCGTTCTAATCGGAGCGTCTCAAGTCGCTCCAACTTAGAAAAATGTTCCTGCACTATTTTTTGGCGAAGTCGGAGCGACATGCATTGACTTCTATTATGAGAAGTAGTTTGCAAGCAGCGATGAAGTCGCGCTGCACGGGCGACTTTAAACTCGCCCAAAGTCGGGGCGACTTTGAGTCGGATTAGTGTGAACCGGCTCTTACCCGATGAAAAAAGAAAAGTATTCAGTTCTCTCCCGTCTTGTCACCCTTCTGTACCGAATCGCCCCCTCTGGTTGTACGCAGTTCCTGCGCCATATGTGGCTCACCAATCGGGTGGCAGCAATCTGATTTGAGAAAATAAGCGCAGATTGTCATCAATGAGATTGGCTGCTTCTGTCCGTTTTTTTTTTTTTCCCCTCAATATGTGATCTGGGGACGGCCAGTTTGGTGCAGAAGTTGCAGCACGCTGACGGTTCAAGAGTGACCACATCTGTAGAGCGAACGCCGCATGCTGGATGTTTTCTCACTTTTTTTAAAAAAAAAATTGCATTGTGCAAATACGGTGTGATAAAAAATATTGCAACGATCTCCATTTTTATTCTCTAGGGTCTCTGCTATAACAAAAAAAAAGAAGATATATATAAAATATATCAGTACATACAGTGTGTGTGTGTGTGATATATATACAGGGCTTTTTTTCTCAGAGAATAGGTGCAGGAACTCCCACTTTCGGAGTTACCCCTTGTCTCCGCCCCCTACCTACCTCCGAGCACCGTTCCTAGGTTCCACCCCCTACCCACCTCACAGTACTGCCCCTTTTAGAGAATACAGAATCAAGTATCATTTGTGATACTAAGTAATTTGTATGGGATTTGTTAATGATAACAAGAAAAGCAGTAAAATAACAACAATGGACCCCCCAGAAACAGTAGATCCCACCAGCAACAATTGACCAGCCACAACAAAATACCCACCAGACAACAATAGACCTTCAGCAGCAACAGCAGATCCCCCCCCCACAGACAGCATCAATAGACCCTCCAGCAGCCATTTACAATAGACGGTTCCCTCAACAGTAGATCCCGCTCAGCAACAACTGACCCCCCCAAGCAACATAAGACCAACCCCAGCAACAATAGACCCCCTCTGTAAAAATAGATCCCTTCCGGAGACTATGGGTCCCCCAGGAGCAACAGTAGACCTCCCCAGCAACAATAAACCCCCCGCAAAAATAGATCACCTCCAGCAACAATAGATCCCCCACCAGCCAGCAATAAAAGACACCCATGGCAAAGCCCAGCACCCCTTGCCATTACATACATTCAGTGCTGGAGGTGCCGGAACTGCGTTCCCCCGCGTTCCCACTGAAAAAAGCCCTGTGTATATATATATAATGTATATATATATAATGTGTATATATATATAATATATATATATATATATATATATACCAGTACAAAGTGTGTGTGTATATGTATGTATGTGTGTGTATATATATATATATATATATATAATATTATACACACACACCAGTACATACAGTGTATATATATATATATATAATGTATGTATATGTTTGGGGGTTCTAAGTAATTTCTAGCAAAAAAAAACCCCAGATTTTAACTTGTGAACAAGTGTCAGAAAAAGGCCCGGTCCAGAAGTGGTTAAAGATTGTACAATCACATTGCAGTGTGTGTGGCCTTGCAGAGATACACACGAAATTTCAGTGCTTGAAAAGATGAAAGGAACAGAGACCGAAAAATCGCCAAGCAACGCCAAGATTCTTTGCACGTTTTTTTTTTTTTCCCCCTCAAACTGTCGACCAATAAGACAACCAGTAAAGTTAGCCCGATTTTTTTCTATAATGTGAAAGATAATGTTACACCGAGTAAATAAATACCCAACAATGTCATGCTTCAAAATTGCGCACGCTCGTGGAATGGCGACAAACATTGGTACTTAAAAATCTCCATAGGCGATATTTTAAAAAACTTCTACAGGTTACCAGCTTAGAGTTACAGAGGAGATCCAGGGCTAGAATTATTGCTCTCGCTCTAACGTTCACTGCGTTACCTTTTGAACACTGTTTACATATGTGGGCGGGACTTGCGTATGCGTTCGCTTCTGCGCGCAAGCTAATGGGGACAGGGCACTTTAATTTTTTATTTTTTTCCTATTTATTTTATCTTTTATTTTTTTAATTTTACGCTTTTTTTTTTTTTTTTTTAATTTGATCACTTTTATTCCTATTACAAGTAATGTAAACATCCCTTGTAATAGAAATAAGCACCTCTTTATTGTGAGATCTGGGGTCAAAAAGACCTCACATCTCACATCTATACTAAAAAAGAAGAAATTGGCTCTTTAAATCCATATGAGGACCTACCTAATCTATCCAACCAAATTGTATCAATCTGGGCTCTTGCACTACATAGTTGTTGGTCTAAAGGAGATTTTACAATTGTAACGTATGTGGTGAGCCTAAGACATCGTCCAATCACATTGTAACGTCAAGAGCCAGCATGTGACTGAATCCTAAGTTTTGGTTGGAGTAATATAGGACATTAAATATGTACCTGTTGCCGATTAGATTGTGAGCTCTGTGGGTCAGCAATACTGCAGAAGGCTGAACTATATTCTATGAGTTGATTTGGAAGCTTTAAGCCCCTCCTCCTTTGGCAGAGCTCCGCCCCCTGTCCCCGGCTGGGATAAAATCTTGTTGGATATCTGCGGCGGAATGAAAGTAAAAGGAGCTGAGACGCTGACAGAACGGCGGTCCGTCTCTCAGGGAGGTAACTGGCAGATAAACAAATTACACTGAAGAGAGCAGCGTGTCGCCATGGCAACAGAGCAATTAAATGACTTTACTGTCAGCGATGATATCATTTTCCTGTTTAGAGGCTCCT
The DNA here is from genome assembly GCF_965119305.1 of Pelophylax lessonae. Taxonomy (NCBI): domain Eukaryota; kingdom Metazoa; phylum Chordata; class Amphibia; order Anura; family Ranidae; genus Pelophylax; species Pelophylax lessonae. The sequence continues at coordinate 189,706,722 of NC_138780.1, read as the reverse complement.
GGGATTCTGACTTCCCTCGTTAGACTCAGCGGAGCTTCTCAGAGGGCCTAGAACGGCCGCCGGCGTTCTTTTTTATGCCCCACCTTGTCTCACAAGTGACTCTTTATTGATCAGCCAGAACCCCCAATCCCGCAGGCTCCCCTTCATCACCCCACTAGAGCCCCCATCCCGTAGGCCCCCCTTTATTGCCCCGCCAGAGCCCCAATCCCACAGGCCCCCCTGCCAGAGCCCCCATTCCACAAACCTCCCTTTTATCATCCTACCAGAGCCCCCATCCCGTATGCCCCCCTTTATTGCCTCGCCAGAGCCCCCATCCTGTATGCCCCCCCTGCCAGAGCCCCCATTCCACAGACCTCCCTTTATCATTCCACCAGAGCCCCTATTCCGCAGGTCTTCCTCATCACCCAACCAGAGCCCTCCATACCACAGGTGTCCTTTTTATTGCTTTACTGGTGCCCCCCATCTCATGGGCTTCCTCCTATGTTGCCCTGTTGGAGCTTCCCATTGCTCAAGCATTCCTTTATTACTCTACCGGGGGGGGGGGGGGTCCAATCCAGCAGATGTCCCTTTTTTGTTGTCATCTCCAAGCCCACCTTACCACAAGTGTCCCTTTATCACCCCTCCAGAGCCCCCATCCCTCAGGCCTCCCCTTATTGCCCCGCCAGAGACCCCATCCCTCAGGCCTCCCCTTATTGCCCCACCAGAGGCCCCATCCCTCAGGCCTCCCCTTATTGCCCCGCCAGAGCACACATCCCACAGGCCTCCCCTTATTGCCCTGCCAGAGACCCCATCCCACGGGCCTCCCCTTATTGCCCTGCCAGAGACCCCATCCCACAGGCCTCCCCTTATTGCCCCGCCTGAGCCCCCATCCCGCAAGCCTCCCCTTATTGCCCCGCTAGAGCCCCCATCCCTCAGGCCTCCCCTTATTGCCCCGCCAGAGCACACATCCCACAGGCCTCCCCTTATTGCCCTGCCAGAGACCCCATCCCACGGGCCTCCCCTTATTGCCCTGCCAGAGACCCCATCCCACAGGCCTCCCCTTATTGCCCAGCCCGAGACCCCATCCCACAGGCCTCCCCTTATTGCCCCGCCTGAGCCCCCATCCCGCAAGCCTCCCCTTATTGCCCCGCTAGAGCCCCCATCCCGCAGGCCTCCCCTTATTGCCCTGCCAGTTTCCCATCCGGCAGACCACCCCTTTTATCACCCTGCCAGAGCACCCCTCCTGCAGACCCTCTTTGATCACTCTGCCAGTTCCCCCATCCTGCAGCCCCCCCTTCATTGCCCCGCCAGTTCCTCCATCCTGCAGGCCTCCCTTCATCGCCCTGCCAGTTCCTCCATCCTGCAGGCCTCCCTTCATCGCCCCGCCAGTTCCTCCATTCCGCTGGCCTCCCTTATCACCCAACCACAGCCCTCCATACCACAGGTGTCCTTTTTGCTCTATTGGTGCCCCCTATCTCATGGGCTTTTTCCTATATTGTCCTTCCCGAGCTTCCCATTCCTCAAGTATCTCTTTATCACTCTTCTGTGGTCCCCATCCCGCAGACCTCTTTTTTTTTTTTGTCACCCCCAAGCCTACCTTCTGTCAAGTGTCCCTTTCATGCTGGAGAATAAAATGGCGGTCGTTGCAATATTTGTTGTTCTGCTGTATTTGCGCAGTGGTCTTTCGAACGCATTTTTTTTGGAAAAAGTACACTTTACTAAATTTAAAAAAAAAAAAAAAAACTAAACAGTAAAGTTACCCCAATTTTTTTGTATATTGTGAAAGATGATGTCACGCCGAGTAAATAGATACCCAACATTTTATGGTTTAAAATTGGGCACACTCGTGAAATGGGGACAAACTGCGCTACTTAAAAATCTCCATAGACGCTTTAAACATTTTTTAACGGTTACCTGTTTAGAGTTACGGAGGAAGTATTTTTCTAGAATTATTGCTCTCTCTCTGACAATTGCAGCGATACCTCACATGTGTGATTTAAACACCGTAGACATTTGCAGGCGTGACTTACGTATGCGTTTTTCTTTGGTGCGCAAGCTCACAGGGACAAGGGCGCTTTAAAAAGGGGACCCCAGACCCCTCCCCTGCACTTCAAAGTATTCAAAATGCCGAAATCAGAAATTTTGAATACTTATAGTTTTTTTTACGTTGGCAGCTGAGTAAACAAGTTTACATGATCTGAGACTCGATCAAAGCCAAATCTGGCTTCGTTTGGGATCCTGCCGGCTGGTTGCTCGGGTCTCCCGGTGGGACAGGAGACCCAGGCAGAGCGGCGGCGGGAGGGAGGGTACATCCCCTCCCACTCGCTGGGATAACGGCTGAGCGGCTGCTGAGCTGTATCGGTTGTCATCTCCAGAAAGCCGACCGCTGGCTCTAAAAACTGATACCTGGGTTGATGCCTCTAGCTGCAGGCATCACCTCGGCACAACCACTTCTTCAAGCCGACGTAAAGGTACGTCAGTTGGCAGGAAGCTGTTAAAGTGGAACTAAACCCATCGATTTAAAAAAAAAAGTTTTATGTTCCCGGAATGCCAGGAATCCTAACTGTCAAATTGGTTGTGCTTTCAACCAAACTGTCAAACCATCAAATGGCTGGTGTCATAACTGATCACATGTGCAGCCACATCAAATAGAGGCCAAGATGGCCATCGGCGTAGCATGGGTTGTCAGCTCCCGTGGCAAGGCAAGTCATTTGCTCCCCCTAACCTGTGGACTTTTAGCACTGCTTGAGTCCCTTCCACTAGTACAGTAGTGCTGACCTGCCTGACTCCCTAGGCTGACTTGCCTGACTCCCTAGGCTGACTTGCCTGACTCCCTAGGCTGACTTGCCTGACTCCCTAGGCTGACTTGCCTGACTCCCTAGGCTGACTTGCCTGACTCCCTAGGCTGACTTGCCTGACTCCCTAGGCTGACTTTCCTGACTCCCTAGGCTGACTTTCCTGACTCCCTAGGCTGACTTTCCTGACTCCCTAGGCTGACTTTCCTGACTCCCTAGGCTGACTTTCCTGACGCCCTAGGCTGACTTTCCTGACGCCCTAGGCTGACTTTCCTGACTCCCTAGGCTGACTTTCCTGACTCCCTAGGCTGACTTTCCTGACTCCCTAGGCTGACTTTCCTGACTCCCTAGGCTGACTTTCCTGACTCCCTAGGCTGACTTTCCTGACTCCCTAGGCTGACTTTCCTGACTCCCTAGGCTGACTTTCCTGACTCCCTAGGCTGACTTTCCTGACTCCCTAGCCTGACATTCCTGACTCCCTAGCCTAGGCTGACCTACAGTACCTGACCACTACATTGACCTATTGATTCCTACACTGACCTACCCGACCACTACACTGACCTACCTGACTCCTACTAAGTCTGACTGTAAAGTCCTGTACATCTGCTGGGAAGTGATCTCCAACCCTCAGTACAGCCCAGCACTACTCACCACCTCCTCCATCATACCCCCCCAATCCCCACACAGTACAGTCCTGCCTGACTCCCTAGGCTGACCTGCCTGACTCCCTAGGCTGACCTACAGTACCTGACCACTACATTGACCTACTTAAATCCTACCCTGACCACTACACTGACCTACCTGACTCCTACTAAGTCTCACTGTAAAGTCCTGTACGTCTGCTGGGAATTGATCTCCAACCCTCAGTACAGCCCAGCACTACTCACCACCTCCTCCATCATACCCCTCCCCAATCCCCACACAGTACAGTGTAGCTCGGTGGATACTCCTTACACCATCATCAGACTGATCAGGGCTCTCCCCAGCTCCAGGCAGTACTGTTTTGGGGTCCTACTACCACCCAGACGCTCCTCAGTATCCCCCAGCGGGAGGACCACCAACAACGGCTGTATCGCCGCCATCTCTACCAAGCACTAGCCCTCCATCTCCGCCACTCCTACACACAGAGGCCTCCTTGTAGGGATCCCAAGGGACAGGCCTCACAGAGAAGTACCGAAATAAGCTGAACTGGAGGGGTCCTGGGGAGGGGGAATGGGCTGCTGTGGAGGAAGGCCTGGGATATGCCTCACGGGAAGTCTAGAGGGAGGCAATAGGCCACAGCAGAGAAATGCCTGGGATAGCTGCAGCACTTTAGTCTGGAGAGGCTCCCAGCACACTTGGGATGGTGCAGAAATAATTCTGAGCCCCTCTAAATGTTGCGCCTGGGGCGAGCGTACCAGCTGCCCCCCCCCCCCCCCCCACACTATATCACTGAAGATAGCAGCTTCCTTGGCTGAAAAGGATAGGAGTGTTTAGTTCCACTTTAAGCTATAAAAATGTGGTGATATCTCTGTTCCGCTACTGACGCCATCTTTCTTTTTCTCTCTTTCCCTCCAGGGCTCTTCGCCTAAATGGGTCCAGTTATGCCCCCCAGCAAGAAGCCAGAAGGCACGGGCATCAGCATCTCCAGCTACCGAAGCAGCGTGCTGTCGAACCCACTGCATGACGACGACGACCTCGACTTCCCGCCGCCTGCTGTCAAAATAAATAAGGAGAAGGGCGCTGTGGAGGACGAGGAGCTGACGAACCTGAACTGGCTGCACGAGAGCAAAAACCTGCTGAAAAGTTTTGGCGACTCAGTCCTGCGGAGCGTCAGCCCCGTGCAGGACATTGATGACACCCCGCCGTCTCCCGCCCAGTCGGACATGCCCTACGATGCCAAGCAAAACCCCAACTGCAAACCTCCCTATTCCTTCAGCTGCCTCATCTTCATGGCCATCGAGGACTCGCCCACCAAGAGGCTGCCCGTAAAGGATATTTACAATTGGATTCTGGAGCACTTCCCGTACTTTGCCAATGCGCCCACCGGCTGGAAAAACTCGGTGCGGCACAATCTCTCCTTGAATAAGTGTTTCAAGAAGGTTGACAAGGACCGGAGCCAGGTGAGGAGACCGTAACGCTCATAAATGGGGGGTGGAGCTATTGTTGCTTAAAGGGGGAGGCCTAAAATTTTTTAAATTTTGTGTGTGAAAGGATTAGAGCTTTTTTTGTGCCTCTTGGAGAGATTTTCTCACTTCCTGTTGTGGTGACCGCAGTCAGGCTCTTGAAACTGAAACCAAAAACCTCTAAATCCAATACTTAAAATGTATTTATATGCAAATTTTTAGTTTTGGAAAGGCATGTGACACCACTGTCAAGATGTAATTTCTAGGTATATGCATAAGAGACGCTAGATTTTCTATTAATGTCTATTGCTGTGAATGACTGTCTCGTTAGTTAAGCCGAATCGCGTCGGTGAGGGTGTTTACATGTGGCAAAGCACCCAGACACAGGGCGATCTTGAGGGAATTCCAAATGTGTAAGAAGTGTAAAAGACACCATTCCAAGAGTATAGCATCAAGTCAATTAAACTCCTGGGATATTGATCTGGTCAGTTAAGTATCACACAAAGGTGGCTGGTTACCTCCCATGTGGGTGGGAGCACAGAAAGGTGGCTGGGCAATCTCATGGGGAAACAGATAAGATAGGCAGGGACAGCCCAGAAGGGGGTGGGAGCACACGGCGGTGGGTGGAGACAGCCCATTTGAGAAGACAGAGTTGAGTGAGGGTACTCACAAAGGTGCGCAAAGACAGCCCATTAGGGGAGGCATAGGTGGGTGGAAGAACACAAAAGTGGCTGGGTGCTCCCGTAGGAAAAAGATAGGCAGGGACAGCCCTGGAGGGGGTGGGAGCACACAATGGTGGGTGGTGAACTTCCATGTGGACGAGAGCACACAAAGGTAGGTGGGGACTTCTGTGGGGGATGAGACCCAAACGCAGGCAGGGACAGCCCAAGAGGGGTGGTGGGGGGGGAGTGGGAGCACACAAAGGTGGCTGGTTACCTCCCATGCGGGTGGGAGCACACAAAGGTGGCTGGTTACCTCCCATGCGGGTGGGAGCACACAAAGGTGGCTGGTTACCTCCCATGCGGGTGGGAGCACACAAAGGTGGCTGGTTACCTCCCATGTGGGTGGGAGCACACAAAGGTGGCTGGTTAACTCCCATGTGGGTGGGAGCTCACAAAGGTGGCTGGGCACTCCCGTAGGGAAAAAGATAAGATGGGCAGGGGGACAGCCCAGGAGGGGGTGGGAGCACACGGGGGTGGCTGGAGACAGCCTGTTTGGGAAGACACAGAGTTGAGTGAGGGTACTCGTAAAGGTGAGCAAAGACATCCTATTGGGGGAGGCATAGGTGGGTGGGAGCATACAAAAGTGGCTGGGTGCTCCCGTAGGGGAAAAGATAGGCAGGGACAGCCCAGGAGGGGGTGAGGACAGCCTGTTGATTGGGGATGTTTACAAAGGTAGGTGGAGACTCCCGTAGGGAGTATGACCCAAATGCAGGCAGGAACAGGCCAAGAGGGTGGGGGGTGGGAGCACACAAAGGTGGCTGGTTACCTCCCATGTGGGTAGGGACAGCCCATAGGGTTTTCAGGTGGCTGGGCACAGAGGCAGGAATTAAAGTAGGCACATCTCACTGTTGGAGAATCCAAAAGGTATCAGAGGCTGACTCTGCCCGGCTCTGGTTTTGGCTGTGTAGCACTTTATTGTGTTGTGGTTTGCTTTAGCGCAGGGGCGTTCCATGTTTTTTTTTTTTTCTTTACTGCATATGTGTGTGTGTTTTTTTTTTTTTTTCTTTACTGCATATGTGTGTGTGTTTTTTTTTTTTTTTTCTTTACTGCATATGTGTGTGTTTTTTTTTTCTTTACTGCATATGTGTGTGTGTTTTTTTTTTTTTTTTTTTCACTCCCCATTTTGGCAAGTTTATTACAGTGACACGGCTACTTTATGAATGAATGTCAACAAACAAACAGCTCATTGCCATGTGTTGCGACAATTCATGTTTAACATCGCACGTGCTTTGGCGTAAATGACCCCCGACGGAGCCCCGTGTGCGTTCTGCGAAGCCCAGAATGAGGATCTGGATATATTCTGATGATTGTACGAATTGTGGTGCTGACCTTTCCGGGACGATCCTCGACGCTTCTTGTAATGAGATGTTCCAGGCGGTTCTCCTGATTGAGTGCAACTATATGACCCGCACAGCCGATTCATTATGGAGCCGGGTTATTCAGCCCTCTTTATTTTGTGGTGCGGAAATTTAGTTAGAAATGTCATATTCATGAATTGGAGACTTTTCCGTTCAGTCTGAGGGCAGCAGGGAAAATATTTTGCTGCAGAAGCAGTTGTTGTAGGCAGCTGTTCAACCACCAAAATCATTTAAAATGGGAGCCGATTTCAAGGTTGTGCCTCTCTAAGCAGGGCTTTCCAATCATTGCCGTGTACCAGCCTTGTGTCTGTTTCCCTCACTGATGGCTCCTGGTCTCTCTGCATCTCTATACAATGCAGACAGATCAGGGCTGGTGGGAGGGGCTGGCGAGGTGCTGTACATCCTGAAAACATCTCAGCACCCTGACCTCAGTTCAAGCTATGACACCGTGCTTCAGGCTGGAGCTGCGACAACACGCTGTTGCCATACTTAATTTTCTGGCATCATGATCTCCTGTCCTATAATATAAATGAAGTCATTTTTATTGGACATACTTATTTTACATTACATTTGCCCAGAGTACAGAATACCAGGCTTAGAAACCTAGAAGAGTGGCAGCAGGAAAAAGACAAAAACAGGGCATGACTCGATAGACCACTTTGTCTTTTTCCTGCTGCCACTCTTCTATGTTTCTAAGCCTGGTATTCTGTACTCCGGGCAAATGTAATGTAAAATAAGTATGTCCAATAAGCTTTTTTTTTTTGTGTTTTTTGCTTTGCTATTTTTTGTTGGTTTTTGTTTTTATTTTTTTTTTTGTTTTCTTTGCTATTTTTGTTTTATGGGTCTTTTTTATGTTTTTTGTTTATTTTGTTAGTTTTGTGGGGGTGTTTTCTTATTTTACTTTTTTTGGGGTGGGGTGTGTGTGTGTTTTAACTTTTTTATCTGAGTATAGATCTATGTTTGGGTCATGGAATTCTTATAAATGGGAGGGGAAAAGCTACTAAAGGGGCGGGGGGGGGGGGGGGGTTCTGACAAATTGGCAGGGGATTTTGACAAAGGGGCAAGGATCCTGACAAAGGGGCAAGGATCCTGACAAAGGGGCAAGGATCCTGACAAAGGGGCAAGGATCCTGACAAAGGGGCAAGGATCCTGACAAAGGGGCAAGGATCCTGACAAAGGGGCAAGGATCCTGACAAAGGGGCAAGGATCCTGACAAAGGGGCAAGGATCCTGACAAAGTGGTAAGGATCCTGACAAAGTGGTAAGGATCCTGACAAAGTGGTAAGGATCCTGACAAAGGGGTAAGGATCCTGACAAAGGGGTAAGGACCCTGACAAAGGGGTAAGGATCCTGACAAAATGGTAAGGATCCTGACAAAGTGGTAAGGATCCTGACAAAGTGGTAAGGATCCTGACAAAGTGGTAAGGATCCTGACAAAGGGGTAAGGATCCTGACAAAAGGGTATGGATCCTGACAAAGGGGTAAGGATCCTGACAAAGGGGTATGGATCCTGACAAAGGGGTATGGATCCTGACAAAGGGGCAAGGATCCTGACAAAGGGGCAAGGATCCTGACAAAGTTGTAAGGATCCTGACAAAGGGGTAAGGATCCTGACAAAGGGGTATGGATCCTGACAAAGGGGCAAGGATCCTGACAAAGGGGCAAGGATCCTGACAAAGGGGTAAGGATCCTGACAAAAGGGTATGGATCCTGACAAAGGGGTATGGATCCTGACAAAGGGGTAAGGATCCTGACAAAGGGGTATGGATCCTGACAAAGGGGTATGGATCCTGACAAAGGGGCAAGGATCCTGACAAAGGGGCAAGGATCCTGACAAAGGGGTAAGGATCCTGACAAAAGGGTATGGATCCTGACAAATGGGTAAGGATCCTGACAAAGGGGTATGGATCCTGACAAAGGGGCAAGGATCCTGACAAAGGGGCAAGGATCCTGACAAAGGGGTAAGGATCCTGACAAAAGGGTATGGATCCTGACAAAGGGGTATGGATCCTGACAAAGGGGCAAGGATCCTGACAAAGGGGCAAGGATCCTGACAAAGGGGCAAGGATCCTGACAAAAGGGTATGGATCCTGACAAAAGGGTATGGATCCTGACAAAGGGGTATGGATCCTGACAAAGGGGTAAGGATCCTGACAAAGGGGTAAGGATCCTGACAAAGGGGTATGGATCCTGACAAAGGGGCAAGGATCCTGACAAAGGGGCAAGGATCCTGACAAAGGGGCAAGGATCCTGACAAAGTGGTAAGGATCCTGACAAAGGGGTAAGGATCCTGACAAAAGGGTATGGATCCTGACAAAGGGGTATGGATCCTGACAAAGGGGCAAGGATCCTGACAAAGGGGCAAGGATCCTGACAAAAGGGTATGGATCCTGACAAAAGGGTATGGATCCTGACAAAGGGGTATGGATCCTGACAAAGGGGCAAGGATCCTGACAAAGGGGCAAGGATCCTGACAAAGGGGCAAGGATCCTGACAAAGTTGTAAGGATCCTGATAAAAGGGGAGCAGGGATCCTAAAAAACAAATGGAAGGGGATCCTGATAAAAACATAGAAGTGTGACATGGGGGGGGGGGGGGGGGGGGAAGCGGTCCATCGAATCTGCATGTTGTTGTTTTTTTTTTTTTTCATTTTACATTATTTTTTTAAATTAATTTTTACTGTGAGTATAGATCTATGTTTGTCCCAAGCATGTTTGCATTCACTTACTGTTGACGGACTCCCTACCCCTGCTGGAAGTCTATTTCAGGTATGAACTACTCTAAAGGATAATTGATGCTTGGAATAGACATTCAGCAAAGGGAAGGAGTCCGACAACAGTAAGATTCAATGTTGCTTGGGACAAACCTAGATCTATACTCAGACAAAAAAAAAACACCAAAATGTATGGGGTGGGGGGGTGGGGGGGGCAGGTACACTTGCTGGGCATCACTGCGTCACGCTCGCTTTCCCCACCAGCTGCAGCGCCATCGGGCTGGTCGATGCCCACTGCCTGCTATACGCACCAGCTGATCGCTCTTGTCGTCAGGCCATTTCCATAATTACTATGCAATTAAAAGTCGGCGCAGACAACGGAGGCGATTAACCCGAAAAGAGAGAGGCCGCGTCATTATGTCATATCGCATAAAGACCTCTGCGCTCCTGATTTAGCTCCTGGAACGGTCAGACACCTGTCTGTACATATAGAAAAACAGACGTGAGAGGAAAATGCTTGGAAAAGGTTGCAGAGTTCATAAATCTGATTTACTCCGCCCATTTTGTCTAGATTCTTCACTCCTTTTCCAGGATTACTTGCTCCATTATCGGGGTTACCTGCCCCTTTATCAAATCCACGCCCCCTTTTAGGTTGCTTTCACACTGCTTTGTGCACATGCATTTTTACCACTTCCGTGATGCGTTTCTGGTGCATTTTCTGGGTGCTTATTACCCAGCATGCACCCATAAAACTTGGACACGTGACTCAAACAATGCACCAAAAATGCAATGCAGGTGCTTTTGGCCACGTTTTTTTTTTACTAATTTCAGTGGGGAGCTGCGTTTTTGGTGCCCTTTTGTAAAAACGCAGCAAAGTATATAGCATGCAATACTTTTAAAAATGCAATGCACCTGCAGCGGAGTGGTGCAAAGAGTGCTAAAGGATTTAAAAGGATTGCGGTTTTGTTGCGTTTTCAGCACGGTAAAAATGCAGCACTGTATAACGATGACAATTGGATGATCATGCAACACTGTAACCAAACTACATTTTTATCATTTTGTTTACACAAATGGAACTTTCTTTTGGTGGTATTTATTCACCGTTGGGATTTTTTTTTTTTTTTAATTTCTTACAAAATAAATGTAAAAAGTCAGAAACATTTGAAAAAAAAAAAACACTTTTTTTCTTAATTTCTGTTAAATTTGCAAATCATCTTTCTTCATAAATTTAGCCCAAAATGTATTGGGCTACATTTCTTTGGTATAAATTACCCAAATCAGTGTTTATTATTTAGTCTGTGAAAAAGTTATAGAATCGCTAAAATGCCAGGGCAATAGAAATACCCCCCAAAATTACCCCTTTTTTGAAAGTAGACAGTCCAAGGTATTTAATAAGAGGCATGGCCTTTTTGAAATTTGTATTTTTTTTTTTTTTTTTTATAATATTTTGGAAAATGAAGAAATTAACATTTTTTTTCATAATTTTGTTTTTTTCTATACTGTCACCAGTGCAGTACAGCATCATACAATAACTGGTGTGGTGGTGATCAGGAACACTGATTGGTGACAGTACAAAAAAAAAAGTGTTTGTGTTTTTTTTTTTTGTATTATTGTGATTGGTCAAAAGCTAATCACATGCTACAGGTGGGCTGTGATTGGCCCTGTCTGTACCATGTGATCGAATTGACCAATCCTAGCTAGCAACATAATTGTACACATTGGATGGCATTAAAGGAAGGCATCCATCGTGAACGACAGTCATGGGACCTGCTGAGATTCATTCCGGCGGTCACATGGTACCGGCAGTTAGCCGGTGTAACGTGAGAATTACCTACCCCTCGTCACTTCCGGCCAGGAACAGCTGAGCAGCGCAGCAGTGCGCATGCTCACAGCCCCGGAGACCTAATGGAAGAGCTGGGGATCAGACTAGTGCGCATGCGCACTAGTCTGAAACGATCTCGGTGTCCGTTAAAAAAACCTACCGACGCGGCGGTGACATAAAATAGCTGTGCTGCACTATGAGTCATCTCCGCTCCTGTCCCGGTCACTTCCCTGATCTCGGCAAGTAAATATAAAAGCGGCTGGCGGCTCCGTGATTTATCTTTTCATACAACCGCCGCCGCTTTTATATTTACTTGCCGAGATCAGGGAAGTGACCGGGACAGGAGCGGAGATGACTCATAGTGCAGCACAGCAGTTTTAATGTAACTGCTCGCGTTACACACACTGCCGTGCACCGGAAGTGACGAGGGTAGGTTTTTCTCACGGGTAGGTAATTCTCACGGAACACCGGTACACTGATCAGTCATTGGCTGTGTCCTGCGGACATAGACGGTGACAGATCACGCCACGGCACGGAACTGGAGCCGTGTGATCGGCGCTTCCTGAGAGGATGTCATATGACGTCCACTCAGGATAACAAACTCACCGCCCAGCCATCATTTGTCTATAGGCTGGGTGGGAAGTGGTTAAATAAAAAAAAAAAATCATCGATTTTTATCCACCCTGTTAAAAACTATTTAGGTAAGCCAAAGTTGTCCATCGAAGGTTCAGGTGTTTTTTTCTCACATAGAAGGCAGCCATGTGCACGCTGGCCCGTCTCAGTGAAAATCTAAAAAACAAATGGGTTAAAGGACTTTTATGATACAGCATGAGCTGACAAAATGTTATAGAAAATACAAAAATTTATTGGATATACATAAACCTAAAAATCCCCATATAGGGCCAGACATGACAATACACATACATCAACCAAGAAAACAGTTTATTATATTAAAGGAACGTAGTATTTCCTCTTAAATTGATTGGGTATTCACTGTAGGTATCTTCCCCCATTGGGGGCCCCCCCAGAGAGGTATCTCCAATCTTACTCTACATGTTTCGTCTTTATTTCTGCTTCATCAGGAGCAGTTGCGGCTGGTGCTCCATGGGCCGGGTGGGGGGGTGGCCAGACGGTGGGGGGGGGGGGGAGGTCGGTGACCAGACGGACCACACCAGCCTGCACACCATACCCTCCCCCGGTCGCTGGCTCACTCACCCTGAACATGTATAGGGCAGGCAGCGGCGGCGGCGACTTCTCCTTAGTCTCCTGCCTTTCCTTCCTCCACCTTCTCCTCATTGGCCAATGGCATGGCTTCTCCTTTCAGCCAATCGGGACACGGGTCTCAGGACCCGCTTCATGATTGGCCAGGAGGAGGATCCGTGTGACAATAGCGAATATTCATTCGCTATTGTCACACAACTGGGTGGGCTCAGTGCTCTGTGCCCCGAGCCCACCCTTTTTTGAAGCCTATTAGGGCCTCTGGCTCTAATCACGTGCTTTAAAAAAAAAAAAGAAATAACCCATTGGAATCCATGCGTCCGGCGCCCTGCATGTAGATTAGGGGGCCGGACGCATGGATGGGGGGCTGGCGCCCCCAAAGGACGGGCCGCCACTGGTCAGGAGTATAGCTCAGGAGGGAATACAAACCCAACAATAATATACAAATAGTATATGAACATATAACCAGATTCAACATGTTTATTTTCTATAACATTTTGTCAGTTCATGCTGTACCATAAAAGTCCTTTAGCCCATTTGTTTTTAAGGTTTTGAGATCATTTTTAGGATGAAGGTACATGGTTAACCATTTCCATTACTTTTGTAGCACATGCCTTAATGCTGTCTCAGTGAAAATCTCCTAATCTCTAATCTATACTTACCTGTCTATCTAGAGAGGCGGACCCACCCAAAAATATTAGACACATTTTATTACACATTTTAAGGGTTTGTCCGCGGTCCCGGATCTAACCGGTCACCGGGCGTCCCCTCCCCCTTCCTTCCTCCCAATGTCCCTTTTGCCCGTGAGTTTCCGTATTCTCTGCCATCTGGTCCTCGGCTGCGAGGAGGAATTTGTCTTGTATATGTGTTTCCATGGCAACCCTCTCTCAGTTGATAGGGAGAGTATCCAGTTGCCACGGAGACAAGAGTTCTGGATGTGGCAGTTTTAAGTGCGCAGGGAGAGAGGCGAGCTCAGGACTCGTGCGGCGGAGGGGGGCGGCGGAGGGGGGCGGCGGAGATTGATGCTGATAAGCGGGACTCTGACACTTTCTTACTTTTTATTATTTTCTTTTATTTGTTTTTTTTTTTTTTTTTTTTTTTTTTTTTATAATGTATTCATTTATTTTATAACATATAAGTGAAGATACATATATGATATAATATGGATTTTAGAAGATATAATATTTATCTTTATTTATAAATAATGATACATATTATATCACATATGTAAAGATATATCTTATAAATTAATAAAACATATTCTATCAAATATGTAAAGCTACATCTTAAATCTTATAAATAATGATACATATTATATCACATAAGTATAGATACATATTATATCCTATAAAGAATGATACATATTATATCCTATAAAGAATGATACATATTATATCCTATAAAGAATGATACATATTATATCCTATAAAGAATGATACATATTATATCACATAAGTATAGATACATATCATATCTTATAAATAATGATACATGGTATATCCTGTAAATAATGATACATATTATATCACATAAGATACATATTATATCCTATAAATAATGATCCTTATTCTATCACATAAGTATAGATACATATTATATCTTATGTGATATAATATGTATCTTTAATTTATAGGATATAATATGTATCATTATTTATAAGTAAAGATATATATTATATCCTAATGATACATATTATATCACATAATATATAATATGTATCTATACTTATGTGATATAATATGTAATATCAGGGCTTATTTTCAGCAGGAACGCGGGGGAACGCAGTTCCGGCACCTTCAGTACTGAATATATGCAAGGGGTGCAGGGGTGTGCTGAAGATTCTACTGATGCTGGCTGCTGGGGGGTCTATTGTAGCTGGAGAGGATCCATTTTTGCACGGAGGGGTCTATTGTTGCTTTGGAAGTCTATTGTTATTGGTGGAGGATCTATTGTTAGTGGGGAGGGTCTTATGTTGCCGGGGGGGGGGGGGGGGTCAGTTGTTGCTGGGAGAGTTCTACTGTTGGAGGGGTCTGTTGATGCTGGTTGTGGGGAGATGTGTTGTTGCTGCCGTGGGTCTATAGTTGTTTGGGGGATTTTCTGTTGTGGGTGGTAAATATTTTTTTTGTGTTGGGGGGGATCTATTGTTGCTGTAGGGTCTATTATTGTTGCTGGCTGCAGGGGATCTATTTTACTGCTTTTCTTGTTCTCAATAATAAATTGCATACAAATTACTTGCCACAAAAAAAGTTATACTTGGCTCTGTATTCTCCATAAAGGGCAGTACTGGGAGATGGGCAAGGTGGTGAACCAAGGAACATTCCTCGGAGGTGGGTAGGGGCGAAGAAAAGGGGTGACTCAGAAAGGGAGAGTTCCTGCACCTATTCTTTGAGTAAAAAAGCCCTGTGTGATATTATTTATAAGATATGATATGTATCTTATGTGATATAATATGTATCATTATTTATAGGATATACTATGTATCTTTACTTATTTGATATAACATGTATCATTAGTTTATAAGATATATGTATCATTATTTATAAGATATATTGTGTATCTTTAGGCTCCATTCACACCTGAGCGTATCGTTTTCAGGCATTTTTCTGGCGTTTTTTGCAGGTGTTTGATGGCAGGCATTGACATCTAACAAAAACGCCTGTAATCTGCCAAAAAAGAAGCTCATGTACTTTTTTAAGCTTCAGGCGTTTTGCTTCAGGCAACAAAACACTCAGATGTGAACAGGGGCCATTGAAATGAATGGGATTTTGCTTGTTGGGCGTTTTGAGACTTCAGAGACGAGCGTTTTACGAGCTGAAAAGCTCTCAGGTGTGAACAGGGCCTTACTTATGTGATATGTATCATTATATAGAAGATATAATATGTATCTTATGTGATCTGTATCATTATATAGAAGATATAATATGTATCTTATGTGATATGTATCATTATATAGAAGATATAATATGTATCTTATGTGATATGTATCATTATATAGAAGATATAATATGTATCTTATGTGATATGTATCATTATATAGAAGATATAATATGTATCTTATGTGATATGTATCATTATATAGAAGATATAATATGTATCTTATGTGATATAATATGTATCATTATTTATAGGATATAAGCTGTATCTTTAGTTCTAGGATATAATGTGGGAGATACTACAACTGGAGAGTGCAAAATCTGGCACAGCTCTGCATAGAAACCAATCAGCTTTCAGGTTTTAGCCCCTGTTCACATCGACACGATTTGACAGGTCAAATCGCAGTCTATTGCCAGCAATCGGAGCGTCCCAAGACTTTGCAGCGCTGCAATGATTTCCAAAAGTAGTTTCTGCACTCATTTTGGCGATTTCGGGGGGCAATTTTAATAGACATCTGTGCAGGAACCCGCAGAGATATCTTGGACGTCGCCCCCCGAAGTCAGACTGAAATGTGGCTTTGAAATCATGTGCGCTCAGATGAAGTCACATCATTTCAAAGCCGCGTTCAGTGTGAATGAAAGCTTCTTGTCAAAGCTTAATTGAAGAAGCTGAAGTTAGAAGCTGATTGGCTCCCATGCACATCTGCACCAGTTTTAGTAAATCAACCTCAATAGGTATTTTATTATATATAAGTTATATATTTCTTTACTTAAAGCGGAGTTCCACCTAAAAGTGGAACTTCCGCTTTAAGGCCCCCTGACCTCCTGACATGCCACATTTGGCATGTCATTTTTTTTTGGGGGGGGGGGGGGAAGCGGGTACCTGGATTTGGCAGGTACCCACACCCACTTCTGCTCAAGTCACCTTGACGGAAGTTCTTCTCTCTCCCTCCCTACCTGCAATCTTTTGTGACACGTCACAGGTCCCAGAGGATTGCCCGGCCATTAAGAAGGTGAAGCCGCAAGCTGTCCCAGCCGGGGGCCCACACTAGAGATGCCGGTGAGAGTACAGGATGAGGAGCGAGGCTTCGGGCGGCTGCATCACTGGACCGTGGGACAGGTATGTGTGTTTATTAAAAGTCAGCAGCTAAAAAAAGTGTATCTGCTGACTTTTAAAAAACACAAAAACCGTGTGGAACGCCGCTTTAAGTGACATGAATACACACTCACCGGCTACTTTATTAGGTACACCTTGCTAGTAGCCGGTTGGACCCCCTTTTGCCTTCATTCTTCAAGGCATAGATACAACAAGGTGTTGGAAACATTCCTCAGAGATTTTGCTCCATAGTGACATGATAGCATCACACAGTTGCTGCAGATTTGTCGGCTGCACATCCATGATGGGAATCTCCCATTCCACCACATCCCAAAGGTGCTCTATTGGATGAGATGTGGTGAGTGTGGAGGCCATTGGAGGACAGGGACCTGATCTGGTGAGTGTGGAGGCCATTGGAGGACAGGGACCGGATCTGGTGAGTGTGGAGGCCATTGGAGGACAGGGACCTGATCTGGTGAGTGTGGAGGCCATTGGAGGACAGTGACCGGATCTGGTGAGTGTGGAGGCCATTGGAGTACAGTGACCGGATCTGGTGAGTGTGGAGGCCATTGGAGTACAGTGACCTGATCTGGTGAGTGTGGAGGCCATTGGAGTACAGTCACCTGATCTGGTGAGTGTGGAGGCCATTGGAGTACAGTGACCTGATCTGGTGAGTGTGGAGGCCATTGGAGTACAGTGACCTGATCTGGTGAGTGTGGAGGCCATTGGAGTACAGTGACCGGATCTGGTGAGTGTGGAGGCCATTAGAGTACAGTGACCTGATCTGGTGAGTGTGGAGGCCATTGGAGTACAGTGACCGGATCTGGTGAGTGTGGAGACCATTGGCGTACAGTGACCTCATTGTCATGGTGAAGAAACCAGCGGTGAGATGATTGGAGCTTTGTGACATGGTGCATTATCCTGCTGGAAGGAGCCATCAGAAGATGGGGACACTGTAGTCATAAAGGGATGGACATGGTCAGCAACAATACTCAGGTAGGCCGTGGTGTGTAAATGATGCTCAATACTAAGGGGTACCAAGGTGTGCCCAGAAAATATCCCCCCCACCATTACACCACCACCAGCAGTCTGAACCGGTGATATAAGGCAGGATGGATCCATGTGCCAAATTCTGACCCTACCATCTGAATTTTGCAGCTGAAATGAAGACTCATCAGACCAGGCAATGTTTTTCCATTCTTCTATTGTCCAATTTTGGTGAGCCTGTGCCAATTGTAGCCTCAGTTTTCTGTTCTTAGCTGACAGGAGTGGCACCCGGTGTGGTCTTCTGCTGCTGTAGCCCATCTGTTTTAAGGTTTGATGTGTTGTGCATTCAGAGATGGTATTCTGCATACTTTGGATATTTGAGTTACTGTTGCCTTTCTATCATCTGGAACCAGTCTGCCCATTCTCCTCTGACACCAACAAGGCATTTTCCTCCACACAACTGCCGCTCACTGGATATTTTCTTTTTTCCCCCACCATTCTCTGTACACCCGAGAGATGGCTGTTTTTGAAAATCCCAGTAGATCAGCAGTTTATGAAATACTCAGACCAGCCCATCTGGCACCAACAAGCATGCCACGTTCAATGTCACTTAAAGGGTAACTCCACTTTTGTGGGGGGAAAAAAAATTAGAAAATAAAGAAAAAACAATATAGCGTATACAATTGCGACACAAATCATATTGTAATTGAATGTTATTAAAAATGAGCTTTCCTTTTCAATCTGCAGCTGTTGTCATTTTCTGAAAATGCAATGCAATATGGCCGCCTGGAGCTGTTCTCTACAGACTGTTTACTGACCACACCCCCAGAAACATAATTTCCTGCTTGTGTGATTGGCTCACCAATTTTCCCAGAAGTCTGCACTAAGATACAAGTCAGATTTCTGGCATCCCCTGCAACAAAAATGCCATTTTTGGTGAGATACTCCCAATAGGAACACGTCTAAAGGGATGCAGGCCCAGCAGATTTCGTCATTAGAGCCCTGCAGCTGCCACAGCTGATTGATAATTATGAAACCACTCCCATTAGATCCACTCAATACAGAGGAACAAACAATGATTTCTTCAGAATAACAAAAGTTAGGAATCTGCAACAAAGTTTGTTATAATCCCTGCAATGTACAGAGATCACCCAGAGGGGAATGTTTTTTTTTTTTTCTTAACAAAAGTGAAGTTACGCTTTAAATCCTCTTTCTTCCCCATTCTGATGCTCGGTTTGAACTTCAGCAAGTCGTCTTCACCACATCTAGATTCCTAAATGCATTGAGCTGCTGCCAGGTGATTGGCTGATAAGCAATTTGTGTTACCAAGCAATTGAACAGGTGTACCTAATAAAGATGGCGGTGAGTGTACGTTAGTAAAGCGGTGAATGCGTTCAGGTTGCGTTGTGCGTTTAGTTTAGGTATAATTATCACAAAGGGGGCGTTCCTCTTTAACGTCGCATGTTTATTTGAAGCCAGCGAGCCGTCCGCTCCCCGTTCGCGTTCCCTGCGGCTGACAGATGCTCGTGGTTTCAGATTTTTGGCATGCTTTGCCGAAGATATGGAGTAACTTATGCTTGTATTTATCCCGCAGATCTGTTTGGGTTCTGAGCTCCGGAGTGCCAGACGCTCTCCTTTTTTGTTGGGGTTTTTTTTTTTTTCAAAAAGTTTTATTTGCTGTCAGAGTTTGTGCGTTTAGACACAATGATATTTGTTTTATGAGAACTTGCACAGTTTTATTGGCTTCTTCCCTAGGCTGAAGTGTCTAAGTCCCGGTTCACACTGGAGCGATGCGGGAAACCCTGCGATTCAGTGCCGGTTCCTGCATCGCACATTGGTTCACACTGAGATCTGCGAATCGCTGGGGGTGTCAATGTAAAGTTAATGACAACTTCAGATTGCAGGGGTGTAACTACAAGGGTTGCAGGGGTTGCAATTGCAACGGGACCCCATGCTCCAGGAGGCTGTACGGCTCCCCTGTACACCTGGATATGAGGGGCGGCGGGGGCAGCATGTAGAGAAATCACTGTCCTCCTTTTCCCTCCTGTAGCTGCAGGAGGAAAATGGAGAAGATTGGTTCCTCAGTATGCTGCCCCCGCCACCCCCTCCTATCCAGTTCACTTGAGTTCTGCTGTCTCTGGGCCCCTGTGTGCTGCCCTGCCTCCCCCCCACTGTGCTGCCCTGCCTCCCCCCCCCCACTGTGCTGCCCTGCCCCCCCCCCCCCACTGTGCTGCCCTGCCTCCCCCCCCCCCCACTGTGCTGCCCTGCCCCCCCCCACTGTGCTGCCCTGCCCCCCCCCCCCCACTGTGCTCCCTTCCCTCTCCTGCCAGCTGCTGCAGGGGATGTGTCACAATAGAGAACCAGTAAGGGGTCGGTAAATATGTAATTTACCAGCTCCTTCCTTTTCTGAATGGACAGAGTCATAGTCAGTGACGTTGTAAAAAAAATAAATAAATAAAATGATGAAAAATAATACAATTAAAATACCAAAAAATAAAAACTACTGACACCAGTGGGTGAACTTCCAGGGTCGCAAAGGTCACACTTGTGACCGGGCCCTGGCATTCCACCACCGTGGGGAGGCTCCAAGATGGCAGGAAGGGGGCCCACTGTAGAACTTGTGAAAGGATCCCGCTGCGGGACCGTAAAAAAAGGGCCCCGCAATGAGAGTAAAGGGCCCCAGGATCAGTGGGAAGAGCCCCAGGCTTGAAGGGAAGGGCCCCGGCCAGGGGTCTGGGGGGCCCTTCATGGTTTCTTGCATAGGGGCCCTGAAGGTTCGCAGTGCGAACTGTCAAATGGTGCAGGAATCGGATTGCATAGGTGTGAACATCCATGCGATACGATTCCAGTGCGAACCAAAAAAAGGGTCCTGCACCATTTTGGTGTGAATGTGATGCAATTTCAGCCATACTGTTTGTAAGGCTGGAATCGCATCACACAGACATCGCATGTGATCTGCACATGTCTGGCATAGCACTAGTGTTAACCGGCACTTAATCTGATTTCACTGCACACTGCGAGCTTCTCACAATGTGCATTGGAAGATGCAGCAAGTCAGATAGAACCCCCCCCCTCATTTTCTGGCTGGAGGACATCCAGCATTATCTAGCTCAGGGGTCTTCAAACTATGGCCCTCCAGTGTTTCAGGAACTACAATTCCCATCATGCCTAGTCATGTCTGAGTTTTACAATGCCTCATGGGACGTGTAGTTCTGCAACATCTGGAGGGCCGTGGTTTGAAGATCCCTGAATGGGTGCTTCAAGATAGAGAGTGGGGGAAGGGGCCAGTAAATGTCATTTACTTGCTGCTTCCTTTCCTGAATGAACACAGCGAGCGATTGGTACCAATCACTCCTGTGTCCATTCATCACTGAAACATATAAACTGCGTTTACTATGCTTCAGTTTGTGAATGAGCAGGGTGCCTAAGAGTCTTTCCTATTCATTAGTCTGTGCTGCTAAGGCTGCAAAGAAAAGGATTGACAAATCTATGTCCCCCGTCATGTTCGGCCGGGGGTGGTACTGTCAGGTAGGCTGTAAGGGGCCCCATAATTTCGAACAGCAGCTCTGCTGATCTATGTCAGACATTTGTGAACACAGCTACCAGGATTTACACGACTGTGTCATCTCTGAGCCGGCATCTCCGTTCTGGAGGTCGATGGTGACCCTGGGTGATGCCTGAAGAAAGGTGGTGCTGTCCTTCTGGAGAGAAAAAGCAGATCACAGCATTGTCAGGGGTAGTAGTATGTTCTCTGTGAGAGGTAATAAATACCTGGGAGTGTTACACATTACAGGTAGGTTGTACGGGGCCCCAGGAGTGTTACACATTACAGGTAGGTTGTACGGGGCCCCGGGAGTGTTACACATTACAGGTCGGTTGTATGGGGCCCTGGGAGTGTTGCACATTACAGGTTGGTTGTATGGGGCCCTGGGAGTGTTGCACATTACAGGTAGGTTGTATGGGGCCCTGGGAGTGTTACACATTACAGGTAGGTTGTACGGGGCCCCGGGAATGTTGCACATTACAGGTAGGTTGTATGGGGCCCTGGGAGTGTTACACATTACTGGTAGGTTGTATGGGGCCCCGGGAGTGTTACACATTACAGGTAGGTTGTATGGGGCCCGGGAATGTTACACATTACAGGTAGGTTGTATGGGGCCCTGGGAGTGTTACACATTACAGGTAGGTTGTATGGGGCCCTGGGAGTGTTACACATTACAGGTAGGCTGTACGGGGTCCTGGGAGTGTTACACATTACAGGTAGGTTGTATGGGGCCCTGGGAGTGTTACACATTACAGGTAGGTTGTATGGGGCCCTGGGAGTGTTACACATTACAGGTAGGTTGTATGGGGCCCTGGGAGTGTTACACATTACTGGTAGGTTGTACGGGGCCCCGGGAGTGTTACACATTACAGGTAGGTTGTATGGGGCCCTGGGAGTGTTACACATTACTGGTAGGTTGTATGGGGCCCTGGGAGTGTTACACATTACAGGTCCGTTGTACGGGGCCCTGGGAGTGTTACACATTACAGGTAGGTTGTATGGGGCCCTGGGAGTGTTACACATTACAGGTAGGTTGTATGGGGCCCTGGGAGTGTTACACATTACAGGTAGGTTGTACGGGGCCCTGGGAGTGTTACACATTACAGGTAGGTTGTATGGGGCCCTGGGAGTGTTACACATTACAGGTAGGTTGTACGGGGCCCTGGGAGTGTTACACATTACAGGTAGGTTGTATGGGGCCCCGTGATTTCTAACAGCAGCCCTGGTTGTGCGTCTTGGTTTCCTATGAATTATTCTGTGTTTATAGCCGGCAGATCTCACCCCGGCGGCTCCTGGAGAGGCAAAATGAGTAAATTGTAGCCACGCTAATGCTTTGTGTTCCGAGCGGCGGCCCCGGAGTCACGCAGCGGGTTGAATCACAGCATGGCTCCAATGCAAGGCTTTCAGCGTTAACCCCTTCCTGCACAGCGCAGGCTCCCGATTCCCGCCTGGAAGGGAGAGATTTGAAGGAGCTCCGTCCATACCCAACTTCTTAGGTCACCCAATATCAAGTGATGACTTTATCCAGTGTCCTTCCTCCAACCCCACAAATACTGGAGGCGGAAGAGGTAGGTTGGGGGCTTTAGGACCTATAAGAAATAAATTAACCACTTCTGGACCGGAAGGATTTGCCCCCTTAATGACCAGGCCATTTTTTGCGATTCGGCACTGCGTTACTTTAACGGAAAATTGCGCGGTCGTGCGACGCTCTACCTAAATAAAATTGTCCTTTTTCCCCACAAATAGAGCTTTCTTTGGTGGTATTTGATCACCTCTGCAAATTTTATTTTTTGTGCGATAAACAAAAAAAGAGCGACAATTCTGAAAACAAACAAAAAAAAAAACAAACAATATTTTTCACATTCCCCAAAAAAAAAAAAAAAAATGAAAAAAATCAAAATTTAACACTTTAGGCCAATTTGTTTTCTGCTACATATTTTTGGTAAAAAAAATCGCAAT
This sequence comes from Pelophylax lessonae, assembly GCF_965119305.1. Classification (NCBI taxonomy): domain Eukaryota; kingdom Metazoa; phylum Chordata; class Amphibia; order Anura; family Ranidae; genus Pelophylax; species Pelophylax lessonae. Next base: position 189,683,553 of record NC_138780.1, on the reverse strand, counting down.
AGGCATATTTTGATTGGTTTGCACAAAAGTTATCGCATCTACTAATTACGGGAAAGATTTATGTCATTTTTATTTTTTTTTATTTTTTTTTTTTTGTGGGATTGCGACATTGCGGTGGACAGATCGGACCCCTGACTGACATTTTTGACACTTTTGGGGGGACCGGTGCCATTACTACAGGTGGTCTCCTGCTATTGTCTGTGTATTGAGGTGTGATGAGTTTTCTGTTAGCCTGCCTGTCCAATTGTTAATTAACTCACCTATTGTTTCTGTCCAGATGGCTTGATAATTAGTTAAGGTTAATTATATTTCTGTACACAATTTCATCTGCATAGGATAATGTAATCAGGTACCTGACCTGCACTGTTACTGTAATAATGCCATTGGCAGGGAAGGGGTTTACCCAGGGTCGATCAAAGGGTTAAAGGTGTACCTAGGGGCGGGTTTCTAGCTGTATGGGGGTGTGGCTTGTGGAATGATCACAGAGACAGGATCACAGGAGCTCTGTGATCATTCCAGAGAGAACAACGGTCAGCTGTGTTTACAACAGCCGACCGTTCTTCTCTCTCAGCTGGGAACGATTGCGCTTGTCGGGCGGCAATCGGAGCCGGCTTCCTCATGCATCGGAGTCCCTGCTGCCGAGTGGGGGCGGGAGCGCGCCGTCTGCGGGGCGCGCTCACCCCCTAGCTGCAGGTGCGCGACCGACCATATACCTATGGCGGTTTGCTCAGGAGGGCCAGCCTGCCGCAGTATAACTGCGGCGGGCGGTCCTTAAGTGATTAACAATATCTAACAACTTTATTATATGGTTTAAACATGATTAAAATCAAAAGATAATTTGGTTGTTGTGACAGATCTTCCCCTGTACTGAAGAGGAGTATGTCCGCCGAATAAGCTTCCCTCGCCTCGTACCAGCACGATCCAAGATCCCTTAGCCCACCCAGTCACTTGTTGAGATATCCGATATTGTAGCCACGATATACAAGTCTAGCCGAAAATAGCTTGTATAAGATCTGGAACATTTATTGAACAGACTCACACACAATATATACCATACACAGGTCAGGTACCTGATTACATTATCCTATGCAGATGAAATTGTGTACAGAAATATAATTAACCTGAGCTAATTATCAAGCCATCTGGACAGAAACAATAGGTGAGTTAATTAACAATTGGACAGACAGGCTAACAGAAAACTCATCACACCTCAATACACAGACAATAGCAGGAGACCACCAGTAACAGACTGTCCGTCTCTGAAGGACATGGAACAGAGGCCAATGTGATTAGCTCTTTCAATGAACATGTTCAGAATCAAACAGGCCAGGAATAGTCTTTAGGGTAAATACAGGAAAACAGTCCCCCAAAAAAATGTTAAAAAAAAAAAGAAAGAAATATAGCAATAACAAATAACAGGGTGAGCGTAGGTTGAAAAGGTCCCACTATATATCTCCCATGCTGCGCACCATGTGTGACATTGCTAGTTTCTCCTGCTCAGGTCCCCCAGCAACTGACAGTTGTCATGTTTGGTTTTTTGTAGTTTCAAGTTGGCGTATTGAATTGACACATTTTGCCGCCATAGTCTCTCTTTTTCAGGATCCACGCCTTATACACTATATTGTCAAAAGTATTGGGACGTCTGCCTTTACACGCACATGAGCTTTAATGGCATCCCAGTCTTAGTCTGTAGGGTTCAATATTGAGTTGGCCCACCCTTTGCAGCTATAACAGCTTCAACTCTTCTGGGAAGGCTGTCCACAAGGTTTAGGAGTGTGTTTGTTTATGGGAATGTTTGATTATTCTTCCAAAAATGCATTTGTGAGGTCAGGCACCGATGGTGGAAGAGAAGGCCTGGCTCGCAGTCTCCACTCTAATTCATCCCAAAGGTTTTCTATCAGGTTGAGGTCAGGACTCTGTGCAGGCCAGTCAAGTTCCTTCGGCCCAAACTCGCTCATCCATGTCTTTATGTACCTTGCTAAGACTGGGATGCCATTAAAGTTCATGTGCGTGTAAAGGCAGACGTCCCAATACTTTTGACAATATAGTGTATATGCCAGCAGGTCAGAACATCAAATCCAGGAGATATTAAATCTGTGATGTCTGTGCTATCCAACAATGTCCAACAGAATCCCTAAAAAGAAGGGACCAACAAACCTATGGGACATCAACTGGTACCTTCCAACAGACTAGGGCACGTGTCAAGATTCTGTAAGATAACCATTTTATTTAGTGACCGGGGGGGTTTGATTGGCATTTAGAGTTCTTTTAAAAAGCGTGTCCGATGCCATGTTTTGAAGCAAGTGTAAATTATCACTTTTAGGGCTCAACATGATTGTAGATGCATTTAACGTGTTTCAGAGGTGCTAAACTGCCTCTTCATCAGGGCTTGTAATGTGTGTGGAGTGACAAATAGAGGGGTTCAAGTGATCAGTTAGTCATTAGCAGCCTGTGTTGGCAGTTGCATGGTCCATGACAGTCGTATTCCAGAGATCTCCTCGTGTGTCCTGGGTGCTTCCTCGCTCCTTGCCTGATGTACTCTCATTCATTTTTATACTTCCAGACTGCAACATTGTTACAGCAAGTCACAAAATTGGAGGCTTCAGCAGGGGCTGATCTGCAGGGCAGCTGATAAGGCAATACAGCCAGCCCTCCTGTACTGGGCCCGGCCCCCATCAGTTCAAAAGGGGGGCCCGGGCACCTGCTAAGCAGGAGGGCCAGCTGTACTGTCTTCCTCTGCCTCCCCCTGCAATGCTACCAGCTTCTCCTCCTCTCCCTCCCTTTGGCTGAACTGCAGGGGGATTGGTTGTAGCACATTCAGCGCTTCTATCTGCTGTCTGGGCCCCCCTGTGTGCCCTTTTCCCCGCAGCACTGCTGGCTTCTCTCCTCTCCCACCAAAAGCTGCTGCAGGCACACAAATGAATGTTTCAGGATGAAGAGCGGGCGAAGGGGCCAGTAAATGTCATTTTTTGTCCTTTTTTTCCCCTGAATGAACACAATGTGCGATCTGTATCAATCACGCCTGTGTCTATTCATTGCTGAAGCATAGTAAACTTTACCCCTCTCCTGCCAGCTGCTGCAGGGGATGTGTCACAACAGAGAACCCAGGAAGGGGTCGGTAAATATGTAATTTACCAGCTCCTTCCTTTTCTGAATGGACAGAGTCATAGTCAGTGACATTGTAAAAAAATAAGATAAAATGATAAAAAAATACAATTAAAATACCAAAAAATAAAAACTACTGACACCAGGGGGTGAACTTCCAGGATCGCAAAGGTCACACTTGCGACCTGGCCATGGCATTCCACCATCATGGGGAGGCCCAAAGATGGCAGGAAGGGGGCCCACTGCAGAACTTGTGAAAGGGTCCCGCTGCGGGACCGTAATAAAGGGGCCCACAAAGAGAGTAAAGAGCCCCAGGCTTGAAGGGAAGGGCCCCGGCCAGGAGTCTGTGGGGCCCTTTATGGTTTCTTGCATCGGGGCCCTGAATGTTCTAGTTACGCCTCTGTGACATGTATTGATGTAGAACGGGTGCCCGGCTCCTGCTCACTCCCAGCAGGGACTGGTGCATTGTGGGCAGCTGCGGGGGCCTCCTTTAAAGTGACCCGGTTGCTGTCCATGCCTAAAGGGTTACTCCGCAGAGAGCCCAGGAAGAAGGAATCCTCCCCCTCTGTGGCAGGGAGAGGAGTTCTCTCTTTACAAATCCATTCCTCGCTCTGTCGGCTGACACATGTTCTGTCTGCAGCGATGATTGCATTAGGGATCTCCTCCAGCTTGCAGAAAACAAGGCAGACTCATCGTTTATTTATTAATATTCCATATGGAGCGGCACGCCGAATGATCATGTCGCTGCCAGCGCATTCGGGGAATACAGCGAAGCCGCAGCTCTGCCCCCGCACTGCCGCCTGTGACAAATATTTCTGTATATCAGGTATGATAGCAGGCGGAGGATGGAGATAACATCTCTCTTCTTCCCGTCCTCATCCCCCGCCACCCGTCCCGACCAATAAGACTTCTCCGTCCAGAGGAGGAATATTCGCTCTGATCTGACGTTTCTTATTTATTATTTTTGTTTAAATGTTTTTAATTTGATCATTTTGATGTTGAGGAAACTCCCTGTGATTAGCTTTAGGCTGGCATCCCACCATTCTATCAATGTAACGCACTGGCATTCCTTTAAAATGGCCGTACATTCGGTGCGGCTGGACCGTGCTGTGGGGTACCGCCATGCACCATCGTGCATTCGCTGTGTTTTACGGTTTGCTATATATTAAAATGAATAATTACAATGCGGGTCTAGTTTGTCTTCATGTATTGGTAGCCCATTTCAGAATAAATAGGCTGACCTAATGCAACGCACCTGAACACAAAATCGAGTAGTGGGGGTGGAGCTTATTAATTGTAAGTGGTGAAGAGAGAGTTAAAACTGAAGCTCAAAGGAGTTGTAAAGGCAGAAGGTTTTTTATGTGAATGCATTCTATGCCTTATGCCCCATACACACGTGCAGATTATCTGCAGACTTTTGTCTGCAGACTTACCTTTTCTATGTAGTGCAAGGGCCTGCCGGATTGCATACAAATTGAAAGTGTTTAGGTTTGACCTCATATTATATGGTTTTGGTAAGTCTGCAGACAAAAGTCTGCAGATAATCTGCATGTGTGTATGGGGCATAAGGCTATGGGGCACCTGAGAGTATTGTTTTCAGACATTTTTTTGGGCTTTTTTTCAGGCATTTTTTTGGGCTTTTTTTCAAGCATTTTTTTGGGCTTTTTTCAGGCGTTTGGGCTTTTTTCAGGTGTGTGTTTAGGCTTTTTTCAGGCGTTTTTCTGGCTTTTTTCAGGCATTTCTTTTTGGGCTTCATTCAGGCTCCATTCACACCTGAGCCTATTGTTTTCTGACGTTTGTTAGGGCTTTTTTTCAGGCGTTTTTTTGGGCTTTATTCAGGCTCCATTCACACCTGAGCATATTTCCAGACCTTTTTTTTTGGCTTTTTTTTTCAGGCGTTTGGGCTTTTTTTCAGGTGTTTTTCGGGCTTTCTTCTGGCATTTTTTTTGAGCTTTATTCAGGCCCCATTCACACCAGAGCATATTGTTTTCAGGCATTTTTTGGGCTTTTTTCAGGCGTTTTTGGGCTTTATTCAGGCTCCATTCAAACCTGAGCATTTTGTTTTCAGGCGCTTTTTTGGGCTTTTTTTTTTTTTTCAGGTGTTTAGGCTTTTTTTTCAGGTGTTTAGGCTTTTTTTCAGGCATTTTTTTTGGGCTTTTTTTCAGGCATTTATTTGGGCTTTTTTTCAGGCCTTTGGGCTTTTTTCAGGCCTTTGTTTGGGCTTTTTTTTTCAGGTGTTTGGGCTTTTTCAGGTGTTTGGGCTTTTTTCAGGTGTGTGTTTATGCTTTTTTCAGGCGTTTTTCTGGCTTTTTTCAGGCATTTCTTTTGGGCTTTTTTCAGGCATTTCTTTTGGGCTTCATTCAGGCTCCATTCACACCTGAGCATATTGTTTTCAGGCGTTTTTTTGGGCTTTTTTTCAGGTGTTTGGACTTTTTTCAGGTGTGTGTTTGGACTTTTTTCAGGTGTGTGTTTGGACTTTTTTCAGGCGTTTTTCAGGCTTTTTTCAGGCATTTATTTGGGCTTCATTCAGGCTCCATTCACACCTGAGCATATTGTTTTCTGGCTTTTTTCAGGCATTTTTTTGGGCTTTTTTCAGGTGTTCGGGCTTTTTTCAGGCATTTCTTTTGGGCTTCATTCAGGCTCCATTCACACCTGAGCATATTGTTTTCAGGCATTTTTTTGGGCTTTTTTTCAGGTGTTTGAACTTTTTTCAGGTGTTTGGGCTTTTTTCAGGTGTGTGTTTGAACTTTTTTAGGGCGTTTTTCAGGCTTTTTTCAGGCATTTTTTTTGGGCTTCATTCACGCTCCATTCACACCTGAGCATATTGTTTTCTGGCGTTTTTTTGGGCTTTTTTCAGGCATTTTTTTGGGCTTTATTCAGGCTCAATTCACATCTGTGCATATTTTTTTCAGGCGTTTTTCTGGTGTTTTTTTTGGTGTTTTTTAGGCGTTTTTGGAGGCAGACATTGACATCTAACAAAAACGCTTGTAATCAGCCCAAAAAGAAGCTCATGTACTTTTTTGAGCTTCAGGCGTTTTGCTTCAGGGGACAAAACGCTCAGATGTGAACAGGGGGCCATTGAAATGAATGGGATTTTGATTGTTGGGCATTTTGGATTTTCACAGATGAGCGTTTTAGGAGCTGAAAAACGCTCAGGGGTGAACAGGACCTCAGGCATTTTTTGGGCTTTTTTCAGGCGTTTTTTTCAGGCTTTTTTTCATGCGCTTTGGGCTTTTTTCAGGCTTTTTTTGCAGGTGTTTGTAGGCAGACATTGACATCTAACAAAAACGCTTGTAATGAGCCAAAAAATAAGCTCATGTACTTTTTTGAGCTTTAGGCGAAAAAACACTCATATGTGAACAGATGCCATTGAAATGAATCGGATTTTGCTTGTTGGGCGATAAGCGTTTTACGAGCTGAAACCTGCTCAGGTGTGAACAGGGCCTAAGGCTACGTTCACATCTTGGCATTTTGGAGCGTTTTTCAGCTCAAAAAACGCCCAACAAGACAAATTATATTAATTTCAATGGCCCCTGTTCACATCTGAGCGTTCCGACACTGACAGGGAAGGGGTTAACCCAGGGACTATCAAAGGGTTAAGTGTGAGCCTAGGGCAGTGATGGGGAACCTTGGCACCCCAGATGTTTTGGAACTACATTTCCCATGATGTTCATGCACTCTGCAGTGTAGTTAAGCATCATGGGACATGTAGTTCCAAAACCTCTGGGGTGCCAAGGTTCCCCATCACTGGCCTAGGGGGTGTTTTCTAACTGTGAGGGGGAGGGGCTTGTGAAATCAACGCAGAGATCTGTGTTCCTAAATAGGAGGAACACTGGGACTCTCTATCGATCGCTGAGAGAACAACGGTGTGCTGGTTTTACAATGGCAGACCGCCGTTCTCTCTTCACGGGGAGCGATCGCGGACGCAGGCCCCGTAGATCGGCTTCCTTGCTGGCAAATGTGCACGCGTACGCCCCCAGGATCATACAGGAGGAACCCGCCGCCGTATTAAGGCGATGGCTGGTCGGCACGTGGTTATTGGCTAAATGACAGGATACAGCAGTAACATGCTAACGCGTTTTGCCCAAAGCCTTCCTCCTAACAAACCGAATGAACTTTCTATTTTATTTACTTGCTGGATAGCCAGATAGCGCTGATGTGACCTGCTTGGGCTATGTTTGGCCAATCTACGCAAATGAGCCCCAAAGCATGCTGGGCCTTCTAGTGACCCTCTGCCCAAGGGCGCAGCCGTGTGCCCAGCCTTGGGCATCTGCAGAGCGCTGCCGGGTAATTTTCCGCTCCTGCCTCCCTTGTGATTGGCAGCCCCCGGGGGCGCGGTATTTTTAGAAGGCCAGTTTGATCCCTTCCTACGTGATATCACTTTCCAGGCACAACCGATTTCCTGGCCGGGAGTCCTGTTGACATTTAGGTGCCAGGCAGAGGAACTTATTTTTATATTTTGCTTGTTTGTGTTTGCGGCCCGGCCACTGCGGCATTATGGGGGGTTCTGGGACTTTTCTTACAGCTTCCATATTCATGTATTAAAAAAAAAAAAAAAAAAAAAACAGCACAAATGAACTTCACTGCTAGGAGAAAATATGCAAATGAGTTCTGCTGTCCAGTAGCCAATCAGATCATGAGTTTTTTTTTTTTTTTTTTTTTTTTTCTGTTGGCAACAAAATAGACTGAGGAGCGCTTTTTTGGCTTACAGGCAATTTAAACTTTCTTTTGTTTTGGGCCAAGTGAGACCCAAAGAATGACTTCTTCCAGCTGCTGCAAAATTGCAGTTGCAATGGCATGAGTTTTGTTTGTGTAGCATTGCAAAGGAAACATTTGTTACATTTCCTACATTGCATCTGGACACGTGTGTCTTAACCGATTGCCGACCGCCTGCCGGCCGCATATATACTGCGACAGGCTGGCTCAGCTGCGCGAATCCACGTACCCATACGTCGCTCCTCAGGAGCAACCATGGGGGGGGGTGCATGCGCTGCGATTCGTGAGAGGGAAAGCTGATCCGCAGGGTCAGGGGCCACGATTGCCGCCGGGCATCCGCGATCGCTCCCCGGTAAGACAGAATGCCGGTCTGCTGTTGTAAACGCAGCAGATGGTTGTTCTGTCAGTTATCACAGGACTCCTGTGTTCCTCCTATTTAGGATCACAAGTCTCTGTGTTGATCCAATAGGCCCATCCCCCCCCCCCCCGAGTTAGAAAACACCCCTTAGGCACACGTTTAACCCTTTGATCGCCCCCTGGGTTAACCCTTTCCCTGCCAGTGTCATCATTACAGTGTATATTTTTAGCACTGATTACTGTAGTAATGTCACTGGTCCCCTTAAAAGTGTCAAAAATGTCAGTTAGGGGTCCGATCTGTCTGCCGCAATGTCGCAGTCCCGCTAAAAATCGCTGATCACCGCCATTACTAGTTAAAAAGAGATAAAAATGACACAATCTTTCTCCTAGTTTGTAGACGCGATAACTTTTGAGCAAGCCAATCCAAATTCACTTATTGGGATTTTTTTTTTTACCAAACATATGTAGCAGCAAACAAATTGGCCTAAAATGATGAAAAAATGGATTTTTAATTTTTTTTTTGGGAATGTTATATAGCAGAAAGTGAAAAAAAAATAATATATATATCTTTTTATTTTTTTTATTTTTAGAATTGTCTTTTTTTGTTTATAGCGCAAAAAAATAAAACCCGCAGAGGTGATCAAATACCACCAAAAGAAAACTCTATTTGTGGGAAGAAAGGACATCAATATTATTAGGGTACAGTGTCGCACGACCGTGCAATTGTAACGCAGTGCCAAATCACAAAAATTGGCCTGGTCATTTGGTCATTTAAGGGGGTAAATCCTTTCCGGTCCAGAAGTGGTTAATTTGGGTCTATATCCACTTGCCCTCCGGAAATACATTTTACTCCCCCCCCCCCCCCCTTCCTGACCAGGCCATTTTTTTGTGGTATTGCACTGTGTTACTTTAACTGACTATTGGGCAGTTGTGCGACACTGTACCTAAAAAAAAAAAATTGTCCTTTTTTTTCCCCCCACATAAATAGAGCTTTCTTTTGGTGGTATTTGATCACTTGTGCGATTTTATATATTTTTTTTTTTTTTTGCGCTATAAACAAAAAAACGACAATATTTTTACTTTCTGTTATAAAACACATCCAATGTAAAAAAAAAAAAAAATGTATTTGCTCATCAATTTTTAGGCCAATATGTATTCTGCTACATGTTTTCATTTAAAAAAAAAAAAATCCCAATAAGCGTATATATAGATTGGTTTGGGCAAAAGTTATCGCGTCTACAAACTATAGAATATATTTATGGAATTTTTATTTTACCAGTAATGCCAGCGATCAGCATCCTATAGCGAGACTGCGATATTGCGGAGGACAAATCGGACACTAACTGACACACTTGACACTTTTTTTGGGAACCAGTGACACTAATACAGTATCCAGTGCTAAAAATATGCACGGTCACTGTGCTAATGACACTGGCTCATAACATCAGGGGCAATCAAAGGGTTAACTGTGTGCCTAGCTGGTGTTTTACTGTAGTGTGGGAGGTGCTTTTACTAGGGGAAGGCATGGATCCATTCCCATGCTTTGCAGGAACACAGAATCAATGCTTTCCCTACTGAAAGAATGGCAATCCACCTTGTTTAGATAGGCAGACTGCCGTTCTGCCTGGGTGCCGGCGAACATCGGGTCGCTGTGTAGAATCCCTGTGGGAGCGAGCCGCCAGCTTTACGCACCCCGATACTGGGCTTTACTGGGCCCAGGCCTCATCAGCTAAACAGGGGGGGCAGGATAACTTTATTGTTCATTTCGTCATAAATGGATTTTACTAGGCCACGCCCCCACTCCTTTTTGTTTACCAGGGCTTTAATTACATTTTCCTGGACCCCATCAGTTCAACAGAGGGACCCAAGAAGTGGGATTCTCTTTTCATTTTCAGGGCGTAGTCGGGGGGGGGGGGGGAGTGGGGGAATAAAGTCAGCTGGCTGTTTCTCTGCACCCCAGGGGGGTGGATTGTGGGGGTCCTGTCAGGAGTCGTGGTGTGGGGGGGGGGGAATAAAGTCAGCATTGCTGTCTCTCTGCACCCCAGGGGGGTGGGTGGGGTGTGGGGGTCCTGTCAGGAGTCGTAGGGGGGGGATTAAAGTCAGCGTTGCTGTTTCTCTGCGGCCCCGGGGGATGGGTGGGAGTCCTGTCAGGAGTCGGGGGGGGGGGGGGTAAAGTCAGCGTTGCTGTTTCTCTGCACCCCAGGGGGGTGGGTGGGGTGTGGGGGTCCTGTCAGGAGTCGTGGTGTGGGGGGGGGGGGGAATAAAGTCAGCATTGCTGTCTCTCTGCACCCCAGGGGGGTGGGTGGGGTGTGGGGGTCCTGTCAGGAGTCGGGGGGGGGGGGGAATAAAGTCAGCGTTGCTGTCTCTCTGCACCCCAGGGGGGTGGGTGGGGTGTGGGGGTCCTGTCAGGAGTCGTAGGGGGGGAATAAAGTCAGCGTTGCTGTTTCTCTGCGGCCCAGGGGGGTGGGTGGGAGTCCTGTCAGGAGTCGGGGGGGGGGGGGTAAAGTCAGCGTTGCTGTTTCTCTGCACCCCAGGGGGGTGGGTCGGGGGGGGAATAAAGTCAGTGTTGCTGTTTCTCTGCACCCCAGGGGGGTGGGTGGGGTGTGGGGGTCCTGTCAGGAAGGCTGTACAGGGCCCAAGGATTTCCATCAGGGCTTATGCAGAGGGTTGTGTGAATTTATGCTGGCAGAGAGAATGCCTCTAACCTTATGTTTTTTCGCTTGCGATTTATGCCTATGCGATTTATAATTATGGCTTTTAGAAGTGCTTGAGCATAAACTCATTTTGTTGGCTAGAATATTCATGTAGTCTAGCCACTAGAATAAGTTAGTGCATGTCTACACGCATTTAAGTGCATTTATGTGGTTCTTGGGAAACAAGTGCCTGGGCTTCTCTGCCTTTTGGCTAAGATCAAGTGTAGTATCTGTTCTTATCAGTTGGTATGGACCTTGATGGTTAGTATCGGCAGGGGCTGAAAGGTACCGGGGCGCTCTGGGCGTAACTGGAGGACCGGGAAGTAAGCCATGTCAGAGAAAGCCGGATGGGTCCATTGCCTTCTGATTTGAACGGGTCCGCCCCTGTCAGTTTGAAGGGAGCGAGAAAGCCGGCGTGGTCAACCGGTTAGTACTATTCCTGGATGTAATTGGTAGGGAATGCGTATGGTGGTGGGAGGGCCTTTCCTCCTGGGTGAATTTGGCTGACAAGGGGGCCATTTTTATCCCAGTTGAAGGCAAGCTCTCCCTAAGCTGTCTACGTTCCGAACCTCCTGGTAGGAAGGGCTACACTGGGTCTGGCCATGGGCCGAGACCGAAAAAGCCCGTGGTGTAAGTGCCCCTGGGGTGGCAGCCCAGGGGTGCCTTAATTCTCACTGGTCTTTTTCGGCACATTGGTCACTGCACCATCACACTTTTTCAGCACCTGCCTCTTGGGGCGGGCCTTTTGGCCAGCACCAGAGGAATTTTTTATTCCTGGCCGGGGGGCCTGCCAAGGTCCTGCACTTTGGCACTTCTCCACTTCCCCTTTCCCCACTCTTTTTTTCTTTGTTGTGTGTCCACGTTTGTCCCTTTTTTTGGTTGAGCACTTGCACAACTTGTACGGCGTAGGTCCTCGGGCATGCCCTGAAAGTCTTGGGAGGGGGTGGATATGGCCTTCTGGCTTAGTTCGCCCTCTCTCATGGGGTCTCCCTTCGGGGGAGCCCCACCTAGTACTCGGGGGGGGGGGGGGGGCTGTTTTCGGCAGTCCCCCTGAAGAATGGGGTCTGCCCGGCTTCGGCTGGGTGGACCAAAGTGAGTACCTCAGTCCCTGTCAGGAGCTTCACGCCCCAGGGGATCAGGGTCAGGGCCCTTCCTCTTCGGAGCAGGGCCATGTGTACGCCTTGTGCACTTTTTTGTGTGTCCCACGTTTGCGTGTGTGCACTTTTTTATGCACCGGGTGTTAAGTCTTTTGAGTGTGTTTCACACACCACGGGCAAAAAAAAAAAAAAAAAGCAATCATCAATTGAAACATCTTATACATTTCTATACTGTGACAATGGATACAAAGTAGCAATGATGATGCAATGAAGACAGAAAAAATATGACCAAATTCAATCCCAACAAAAAAAAAATCTTGTTGTTTGTTTTAAGATTTAAATGGACATCCCGGCGGTGATTTAAAGCAGAGGGCATCCTAGAGCGCAATTTAAAAATCCAATATACCTCGCGCTCCAGGAGCCTTCGGTGCGGATCCCTGCCCCCGCTAGACATAAAACACCCCTTCACTGCTAGGAGAGGAGAATGAGGACAGGACTCGGTGATCTGCCAAGTATGAGAATGTTGAGATGCAGAAGTCTTGACCCCCATAGTAGTGTTCCCCTATTATTATTATTATTATTATTATTATTATGGCTCTTAGTGCCGGTTCACACTAGGGCGACCTGGTCGCCCCGCAGGTCGCCTCCCATAGGGAAGCTGCGGACCCGTTCTAATAGGAGCGACACAAGTCGCTCCGACTTAGAAAAAGGGTCCGGAGCTTCTTTGGGGCGACCAGGAGGCGACCGCCATAGACTTCAATGTTATGAAGTCCGTGGCGGCCGCTCCGAGGTAGCGGTACGAAGTAGCGTCGCCCCTATGTGAACGGGGGCTTAGTGGTCAGGTAGTGCAACCTACACCAATCTTTCTCAACCTTTTTTCCCATTGGAACCACTGAAATATTTTTTAGGACTTGGGGGAATCCCCTGCTAAAACCAATTAATTTATGATCAGTGGGAAGAATGCTTCTTACATTAATAGTCAGTGAGAAGAATGTCCCTTACATTGGTGGTCAGTGGGAAGAATGCTCCTTACATTGGAGGTCAGTGGGAAGAATGCTCCTTACATTGGAGGTCAGTGGGAAGAATGCTCCTTACATTGGTGGTCAGTGGGAAGAATGCTCCTTACATTGGTGGTCAGTGAGAAGAATGTCCCTTACATTGGTGGTCAGTGGGAAGAATGCCCCTTACATTGGTGGTCAGTGGGAAGAATGCCCCTTATATTGGTGATCAGTGGGAAGAATGCCCCTTACATTGGTGATCAGTGGGAAGAATGCCCCTTACATTGGTGGTCAGTGAGAAGAATGCTCCTTACATTGGTGATCAGTGGGAAGAATGCTCCTTACATTGGAGGTCAGTGCGAAGAATGTTCCATACATTGGTGGTCAGTGAGAAGAATGCTCCTTACATTGGTGGTCAGTGAGAAGAATGCTCCTTACATTGGTGGTCAGTGCGAAGAATGTTCCATACATTGGTGGTCAGTGAGAAGAATGCTACTTACATTGGTGGTCAGTGGTTTCAGCCAATGGCTGCAGTGCTGATCTGTGTATCCGGACAGGAGGGAGACCCTGCTGTCAAAATACAGTACTGCTGCAGATCCCTGGATCACACATTGTTTGTGTATACCCAGCTTTAATTCAATCACCATGAAATATATAGAGATGCTGATTGTCAAGGAACAGTACGGGAGGTGAAAGTTATTGAACCCCCCCCCCCTCTTCTAGCTACATAATCCTATCCTGAGTGTCATGGCGTCTGTACAGCTGATAATCCCTCACTCCTATATAGACTTTGATTCATTAAGTAACTAGAACAACTTTCATACCTCCTATCAACATCTGCCTTGACACACTCTAGGTGATTTGTGTCACATGTGTGGGTAAAAATGCTGGGAATGTTCCTGACACTCATAGAACTAAGGCTCCATTCACATATAGGCGTTTCGCATCACGGGCAGAATTGTCGCCTTTCTGCCCGGGATCCCAAACCATTGCAAGTCGAGGGACAGCCGTGCGATTCCAGTGACTTGCAATTGGGATCCCTGTCGCCCAAAAGAAGTACAAGAGCTTATTGTGGGTGACAGGCGTCGCACGATTTTACCGCGATTTGTCGGGTAACAATCACAGCTTCTTTTGAGCGACAGGCGACCCGCGATTGTTTGCGCGATTTTACCGCGATTTGTCGGGCAACAATCACAGCTTCTTTTGAGCGACAGGCGACCCGCGATTGTTTGCACGATTTTACCACGATTTGTCTGGCAACAATCGCGGCTTCTTTTGAGCAACAGGCGACCCGCGATTTGTCTGGCGACAATCGCGGCTTCTTTTGGGCGACAGGCATTCTGCGATTCTGTTTGCACGATTTTACCGCGATTCGTTAGGCGACAATCGTGGCCAAATCTTGCTGCGTTTGGGGTGTCATTGCAAGTTAAGGGAATCGCACAGGCGTTCCGTGACTTGGAATGGTTCGGGATCGCAGGAAGAATCGCGGCAATTCTGCCTGCGATCCGAAACGCCTATATGTGAATTGAGCCTTAGAAATAAGCTGGTATAAGCTATGAAATCTCTTCAGTGCTACAGAATAGGTCCAGCTGAATGGGACGATTACTACCAGCTACTTCATAATTCAATTGGAGAGTGCGGTGGTAAATCTCTATTGGGAATTGATGTGTGTTCGGCTTCAGGCGTGTGATCTGTGGAGGAAATGGTCTGTCGTCCTTTGTTGATGAGATTGCTGTGTATCGGAGATCCTTTTTGCTGACTGTGCCTGTCAATACTGAGCCTTAAACGATCTGTAATTATTTATCTTCCTCCGTGCGGCCGTGTCAGGGTCAGCTGACTCCATCATTGATCCGGATGAGTCTTTTCTGGAAGCTAAAAATCTGTTTTCTATGATGTAGAGGCCGCTCTGTCTGCTCTGTGCTGGAATATGGATTGGGTCTGATTCTGGACTTCCAGGAAATGAAAACTCAAAAGCTCAATCTTTTTATAAATTTTTGTCTGAGTATATATTGATCTATGCTTGCCCCAAGCAAGGGTTGCATACCTCTGCTGGAAGTCTGTTCCTAACATTAACTACTCTTTCGGTAAAATAATACTTTTAAAGGCTTTGTAAAGTCAGAAGGCTTTTTATCTTAATGCATTCTATGCTTACCTTGCCTGCTCTGTGCAGTTGGTTTTGCACAGAGCAGCCCAGATCCTCCTCTTCTCCAGTCCCTCATTCCTGCTCCTGGCCCCTCCCTCCTATTGAGTGCCCCCACAGCAAGCAACTTGCTATGGGGGCACCCGAGCCGAGCTGCAGCTCCACGTGTCCATTCTGACACCGAGCTTCCATTCAGCCTCGCCCCCTCTCTCCTGATTGGCTCACTGACTTTGATTGACAGCCATGGGAGCCAATGGCGCTGTGGCTGTATCTCAGCCAATCAGAAAGGAGAGTCCCAGGACGTCCGAGGGACTTGTGGACATTACTGGACAGAGAGGGGGCACAGGTATGTATTAGAGGGTGCTGGGGAGGGTGCTGCACAGAGAAGGCTTTTTATCCTAATGCATAGCATGCATTAACATATAAAAACCTTCCTGACTTTACAACTCCTTTAAGGTTTCAGTCATATCCTCCTTTCCCTTTTTTCCTCCAGACTGGACATACTAAGTTCTTGCGGTCTCCCCTGATCTTTTCTCTCTCAGACCTTTCACTATTTTTGTTGCCTGTAAGTGAGGTCTCCAGAACTGGACAAAATGTTCTAAAGTTGGTCTAACTAAAGATCTATAAAGAAGAATCAGGACCTCTTTCTTCCTGCTGGTGACCCTTCTAGTGATATAAAGATCCATGTAGAAGAATCAGGGCATTCTTCCTCCTGCTGGTGATCCTTCTAGTGATAAAAAGATCTATATAGAGGGTTAAGGACCTCCTTCCTCCTGCTGGTGATCCCTCTAGAGATAACTGAAGATCTATTTAGAGGAATCAGGGCCTTCTTCCTCCTGCTGGTGATCCCTCTAGGGATTTATAGAACTATAAAGAGGAATCAGGACCTCCTTCCTCCTGCTGGTGATCCCTCTAGTAATATAAAGATCTATATATATGGTTCAGGACATCCTTCCTCCTGCTGGTGATCCCTCTAGGGATATACAGATCTATAAAGAGGAATCAGGATCTCCTTCCTCCTGCTGGTGATCCCTCTAGGGATATACAGATCTATAAAGAGGAATCAGGATCTCCTTCCTCCTGCTGGTGATCCCTCTAGGGATATACAGATCTATAAAGAGGAATCAGGATCTCCTTCCTCCTGCTGGTGATCCCTCTAGGGATATACAGATCTATAAAGAGGAATCAGGATCTCCTTCCTCCTGCTGGTGATCCCTCTAGGGATTTATAGAACTATAAAGAGGAATCAGGATCTCCTTCCTCCTGCTGGTGATCCCTCTAGTAATATAAAGATCTATATATATGGTTCAGGACATCCTTCCTCCTGCTGGTGATCCCTCTAGGGATATACAGATCTATAAAGAGGAATCAGGATCTCCTTCCTTCTGCTGGTGATCCCTCTAGGGATTTATAGAACTATAAAGAGGAATCAGGATCTCCTTCCTCCTGCTAGTGATCCCTCTAGTGATACAAAGATCTATAATTCTATATAGAGTGTTCAGGACCTCCTTCCTCCTGCTTGTGATAACTGAAGATCTATATAGAGGAACCAGGACCGCCTTCCTCCTGCTGGTGACCTCTCTAGTGATACAAAAAGGAATCAGGATCTCCTTCCTCCTCCTGGTGATCCCTCTAGGGATATACAGATCTATAAAGAGGAATCCAGGCCTCCTGCTGGTGATCCCTCTAGTGAAATAAAGATCTATATAGAAAGAATCAGGACCGCCTTCCTCCTGCTGGTGATCTCTCTAGGGATATACAGATCTATATAGAGGAATCAGGACCTCCTTCCTCCTGCTGGTGACCCCTCTATGGATATACAGATTTATATAGAGGAATCAGGACCTCCTTCCTCCTGCTGGTGACCCCTCTATGGATATACAGATCTATATAGAGGAATCAGGACCTCCTTCCTCCTGCTGGTGATCCCTCTAGTAATATAAAGATCTATATATATGGTTCAGGACATCCTTCCTCCTGCTGGTGATCCCTCTAGGGATATACAGATCTATAAAGAGGAATCAGGATCTCCTTCCTCCTGCTGGTGATCCCTCTAGGGATATACAGATCTATAAAGAGGAATCAGGATCTCCTTCCTCCTGCTGGTGATCCCTCTAGGGATATACAGATCTATAAAGAGGAATCAGGATCTCCTTCCTCCTGCTGGTGATCCCTCTAGGGATATACAGATCTATAAAGAGGAATCAGGATCTCCTTCCTCCTGCTGGTGATCCCTCTAGGGATTTATAGAACTATAAAGAGGAATCAGGATCTCCTTCCTCCTGCTGGTGATCCCTCTAGTAATATAAAGATCTATATATATGGTTCAGGACATCCTTCCTCCTGCTGGTGATCCCTCTAGGGATATACAGATCTATAAAGAGGAATCAGGATCTCCTTCCTTCTGCTGGTGATCCCTCTAGGGATTTATAGAACTATAAAGAGGAATCAGGATCTCCTTCCTCCTGCTAGTGATCCCTCTAGTGATACAAAGATCTATAATTCTATATAGAGTGTTCAGGACCTCCTTCCTCCTGCTTGTGATAACTGAAGATCTATATAGAGGAACCAGGACCGCCTTCCTCCTGCTGGTGACCTCTCTAGTGATACAAAAAGGAATCAGGATCTCCTTCCTCCTCCTGGTGATCCCTCTAGGGATATACAGATCTATAAAGAGGAATCCAGGCCTCCTGCTGGTGATCCCTCTAGTGAAATAAAGATCTATATAGAAAGAATCAGGACCGCCTTCCTCCTGCTGGTGATCTCTCTAGGGATATACAGATCTATATAGAGGAATCAGGACCTCCTTCCTCCTGCTGGTGACCCCTCTATGGATATACAGATTTATATAGAGGAATCAGGACCTCCTTCCTCCTGCTGGTGACCCCTCTATGGATATACAGATCTATATAGAGGAATCAGGACCTCCTTCCTCCTGCTGGTGACCCCTCTATGGATATACAGATCTATATAGAGGAATCAGGACCTCCTTCCTCCTGCTGGTGACCCCTCTATGGATATACAGATCTATATAGAGGAATCAGGACCTCGTTCCTCCTGCTGGTGATCCCTCTAGTAATATGAGGATCTTCCTGGTATAGAGGGACAATGCTGTGTCCCGTATCTCAGATGTTCTCCTCTGTTGTCACATGGGCTTCCAATGGAGACTACAATCGGCCATTCTAACACATTACCCAGGTATGGTCCACTGTTGTCACCATCCAGAAACCCGCCCAGAAAAATGTCATGCAGCAATCACCTGAGTGCATGTTGACAGAAGTGACCATAGGAGAACCGCAGCATCGAGATGCAACAATGGAGGAAAAAAGGTTTTTATTAAATATGAACATGACAGTTTTTATGATACACAATGCTCTAGCAGATTAAATGCCAATCAATTGGTTTGGGTTAATAATACTATAAACAGCTAGTTTAAGTATCTTGAATCTGTCTTTATATTCGCTTCCTGTAATCTGCTGCCCAGCAGTACACAGACTGGGAAAGGCTCGCAGTAGCAAGTTTATTTCATAGCACAGTGCTGTCAGTCTAACACTGTGCGCATGCTGGCCTCTTTAACAAAGTCTTAAATGATTAAAATAGTGCAAGATTCCTTATAAAAGATTAATCCATGTCCTCGTATTTAGCTGCGCTCTGTTTGGGTCAGAGTCTTTAGCTGGAGAGTAAAGCCGGCCACAAACTAGTAGAGTTTCATTGAAACATTTTCATTTTAAAAATGTTCGTTTGATTTTCTAATCTTTTGTTTTCCACCGCAGTGACGAGAAAATTCAAAAAGAGCAGAATGGAAATTTTTTCAACACTTTTTTCTAACAGTGAATGTGATTTTTGTTCTGTAACGTCCTTTTTTTTATTTTTTTGCTCCAAAAACAATCGTTGAGAGCAAAATTATTTAAGTACTTTTCATTAACATTTGTCTTCGTATGTACTGATAATGTTCGTATGAACGTTCATTCCAAAAATCTACTAGTGTATAGCCAATGTAAGGGTGATATAATGTCTTCAATACCTTATAATCCAACCATGTAAGAGGACAGTTGGTGTTCTATCAACTGCCTAACCTCATGCTGTCTCCCAGCTCCTGAGTTTACATAGTATAAGATGACAGACTTCCTGTAGTTTATAGTCCTTGTTTGCTCATGCTGTGTGATTTAATGCATGCTCAGGAGGTGGTTGACCTCTGAACCCTGTTTCTTAACTTCTTGCCGCTCATGTAACTTATATGTATGGCAGCAAAGATGGTGGAGTCTAACGCCCATACGCTGCACATGTGTGTCTATGGGTGCCATAGGCTTCTCTACTGGCTGCACGCTCACTGCAAAGACTGAGCTGTCAAAGACCGCTCTCGGATTGTACTAATGGTCAGGAATTGGTGTGACCATCTCTTAATCATGTGACCACTGTGACAGCCAATCACAGTGGTCACAAGATTTGGCAGACCTTCATGCCCCCTGGATGTAATAGTAAAGGGATGGCAGGTGGGAAGGAAGGGGTTAAGCTGGAGGGTCACCCTCGAAGCAAGGAATGATTTTAATGATACAAAAAATATTTTATTTATTCAGTGTATGTGTATGTAATATATATATATATATATATATATATATATATATATATATATATATATATATATATATATATATATAGAGAGAGATATATATACAGTGCCTTGCGAAAGTATTCGGCCCCCTTGAACTTTCCGACCTTTTGCCACATTTTAGGCTTCAAACATAAAGATATAAAACTGTAATTTTTTGTGAAGAATCAACAAGTGGGACACAATCATGAAGTGGAACGAAATTTATTGGATATTTCAGACTTTTAAATTTGTTTTTTTTTATTTGTTAATTTTATTTTTTATTGCTTGTTTTTTTTATTTGTTTCATTTGTTAAATTAAAAAACTGAAAAATTGGGCGTGCAAAACTATTCAGCCCCTTTACTTTCAGTGCAGCAAACTCTTTCCAGAAGTTCAGTGAGGATCTCTGAATGATCCTAAATGACTAATGATGATAAATAGAATCCACCTGTGTGTAATCAAGTCTCCGTATAAATGCACCTGCACTGTGATAGTCTCAGAGGTTCGTTTAGTGACGGTGTTCTAAAATTTAGTCGGACCCGTGAAAATTCCGGACCCTCGTCACTTCCGGTGACGCTATGTCATAACACAGCTGATGCGAGCCCCGGTGCGCATGCGCACAAGGCATTTTCAAGGTCCGATGAAATTTTAAGAGTTGCGAACAGCTGACTGAGAGGAGGAGGGGCTGAGGTGGGACGCACACATCGCTGCGGGATAATGTTACACCACCACCGCGTAATCGAGCAAGGAACATGTTGCAGAGCTGACTTAGAGGAGGCGGGAAGGAAGTGAATACTCATACTAAATAGTCATGATAAAAAAAAATAATAAGAAATACTAAACATTTTTTATCATGACTATTTAGTACGAGTATTCACTTTTCTTTCTGCCTCCTCTAAGTCAGCTCTGCGCGGCGGTGTTGTAACGTTTTGCCGCAGCGGTGTGTGCGTCCCACCTCAGCCCCTCCTCCTCTCAGTCAGCTGTTCGTAAGTCTTAGAATTTCATCGGACCTTGAAAATTCCTTCTGCACATGCGCACCGGGGCTCGCAGCAGCTGTGGTGGTGACGGAGCGTCCCCAGAAGTGACCGGAAGTGACGAGGGTCCGGAATTTTCAAGGGTCCGACTAAATTTTAGAACACCGGTTCACACTAACGCGGCACGACTTCGGGGGCGACCTGTAAAGTCGTGTGCACCGCGACTTCGCCGCGACTTGCACGGACTTCATATAATGAATGTCAATGCAAGTCGCTCCGATGTCGCCCCGAAGTAGTACAGGAACTACTTTCTAAGTCAGAGCGACTTGAGTCGCTCCTATTAGAACGGTTCCAGTAGCAGTGCATGGACCGCGACTTGTCAGGCTGACCAGTTGCCTGACAAGTCGCAGTAGTGTGAATGGGCACTTAAAGCGCAGAGAGCATCATGAAGAACAAGGAACACACCAGGCAGGTCCGAGATACTGTTGTGGAGAAGTTTAAAGCCGGATTTGGATACAAAAAGATTTCCCAAGCTTTAAACATCCCAAGGAGCGCTGTGCAAGCGATAATATTGAAATGGAAGGAGTATCAGACCACTGCAAATCTACGCAGACCTGGCCGTCCCTCTAAACTTTCAGCTCATACAAGGAGAAGACTGATCAGAGATGCAGCCAAGAGGCCCATGATCACTCTGGATGAACTGCAGAGATCTACAGCTGAGGTGGGAGACTCTGTCCATAGGACAACAATCAGTCGTATACTGCACAAATCTGGCCTTTATGGAAGAGTGGCAAGAAGAAAGCCATTTCTTAAAGATATCCATAAAAAGTGTCGTTTAAAGTTTGCCACAAGTCACCTGGGAGACACAGCAAACATGTGGAAGAAGGTGCTCTGGTCAGATGAAACCAAAATAGAACTTTTTGGCAACAATGCAAAACGTTATGTTTGGCGTAAAAGCAACACAGCTCATCACCCTGAACACACCATCCCCACTGTCATACATGGTGGTGGCAGCATCATGGTTTGGGCCTGCTTTTCTTCAGCAGGGACAGGGAAGATGGTTGAAATTGATGGGAAGATGGATGGAGCCAAATACAGGACCATTCTGGAAGAAAACCTGATGGAGTCTGCAAAAGACCTGAGACTGGGACGGAGATTTGTCTTCCAACAAGACAATGATCCAAAACATAAAGCAAAATCTACAATGGAATGGTTCACAAATAAACATATCCAGGTGTTAGAATGGCCAAGTCAAAGTCCAGACCTGAATCCAATCGAGAATCTGTGGAAAGAACTGAAAACTGCTGTTCACAAACGCTCTCCATCCAACCTCACTGAGCTCGAGCTGTTTTGCAAGGAGGAATGGGCAAAAATTTCAGTCTCTCGATGTGCAAAACTGATAGAGACATACCCCAAGCGACCTACAGCTGTAATCGCAGCAAAAGGTGGCGCTACAAAGTATTAACTTAAGGGGGCTGAATAATTTTGCACGCCCAATTTTTCAGTTTTTTATTTGTTAAAAAAGTTTGAAATATCCAATAAATTTCGTTCCGCTTCATGATTGTGTCCCACTTGTTGTTGATTCTTCACAAAAAATTACAGTTTTATATCTTTATGTTTGAAGCCTGAAATGTGGCAAAAGGTCGAAAAGTTCAAGGGGGCCGAATACTTTCGCAAGGCACTGTGTGTGTGTGTGTGTGTGTGTGTGTGTGTGTGTGTGTATATATAACTCTGTGTGTGTATGTATGTATGTATATATATATATGTATGTATAATATGTGTATGTGTGTGTGTATATGTGTGTGTATATATATATATATATATAATTTGTGTATATGTATATACACATGCACGTCCATATATATTTGGACAGTGTCCCAATTTTCATACTAGTTGGCTCTGTATGCCACCAGAATAAAATTAAAAAACGAAACAATCCAAATTATTTGAAGTGCAGATTTACAGCTTTAATTGAAGGGGTTGAACATAAATATCAAGTACAAATTTTAGGAACTGCTACCATTTTTATACATTTTTATACACAGTCCCCCCATTTTCAGGGGCTCAAATGTAATAGGACAAATGAATATAATCATAAATACATAAATAAAATGTTTATTTTTAATATTTTGTTGAAAATCATTTTACTGGCAATGACTGCCTGAAGTCTGGAACCCATAGACATTACCGAAGACTTGAATATGCTTTAGTAAATACCTGAGAAAAAAAAAACGAATTGTGGCTGTGTCCAAATATAGATGGACCTAACTGTGTGTATGTGTGTAAATAAAAAAAAAAAAAAAAAACTATATATATATATATATATATATATATATATATATATATATATATATATATATATATATGTATATATATATATATATATGTATATATATATATATATATATATATACAGTGGGTACGGAAAGTATTCAGACCCCCTTAAATTTTTCACTCTTTGTTATATTGCAGCCATTTGCTAAAATCATTTAAGTTCATTCTTCTTCCTCATGAATGTACACATAGCACCCCATACTGACAGAAAAACACAGAATTGTTGACATTGTTGCAGATTTATTAAAAAAGAAAAACTGAAATATCACATGGTCCTAAGTATTCAGACCCTTTCCTGTGACACTCATATATTTAACTCAGGTGCTTTCCATTTCTTCTGATCATCCTTGAGATGGTTCTACACCTTCATTTGAGTCCAGCTGTGTTTGATTATACTGATTGGACTTGATTAGGAAAGCCACACACCTGTCTATATAAGACCTTCCAGATCACAATGCATGTCAGAGCAAATGAGAATCATGAGGTCAAAGGAACTGCCTGAAGAGCTCAGAGACAGAATTGTGGCAAGGCACAGATCTGGCCAAGGTTACAAAAAGATTTCTGCTGCACTTAAGGTTCCTAACAGCACAGTGGCCTCCATAATCCTCAAATGGAAGACGTTTGGGATGACCAGAACCCTTCCTAGAGCTGGCCGTCCGGCCAAACTGAGCTATCGGGGGAGAAGAGCCTTGGTGAGAGAGGTAAAGAAGAACCCAAAGATCACTGTGGCTGAGCTCCAGAGATGCAGTCAGGAGATGGGAGAAAGTTGTAGAAAGTCAACCATCACTGCAGCCCTCCACCAGTCGGGGCTTTATGGCAGAGTGGCCCGACGGAAGCCTCTCCTCAGTGTAAGACACATGAAAGCCTGCATGGAGTTTGCTAAAAAAAACACCTGAAGGACTCCAAGATGGTGAGAAATAAGATTCTCTGGTCTGATGAGACCAAAATAGAACTTTTTGGCCTTAATTCTAAGTGGTATGTGTGGAGAAAACCAGGCACTGCTCATCACCTGTCCAATACAGTCCCAACAGTGAAGCATGGTGGTGGCAGCATCATGCTGTGGGGGTGTTTTTCAGCTGCAGGGACAGGACGACTGGTTGCAATCGAGGGAAAGATGAATGCGGCCAAGTACAGGGATATCCTGGACAAAAACCTTCTCCAGAGTGCTCTGGACCTCAGACTGGGCCGAAGGTTTACCTTCCAACAAGACAATGACCCTAAGCACACAGCTAAAATAACGAAGGAGTGGCTTCACAACAACTCCGTGACTGTTCTTGAATGGCCCAGCCAGAGCCCTGACTTAAACCCAATTGAGCATCTCTGGAGAGACCTAAAAATGGCTGTCCACCAACGTTTACCATCCAACCTGACAGAACTGGAGAGAATCTGCAAGGAGGAATGGCAGAGGATCCCCAAATCCAGGTGTGAAAGACTTGTTGCATCTTTCCCAAAAAGACTCCTGGCTGTATTAGATCAAAAGGGGGCTTCTACTAAATACTGAGCAAAGGGTCTGAATACTTAGGACCATGTAATATTTCAGTTTTTCTTTTTTAATAAATCTGCAAAAATGTCAACAATTCTGTGTTTTTCTGTCAGTATGGGGAGCTATGTGTACATTCATGAGGAAGAAGAATGAACTTAAATGATTTTAGCAAATGGCTGCAATATAACAAAGAGTGAAAAATTTAAGGGGGTCTGAATACTTTCCGTACCCACTGTATATATATATATTTATTTGTATGTAAAACTCAAGGGAGTAAAAGCGAGAAGCAAAAAAAGGACTGATGGAGAAGGTCAGTAAAAGATAATAGAATAGGTAACAATGTAGCAAAATCTTTGTCTAGTGTAAATATTTATTGTTACATCTTTTATATTCGGTCCATCTTGGTCTGTCCTGCAAGCACACAGTGACCCCTTCTGCGGATTCCTTCCCTGGAAGTACTACAACTCCCAGCCTGTCCTGGCTGTTTCTGTGGTGGATAGCTCTGTGTGCTCGGCGAAGATGGATACATTGTTGCAGATTATCCTCCAATTCATCTTCACTCACTTGTTGCCTAGGAGACGCGTGTAATCCAGATTTCTCCCCTCCCTATTGGAGTTTGCGAGGCGGCACGCCAACTGTCATAAGATGGGAATTAATGGGCACAAAGAGCTATAAAGCATTGATTCCTCTGCCTGATTCGCAGTGCTGCGAGGTCATAGCGGGTGACCGTGAAGGTGCGAAGGGAGGAAAGCGTTTTTTTGTGACTGTATTAAGGCGATCATGTGGTCTGCCGTTGTTGAAAATGCTAGCTGCCTGGCTGATGGCTTCAATAATCTATAAGAGCCGGTTCACACTACTCCGACTTGTCAGGCGACTTGACAAGTAGCTCCCAATGCTGTGCAATGGAACCTTTCTAATCAGAGCGACTTAAGTCGCTCCGACTTAGAAAAATGTTCCTGCACTATTTTTTGGTGAAGTCGGAGCGACTTGCATTGACTTCTATTATGAGAAGTCGTTTGTAAGCTGCGATGAAGTCGCGTTGCACGGGGCGACTTCAAAGTCGCCTAAAGTGAGTGTGAATCGGCTCTAAGGCTCTGACTCCAGAACCAGTACACAGGTGTTCTCACATCGCTCTGATCGCATACTGCTCTGTGTCAGAGATAAAGTGTAAGCTCCTCTGCTGCATACTGATGTGGCTGGCTCAGTGTTCTGTGTACAACACTGCAATGTCAGAGCTATATAAATGTATAATAATAATAGTGTGTGACTGTGGGGGGACGATAGAGTGTAAGCTCCTCTGGTGCAGACACTGCTCTGACTGTCTGTGTTCTCTGTACAGCACTGCGGTATATGTCAGAGCTATATAAATGTATAATAATAATAGTGAGCGACTGTGGGGGGACATTAGAGTGTAAGCTCTTCTGGTTCAGAGACTGATGTGACGGGCTCAATGTTCTCTGTACAGCACTGCGGTATATGTCAGAGCTATATAAATGTATAATATTAATAGTGTGTGACTGTGGGAAGGCGGGGGGGGGGGGGTCAGGGCGGGACCATAGAGTGTAAGCTCCTCTGTTGCACAGACTGATGTGACTGGCTCAGTGTTCTCTGTACAGCACTGTGGTATATGTCAGAGCTATAAAAATGTATAATATTAATAGTGTGTGACTGTGGGAAGGGGGGTGGGGGGGGTGGTACCATAGAGTGTAAGCTCCTCTGTTGCACAGACTGATGTCACTAGCTCAGTGTTCTCTGTACAGCCAATAAATATATCATTAGTGTTGCGCAAAATAAAAATCTATCCAAATGTGTAAAAGTTAAAAATATGTAGCAAAAAAATTATATATATATATATATATATATATATATATATATATATATATATATATATATATATATATATATATATATATATATATATATATATATATATATATATATATATATAATGTGTATAACCCTCATGCAAAAGATTCCAATTTCATAATCTTAAAATGCTGTATCATAAATAAAATCCAATGATGAAAAGTATAATAAAAAAAAATATATATATATATATATATATATATATATAATTGTGTACAGTGCGATTCCTAAAAATAATATAAATCTATATATGTGTATAACCCTCAAGCAAAAGATTCCAATTTCATAATCTTAAAATGCTGTATCATAAATAAAATCCAATGATGAAAGTTAAAAAAATATATAGTTGTGTACAGTGCGATTCCTAGAAATGAATATGAATTGTGCTAGAAGAAAGTGCAAAGTGCTAAATCACAAGTGTGTATCACAATAAATCCTTGTGCTTAAATGTACTGCATATCAATCCATACAATATATAAAGTGCTATAAATGATAAGTAGTATCTGTGGTAAAATAATAAATATATAAGTCCATGCGGCAAATGGCAATCAAGTGTCCAATAAAGTCTTTTGTGACAATCTGTGCAAATAAATCTTCTATAAGTGCTTAAGCCACCAAGTGTTTGCGGCATTTTAAAAATCTAAGACCGGAAGGTTGCTCACAGGAATCTTTGATTCTTTTGGTATGGTTCTCTGTACAGCACTGCGGTATATGTCAGCTATATAAATATATAATAATCGTGTGTAGCTGTGGGGGGACATTGGAGTGTAAGCTTCTTTGGTACATAGACTGATGTAATTGGCTCAGTGATCTCTGTACTGCACTATGGTCTATGTCAGAGCTCTATAAATGTATAATAATAGTGTGTGACTGTGGGAAGACAATAGAGTGTAAGCTCCTCTTGTGCAGAGACTGCTCTGCCTGTCTTAATGTTCTTTGTATAGCACTATGGTATATGTCAGAGCTATATAAACATATACCTATAACAATATGTGACTGCGGTGTGACAGTAGAGTGTAAGCTCCTCTGGTGCAGAGACTGATATGAATAACTCTGTGGTCTATGTTAGAACTGTATAAATGTATAATAATGTGTGGCTGTGGGGGGACGTTAGAGTGTAAGCTCCTCTGGTGCTTACACTCAGTGTTCTCTGTACAGCACTGTGGTCTATGTCAGAGCTATATAAATAATAGTGTGTGACTGTGGTATGGCATTAGAGAGTAAGCTCCTCTAGTACAGAGACTTCTCTGACTGTCTCAGTGATCTCTGTAGAGCACTATGGTATATGTCAGCGCTATATAAATATATAACAGCAGTGTGTGACTGCGGTGTGGCATTAGAGTGTAAGCTCCTCTGGTACAGAGACTTCTCTGACTGTCTCAGTGATCTCTGTAGAGCACTATGGTATATGTCAGCGCTATATAAATATATAACAGCAGTGTGTGACTGCAGTGTGGCATTAGAGTGTAAGCTCCTCTGGTACAGAGACTGCTCTGACTGGCTTAGTGATCTCTGTATAGCACTATGGTATATGTCAGCGCTATATAAATATATAACAGCAGTGTGTGACTGTGGTGTGTCATTAGAGTGTAAGCTCCTCTGGTACAGAGACTGCTTTGACTGTCTCAGTGATCTCTGTATAGCACTATGGTATATGTCAGTGCTATATAAATATATAACAGCAGTGTGTGACTGTGGTGTGACAGTAGAGTGTAAGCTCCTCTGGTACAGAGACTGCTCTGACTGGCTTAGTGTTCTCTGTATAGCACTATGGATTATGTCAGCGCTATATAACAATAACTGTGTGTGACTGTGTTGTGGCATTAGAGTGTAAGCTCCTCTGGTCTTTACACTCAGTGTTCTCTGTATAGCACTGTGGTATATGTCAGAGCTCTATAAATATATTATAATAATAACAGCAGTGTGTGACTGTGGGGGGACAATAGAGTGTAAGCTCCTCTGGTACAAAGGCTGCTCTGACGGGCTCAGTGATCTCTGTATAGCACTATGGTATATGTCAGAGCTATATAAATATATAACAGCAGTGTGTGACTGCAGTGTGACATTAGAGTGTAAGCTCCTCTGGTACAGAGACTGCTCTGACTGGCTTAGTGTTCTCTGTATAGCACTATGGATTATGTCAGCGCTATATAACAATAACTGTGTGTGACTGTGTTGTGGCATTAGAGTGTAAGCTCCTCTGGTCTTTACACTCAGTGTTCTCTGTATAGCACTGTGGTATATGTCAGAGCTCTATAAATATATTATAATAATAACAGCAGTGTGTGACTGTGGGGGGACAATAGAGTGTAAGCTCCTCTGGTACAAAGGCTGCTCTGACGGGCTCAGTGATCTCTGTATAGCACTATGGTATATGTCAGAGCTATATAAATATATAACAATAACAGTGTGTGACTGTGGTGTGTCATTAGAGTGTAAGCTCCTCTGGTGCACAGACTGATATAAATACCTCAGTGTTCTCTGTACAGCACTGTGTTATATGTCAGAACTATATAAATGTATAATAATAATGATGATAATGTGTGATTTTGGTGGGGACATTAGAGTGTAAGCTCCTGTGGTGCAGACACGGATATGACCGGCTGAGTGTTGTCTGTACCACACCCTGGAATATGTCAGAGCTATCCTAATAATGAACGGACAGATGTGGTCCCTGTAATGTTTGGTAAGGAGGTGTAGGGAAGCACATTTTCTCCCATTATTCATAATAATTGGGTCAATCTTTTGAAGTGCTCGGCTGATATTTCAGCACAACAGACGATATGCAAATGTGCCGAGAAACAGGAATTTCTTCCAGAAAAATGTGGCGAACGCTCCTATACCTCCTCCACCTCATGGAGTAGGGCAGGGGTACCTGGTCATCTAGATGCCTGTAGCACTCAGTGGGGTTCTTCATTAAAGTAAGCCGGTCTTGAGAGATCTTTAGGGTTGGCATGATTAATCTGTAGAAAATGCTAGTTTCCTGGCTGCCATGATGACCCACTTCTGGTCAAACAAAGCTTCTTTGGTGGTTCTTACAGGCTTTATTAAGCATTTTTTCAGGTATTTCCTATTTTCATTATTTTTAGCCCATGGAAAGCTGTTGACTGGTGAGAAAAGACATGCAATAGGCACATTTTTTGGGTATTTCTATTGAATGTTATTAGCAAAAATGCCTGATGCTTGAAGCGAAGTGAAAAGATAACAGTCCTGATCCTCATACTACTTCTAAGTCACTGTCTGAAATGTTTGAAGCATGAGGCTTAATGTGACAGCCAGGCATTTAGCATTTCCAGGAGGAGAAGCCAGTAGCGCTTTGTGTTTATTTTTCCCTGTGACAGGATTTAGGCTCACACCATGCAGGTACAATGGAGGGCATGCATGCGTTTCCACGCGGCAGCTCGTTTAATTCAAACGCAAAAAAGTATTTTTTCAAAATTGTGCCGCAGCATCGTTAGTTTTGGCACGCATGAATACGTGCAGATTAGCAGATTTGTAGAGGTGCCATTAATGATTTTTCATCTCTGCTAAGGGCCCTTTCACACCCTAATCACCCCGTGCAGCGCGGATTCCCCAGGCTCCCTGAGCCAAAAGTGAGACATCAGGGGTCTGTGTAGACCCCTGATTTTGCCTCCAAACTCCCCAACATGGCTCCTAAAATTAAAAAAAATAAAAAGTACAATTGTAAAAAAATAAAACTAACAAAATTATAAATAAAAAATTAACTACTCACACTATCCTCTGCCCTACTGACACCATCCTCTGCCCTACTGACACCATCCTCTGCCCTACTGACACCGTCCTCTGCCCTACTGACACCGTCCTCTGCCCTACTGACACCGTCCTCTGCCCTACTGACACCGTCCACTGCCCTACTGACAGCGTCCTCTGCCCTACTGACAGCGTCCTCTGCCCTACTGACACCATCCTCTGCCCTACTGACAGCATCCACTGCCCTAATGGCACCATCCACTGCCCTCCCGACACTGTCCTCTGCCCTCCCGACACTGTCCTCTGCCCCACTGACACCGTCCACTGACCTACTGACAGCGTCCTCTGCCCTACTGACAGCATCCTCTGCCCTACTGACACTGTCCTCTGCCCTACTGACACTGTCCTCTGCCCTACTGACACC
Source organism: Pelophylax lessonae (assembly GCF_965119305.1). NCBI lineage: Eukaryota > Metazoa > Chordata > Amphibia > Anura > Ranidae > Pelophylax > Pelophylax lessonae. The sequence continues at coordinate 189,653,066 of NC_138780.1, read as the reverse complement.
GTCCTCTGCCCTACTGACAGCGTCCTCTGCCCTAATGGCACCGTCCACTGCCCTAATGGCACCGTCCACTGCCCTCCCGACACCGTCCGCTGCCCCACTGACACCGTCCGCTGCCCCACTGACACCGTCCGCTGCCCCACTGACACCGTCCGCTGCCCCACTGACACCGTCCGCTGCCCCACTGACACCGTCCGCTGCCCTCCCGACACTGTCCTCTGCCCTCCCGACACTGTCCTCTGCCCTCCCGACACTGTCCTCTGCCCTCCCGACACTGTCCTCTGCCCTCCCGACACTGTCCTCTGCCCTCCCGACACTGTCCTCTGCCCCACTGACACCGTCCACTGACCTACTGACAGCGTCCTCTGCCCTACTGACAGCGTCCTCTGCCCTACTGACAGCGTCCTCTGCCCTACTGACACTGTCCTCTGCCCTACTGACACCGTCCTCTGCCCTACTGACAGCGTCCTCTGCCCTAATGGCACCGTCCACTGCCCTAATGGCACCGTCCACTGCCCTCCCGACACCGTCCGCTGCCCCACTGACACCGTCCGCTGCCCCACTGACACCGTCCGCTGCCCCACTGACACCGTCCGCTGCCCCACTGACACCGTCCGCTGCCCCACTGACACCGTCCGCTGCCCTCCCGACACTGTCCTCTGCCCTCCCGACACTGTCCTCTGCCCTCCCGACACTGTCCTCTGCCCTCCCGACACTGTCCTCTGCCCTCCCGACACTGTCCTCTGCCCTCCCGACACTGTCCTCTGCCCCACTGACACCGTCCACTGCCCTACTGACAGCGTCCTCTGCCCTACTGACACCGTCCTCTGCCCTACTGACACCGTCCTCTGCCCTACTGACACCGTCCACTGCCCTCCCGACACCGTCCTCTGCCCTCCTGACACCTTCCTCTGCCCTCCTGACACCTTCCTCTGCCCTCCTGACACCTTGACACCGTCTATTTTAATATGTTTGTTCACACTTGTTTATTAAGAGTTTGTGTACCATATATATATATATATATATATATATATATATATATATATATATATATATATATATATATATATATATATATATATATATATATATATATATACACAAATACACACACGCATGTGTGTTTGAGCTTTGGGGTGCACACCTATGGCACTGAACCGCTTGCTGCTGAGGCACTATGCGATTTGGCAAACGTGAAAAAGTGGTGCTTTTGGAGATGTGTGGGGGTGACACCACCCTGCGTCTGCGAAAGGCAGGGTGTTTCTCTGCCTGCTGGGAAAGCGGGCGATTTTGCATGCATTCCCTACATGCAAAAGTCTGAACCTAGGCTTAATCTGAAGCTGATTGTACCAAGAATGTACAATTTGGTTTCAATGTGTATGGTGACCTTAAGGCCTCATGCACGCGGAACGTTATTACAGTGTCTGTTGTTGGCATCAGATGTTTTTTTTCTGCAGCCGGTAAACTCCCCAGCATGTTATCCTATGTCTCCATGCACACATAGCCTGTTATCAGCGGTTTTAGCAGGGGCGTTTTCTGGCTGGAAAAAAACCCAGAACTAGTGGGTTTGAAGAGGAGTAAAAATGCTCCAACTCTGAAAAATTCTAAAAACTGCGGCTAGTCAGCGTTTGAGCTTTTTAGAGCCATAAGCGTTTGTGGGAGTATGGTTTTGCTAAAAAACGCTGCAAACCTTTTATAGCGTCCAGTGTGCATGAGGCCTTAGAGCGCAAAATCGCAGACCCCGATATCTATCGCTGCTTATGTACTGACTCTCTGAACCAGGAATTGTCCGTCTCCAGAGATCTATTGTAGACATTGAACGGGTCAGGTCAGGAGTCTGTTTGACGGCTCCACCTCTAATAGAAAGTCAATAATTTGGAGTACCTTTATCTGAATGACTTCTGTCCTAGGGGTCAGCTGGAACGCGTGCCGTGCAGCGATCAATACTGCGATTGGAATGTTCTCTGTACAGCCGGGGTCAGGCAACTGGAGTTCTTGTCCTCCTTCTTCTTCTTCATTTCTTTATTCTCTTTTTCATTTTCCTTTTATATGCGGAATTCATTGTATTTTATGTATCAGCCATCCCCTATCCATCTGTGTACAGTCTCCTTTATCTCTCTATAGCTGGCCATACACCAGTAGAATGTACTTCCAAATGTTTTGTTTTCGAATGTTTACTATTGGTTAGTGGGGTCAGATAGACATTCCTTATTCACCACAGTGCCAAAAAAAATTGAAAGAATTAGGATGGATTTTTTTTTTTTTTTTTTAGATGAACAAATTTCTAACAGTGAAAGTGGTTTTCATTGGGGAAAGTTCATTCACCCCAAAATTGAATGTTAAGATCAAACAAAATTTTGAAGTGCTTTGAAAGTCATTCATCAAATTATCAAATTTCATACAATAGTTATTTTGTAATAGTTGTAATCTCTTCTCTTCTCTTCTCCTCTCTTCTCCTCCTCTCTTCTCCTCCTCTCTTCTCCTCTCTTCTCCTCTCTTCTCCTCTCTTCTCCTCTCTTCTCCTCTCTTCTCCTCTCTTCTCCTCTCTTCTCCTCTCTTCTCCTCTCTTCTCCTCTCTTCTCCTCTCTTCTCCTCTCTTCTCTTCCCTTCCCTTCTTCTTGTCTCTTCTCGTCTCTTCCTCTTCTTCCTCCCCTTCCTCTTCTTCCTCCCCTCCCTCTTCTTCCTCCCCTCCCTCTTCTTCCTCCCCTCCCTCTTCTTCCTCCTCTCCCTCTTCTTCCTCCTCTCCCTCTTCTTCCTCCTCTCCCTCTTCTTCCTCCTCTCCCTCTTCTCGTCACTCTTCTCTTCTCTTCTTCTCGTCACTCTTCTCTTCTTCTCGTCACTCTTCTCTTCTCTTCTTCTCGTCACTCTTCTCTTCTCTTCTTCTCGTCACTCTTCTCTTCTCTTCTTCTCGTCACTCTTCTCTTCTCTTCTTCTCGTCACTCTTCTCTTCTCTTCTTCTCGTCACTCTTCTCTTCTTCTCGTCACTCTTCTCTTCTCTTCTTCTCGTCACTCTTCTCTTCTCTTCTTCTCGTCACTCTTCTCTTCTCTTCTTCTCGTCACTCTTCTCTTCTTCTCGTCACTCTTCTCTTCTTCTCGTCACTCTTCTCTTCTTCTCGTCACTCTTCTCTTCTTCTCGTCACTCTTCTCTTCTTCTCGTCACTCTTCTCTTCTTCTCGTCACTCTTCTCTTCTCGTCACTCTTCTCTTCTCGTCACTCTTCTCTTCTCGTCACTCTTCTCTTCTCGTCACTCTTCTCTTCTCGTCACTCTTCTCTTCTTCTCATCTTGCTCTTTTTTTTTATATTATTTTTTTTCTTTTTTGTTTCTCTTCCTCTCTCATCTCTCCTCTTTTGCTCTTTTTCTTTTCTCTTCTCTTGTCCTGTCTTCTCTTCTTTCTTCTTTTTCTCTTCATTTGTTTCTCCTCTTCTTCCTCCTCTTCCTCTTCCTCCTCTTCCTCTTCCTCTTCCTCTCCCTCTTCCTCCTCTACCTCCTCTCCCTCTTCCTCCTCTCCCTCCTCTCCCTCTTCCTCTTTCTCCCCTCCCTCTTTCTCCTCTTCCTCTTTCTCCCCTCCCTCTTCCTCCCCTCCCTCTTCCTCCCCTCCCTCTTCCTCCTCTCCCTCTTCCTCCCCTCCCTCTTCCTCCTCTCCCTCTTCCTCCTCTCCCTCTTCCTCCTCTCCCTCTTCCTCCTCTCCCTCTTCCTCCTCTCCCTCTTCCTCCTCTCCCTCTTCCTCCTCTCCCTCCCCTCCCTCTTCCTCCTCTCCCTCTTCCTCCTCTTCCTTTCCTCCCCTCTTCCTCCTCCCCTCCCTCTTCCTCCTCCCCTCCCTCTTCCTCCTCCCCTCCCTCTTCCTCCTCCCCTCCCTCTTTCTCCTCCCCTCCCTCTTCCTCCCCCTCCCGCTTCCTCCCTCTCCCTCTTCCTTCCTCCCTCTCCCTCTTCTCTTCTTCTCGTCACTCTTCTCTTCTTCTCGTCACTCTTTTCTCTTCTCTTCTTCTCGTCACTCTTTTCTCTTCTCTTCTTCTCGTCACTCTTTTCTCTTCTCTTCTTCTCGTCACTCTTTTCTCTTCTCTTCTTCTCGTCACTCTTTTCTCTTCTCTTCTTCTCGTCACTCTTTTCTCTTCTCTTCTTCTCGTCACTCTTTTCTCTTCTCTTCTTCTCGTCACTCTTTTCTCTTCTCTTCTTCTCGTCACTCTTTTCTCTTCTCTTCTTCTCGTCACTCTTTTCTCTTCTCTTCTTCTCGTCACTCTTTTCTCTTCTCTTCTTCTCGTCACTCTTCTCTTTTGCTCTTTTCTTTTCTCTTCTCTTGTCCTGTCTTCTCTTCTCTCTTCTTTCTTCTTTCTTCTTTTCTCTTCATTTGTTTCTCCTCTGCTCTTCTCTCTTGTTCTCTTCTCTTTTTCCCCTCTTCTTTCTCTTTTTTTTCTGTTCTGCCCCATCATATTTATTGGCTCTTAATGAAGACTTTTGGGGGGCACTTGTAAAGAAAGAGAAATAACTTTTTTTTTCTTGGGGGGTGTTCTTGCCTCTATCATTGTGATGGCTCTCCTGTATCTGCTGAAGCGTCCATGACAAAAGGTAGTTTTACTCCCATAATAAATTATCCAAAATTTCTCCGGGGGTTCTAGAAAATGTTCTCTAACACGGAGGGCTGAAAGATAGGGGTTTCGATGTGATGGAATGAGGAGATGTATTGGGGGGGGCTCAGAGGTTGGGGGGAATGTGCTTCCGCAGACTTTCACATAATTTATCTGGCGCTTAACTTGAGTGTGGAGGCAGCCGGGGAGATTGTTATTCGGGGTCTGCGGCTTGTGGAGAGCCCTAATTGAACTGGAGTGCCTCTTCACTGCAACGTCAAAAGGCTGAGAGCAAATCATTGTACATATTGAGAATAAATAGGCCACATTTCTGGCAGATTAGGACCGGTAAGATCCATTATCCTCACAGACGGCAACACAGCTTCACATTGCACCAGTAAGACTCTTAGAGGACCTCTGCCAACAATGAATGGAAGAACGGGAGCGGCCATGCTGGCATGTTCATTTTTCAGTGGCTGGAGAGCTGCAGACCGATGATCTGGATTTTATATGCTGGATTTTTTTTTAAATCTCTGCAGAAGATTAACATTTAGGAAGAGTAACTCAAATATTGAGAGCTTACATTGGCTTTTGTTTTTAGGACTCTGCTCCTTTCTGTAACTCTCCTCTCCTAAAACACTCTGCACTGCTGGAGGACTCTGCTCCTTCCCCTATAACTCTCCTCTCCTAAAACACTCTGCACTGCTGGAGGACTCTGCTCCTTCCCCTATAACTCTCCTCTCCTGAAATACTCTGCACTTCTGGAGGACTCTGCTCCTTCCTCAATAACTCTCCTCTCCTGAAATACTCTGAACTGCTGGAGGACTCTGCTCCTTCCTCTATAACTCTCCTCTCCTGAAATACTCTGCACTGCTGGAGGACTCTGCTCCTTCCCCCATAACTCTACGCTCCTAAAATACTCTGCACTGCTGGAGGACTCTGCTCCTTTCTTACCTCTCCGGAAATGCTCTGCACTGCTGGAGGACTCTGCTCCTTCCCCTATAACTCTCCTCTTCTGAAATACTCTGCTCCTTCCTCTAACTCTCCTCTTCTAAAATGCTCTGCTGTAGGACTCTCCTCTTTCCTCTATCTAACTCTCCGTGCCTGAAATACTCTGCCTGCTATTTTGGAGGACTATGTTCCTTCCTCTAACTCTCCTCTCCTGAAATACTCTGCTCTGCTGGAGGACTCTGCTCCTTCATCTATCTAACTCTCCTCTCCTGAAACACTCTGCACTGCTGGAGGACTCTGCTCCTTCCTTAACTCTCCTCTCCTGAAATACTCTGCACTGCTGGAGGACTCTGCTCCTTCCTCTAACTCTCCTCTTCTGAAATGCTCTGCTGTAGGACTCTCCTCTTTCTAACTCTCCGCGCCTGAAATAATCTGCTCTTTTGGAGGACTCTGCTCCTTCCTCGAACTCTCCTCTCCTGAAATACTCTGCTCTGCTGGAGGACTCTGCTCCTTCCTCTATCTAACTCTCCTCTCCTGAAATACTCTGCTCTGCTGGAGGACTCTGCTCCTTCCTTAACTCTCCTCTCCTGAAATACTCTGCACTGCTGGAAGACTCTGCTCCTTCCTTAACTCTCCTCTCTGGAAATGCTCTGCACTGCTGGAGGACTCTGCTCCAACCAGTAGTCAAGGCTTGTACTGTTAGCCACCAATCAATACAGAAATTATGAAGTTTAAGTAATACTTCTTATTGGCTAACTTAAAGGAGATGTATGGTGTTCACAAAAAAACAAACCTGCTTGCCTTCCTGCTGCAGCATCATTCTGATGCGGCAGCTGTCCCGCTATGGCACTAAACCCGAGAACTGAGTGATCACATGACCGCTGATTACTCAATTCCCAGCCAGATCTGAGCAGAGAGCTGTGATTGTCATATGGAAGGTCCTAGAATCTTGCTTCTTAAGTGAACTTGTGCCCAGGTCATGCACACTGAAGTATTTACAGATTCTGAACAACCAGTAAAAGCACTTTAAAAACCGACCCTAATTTACCTCTGTGTCTGTAGGCACTGTGGAGAAATTCAACTTTAGAGTTCATAATACAGACACTGAAGTCTTACCTCTTTTCATATTATGTTCTATTGATGCAGAGCCTTGCCAGACTTGTTGTTTCTATGCTCTTAGAAACCAACTAAAACCCCAACTGGTCATTAAGGCTTCACACTTGTGCGACTTGTCATGCGACTTTGGAGATATAGGGGTTGATTTACTAAAGTAAAGTGCAGTTGCTGCAGAACTTGGTAAATGAGGCAAGGCTTCACTTTACAAAGAATACTCAATCATTTGCAAGGGGAAAAAAAACACAGCATTTTTGCTTACACGTGATTGGATGATGGACGTCAGCAGAGCTTCTGCCTATTTACTAAGCTCTGGAGCAACTGCACTTTGCAAAGTGCACAGTTTATTTGCCTTTAGTATATCAAACCCCATAGAGTCACATGACAAGTCGCAGCCCGTGTATTTTAATGTAAGCAATTCAAAGCTATGCGACTTAAAGTTGCAGCAACATAAGAAAGGTTCCTGCACTACTTGGATGTGACTATCCTGCAACTTGAGTGCCATAGACTACAATGTACACTATCAAAAGTCGCATGAAAATTGCATTTTAATGTTATCAGTGTGACAGTCAAAGCCAAATTCCAAAGCCAAAGTCATATACAAGTTGCATTCACCCAAAGTTGCAATGTAAACTTGCAATAGAAATTGCACAACTTTGGAGTGTGAATGGAGCCTAAACCTGTTATAAATCTGAATGCATCTTTTCACGAATCCAAGTTGGGAGTTTCCTCCCAAACCAAATTAGAGAGCAATGTTTAAAAAAGTCCTTTTATATATATCCGGTCATGTGACCACCTTGGTCTTTCTTTGATCCGAAGAGCGCAGGCGGTGGGCGGGACCATTCTAGGCTTCCATGAAAAGTAATGAGAGGAGACCCCATCACTCAAACATCATTCCTTCATTGGTCAGGAAGAACTTGTTTTTAAGCTCCCTTACTGATTTTTAAAATATGCAAATACTTTTGGTCTGTTCATACAGGCAACACAATGCGATGATTTGAACCAGGACGATGGGTAACAAAGCATTGTGTCCTGCATTGGGACTATAGACTTAATGTGGATGTGACCTTTCCTGTACTTTTTCTACAGAATGCAAACATGAATGGGATTCTACCTGCTGAGCGTTGTGGTGCTTCGGCATCAACACAAAAAAATGCTTCGGCCTGAATGGAGCCTTATTGTCCATAGCCGGGGCACAGGTTCACTTTATGATGGCCAATAACAGTTATTACTTAATGATAAACTTCACCCCCCTCCCCCCAAAAACTATTCCTCCCACTGACACCAATGATGGGGCACTATTCCTCCCACTGACACCAATGATGGGGCACTGTTCCTCCCACTGACACCAATGATGGGGCACTGTTCCTCCCACTGACACCAATGATGGGGCACTGTTCCTCCCACTGACACCAATGATGGGGCACTGTTCCTCCCACTGACACCAATGATGGGGCACTGTTCCTCCCACTGACACCAATGATGGGGCAATATTCTGTCTACTGACACCAATTATGGAACAGTATTCCTCCCACTGACACCAATGATGGGGCACTGTTCCTCCCACTGACACCAATGATGGGGCACTCTTCCTCCCACTGACACCAATGATGGGGCATTATTCCTCCCACTGACACCAACAATGGGTTATTATTCTTTCCACTGACACCAATGATGGGGCATAATTCCTCCTACTGACAACAATAAGACATTACTCCTTCTACTCACACCAATGATGGAGCACTATTCGTCCCACTGACACCAATGATGTCTTTGCACCGATCATGTCTCACAGTGAACCTGTGCCCAGGCTATGGACAATAAGGCTCCATTCAGATCTAAGCATTTTTTTTTGGCGTTGATGCTGAATCATGAAAACGCTCAACAGGTAGAATCCCAGATTTAACTCCACTTTAGTAAAAAACCAAAAAAAAAAAACCTTCCCTCTGGGTGATCTCTTTGTTGGGATTTTCACAAACTTTGCTACGGATTCCTACCTTTTGGTATTCTGAAGAAATAGCTGTTTGTCTGTGTCCATGATGTGCAGAGTGAATGTGAATGGGAGTAGATTCATAATTCTCAATCAACTGCTGCACCTGCAGGGCTCTAATGAGGAAGGTCTAAGGGTCTGCATCCCTTTTAGATGTGATTATATTTAGGAGTATGTCACCAAAAATAACATTTGTGTTGCAGGGGATGCCTGATATCTGACTTGTATCTTAGTGCAGACTTCTGGGAATATCTGTGAGCCAATCACGTAAGCAGGAAATGACATTTCTGGGGGGCGTTCTGTATACCATCTGTGTACAGAGAGCCTCCAGGTGGCCATATTGCATTTTACAAAAAATTACAGCACTGCAGATTAAAAAGGAATCAATAACATCCAATTACAATATGACTTGTGTCGCAATTGTATACGCTATATTGTTTTTTATGATTTACTATTTTTTTTCCTATGTATGTGGAGTTACCCTTTAAATCTACCAACCATAAAGTTTTGCACGGGCTTTCTTAATTGGGTACAAATATATTGGGTTTACCAAAACTATCTAATATGAGGATCTAGGTAATCTATCCAGAGTTGATTGTAAGGTGTATGGTGACCCTTTACGCATAGCGGTGTTTGCATATCTAATGTAATTGGTTCTTCTTTGTGTTTCAGAGTATCGGCAAAGGGTCCTTGTGGTGTATAGACCCAGAATACAGGCAGAACCTGATCCAAGCCTTGAAAAAGACCCCCTACCACCCCTACTCCCACGTCTTCAACACCCCTCCCACCTCTCCTCAGGCGTATCAAAGGTAAGGCAATCGTTTGGCATCTCTGAGCACTCCGGCGATTGGCGCTGTACGGGTCGCACACTAATATACCGATATTTTAAACTCACCTACAGCCGTCTCGGCTCCCGCTCAGCCTTCTATTCTGCTTCCATGTTCAGTTATGAGAGTTGTTCCAAAAATTTGTCTGATTCCATCCAATGCGACTCCCCTCCATGCTGGACTCGCAGCCTCTGGAGATTTGTGTTCAGCCGTTGCCATGGCGGCGACCAGTTAAGTTTGAACAGTTGAACCGGTTTTGCTGTGGTTACGCCGTGTTTGTTTTGTTTGGAGAAATTGCTATGGAGGCAACTCTGCTCTATGATCTTTGTTACTTTTATTATTGTTTTTAGATCATTTGTTGATACTTTGCGATCTTTGTTGCGTTGTTTGTTTTTAGCACTATTTTTAGATCATGTAGTTATTACTCTGATCCTTGCTACTTTGCTACTTTTATCACTATTTTTAGATTTTGTAATTTTTATGCTATGATCTTTGCTACTTTGTTACTTTTATCACTATTTGTAGATTTTGTAATTTTTATGCTATGATCTTTGCTACTTTTTTCACTATTTTTAGATCTTGGAATTAATACTCTATGATCTTTGCTACCTTTTATTACGCTATGATCCTTGCTACTTTATTACTTTTATCACTATGTTTAGATTTTGTAAATAATTCTCTATGATCTTTGCAACTTTGTTTACTTTTATCACTATTTTAAGATTTTGTAATTAATACTCTATGATCTTTGCCACTTTGATTACTTTTAGTACGCTATGATCCTTGCTACTTTGTTACTTTTATCACTATCTTTAGATTTTGTAATTATTACGCTTTGATCTTTTGCTACTTTGTTTACTTTTATCACTATTTTAAGATTTTGTAATTAATACTCTATCATCTTTGCTACTTTGTTTACTGTTATCACTATTTTAATATTTTGTAATTCATACTCTCTGATCTTTGCTACTTTGTTACTTTTATCACTATTTTAGATTTTGGGCTGAATGGGGAAAAAAAAGGAACGGATTCCACAATCCACCCAATCAATGTAAATCGAGGAATCCTTCCCGCTGAGACATTGTATTTTGGGAACAATGACGCTCTGCTTTTAGAATTCACTGATTGTTCCACCTATTGGCTGCTGATTACGAAAAATTTCCCACCATGCCAGAGGGGCCACCCATGGATTGAAATTTGGCTGGTCCCTGCTGAACCGGCTGAATTTCAATCCAACTATGGCCTGCTTAATGCTTGGTTCACACTACTGCGATGCAAATTTGATGCAATTTACAGTGCGACTTTGTATATTCTGTGGGGCCAAGTCACACTGTAAATCGCTTAAAAGTAGTGCAGGAACCATTTTGCAAAGTCACACCATGGTGAGTTGCATTGATTAGAATGGGCCCCATTGAAAACATTGAGATTTCCCTTGTCATGTGATTCTGTACAACACAAGTCGCATCAGAAGCCGCAATAGTGTGAACAGCGACTTACTCTATGATCTTTGTTACTTTTTTTTGTTTTTGGTCTTCTACCGTTACCCTTTTCTAGCGCTGCATTTGTTTTGTGCCTAAAGGCGGGTTTTGTAGATTAATTGCTTTTTTTTTTATTGTGGCTTTTTTTGTCATACATAAAATATTTATACAGTATATCACTTTTTTTTATGTTGTTTATCCAATTAACTTAAAGCTGAACTTTACCCATAACCACTTGATAAAAAAATAATGCTTTGCAAGGAACATACATTCCACATTAATAGTTATGCTACCAAAATTATTGTGTGCTGTAAATTGCCTCCAGCATTGCTCCTGTTTCTTCTTGCTGGATGCTGCCATTTTACTGAAGCCCAGAGCCCCTGAGCAGCAGTATATCTTTAGGCTGTTAACAGATCGACCCCCTACAAATTTGGCACGGTGCCTAAAAATAAAGAGCAACTGAGCATGTGAAGAGCAGGGTGAGACAGGGTATTACTAAATTTTAACCACTTCCTGACTGCACTATAGCCAAATGACGGCTACAGCGCAGCCGGGCAGTTCTGGTAGGGCTTCATATGAAGTCCTGCCATGATCATGCCTTGGTGGTGCGCTCTGTGAATGCTATGTCCTTAGAACACAGCTGATCATAGATCGAGGTAAAGGGCCAATCACACGGCTCCAATAATTTAATTGAATAATGTTTTTTTCTGCTCTTATTTATTTTTTTTCTGTTGGATAGGTAGGTCTGAGCTCATTTAGATGGCCTCCTCTATAGTGAGGTGGATTTCAGACAAGGTTGTCACTTCCCTGTCTGTGATCCCTTGGGGGGAGTGACGATCGTGTAGGACAAGTTTGACACATGCGCTTAATGGTAGTCCATACGCACCAAGTCACGTCCGGATTACATTGTGTGTTCACGTATGTGTTCCAAGACGAGGCTTGGATAGCGCCACCCAATACTCACACAGGGGAATCAAAAATGAGGCTTAGAGTGCTCTCCAACAATAGGAGTGAGGCTTGGTGCATACATGAGAATCCAGAGTGAGGCTTGAAGCTCACTCTATATGGCCATGTTTATTACCAGGAAGTATTTTTCCAGGATGGATGTGCATGGTGGGACAGAAATTAAGATAATTACTGTAAATGCTATATATACAAGCAATGGGCAGCATATCTTCAAACCCCAGATGATGTCTTTGAAGACGAAACGCGTTTTTTTTTTTTTTTTATTATTCAGGCCATTGCACTCTAATCTTCTATGCTGGATGATGTTACAAGTAGGGATCGACTGATTATCATCAAAGCCGATATATATCGAGGGCCGATATGGACTTTCCCCGATGTATCGGAATCGGCTTCTGATTTGCCGATATTGCCGATATTTCGGGAAAGTGCATGCACCGGGATGATGCCTGCAGCTAGAGGCATCACCCCGGTACCGGTGTCCATAGCCCACGGTCGGCTGTCTTGTAATGACAACCGATGCGGCTGACATTCCAAGGAGCGGGAGGGGACACCCCCCCCTCCCGCCGCCTTCTGACCGGGTCTCCATCTGCACTGCCGCCGTCTGACTGAGTCTCCATTTCTTGGAATTCGGCGCCGCTGAGTACCCAAAGTGATGTCATGTCATGACATCACTTCCGGGTACTGGCGGCACCACATTCAAAATCTTATAGCATTCAGAACAGCCAAACTTGGCGTTTTGAATGCTTTTAGTGCAGAGGAGGGTTTTGGGGTTTTTTAGACCCCCATATCCCTCCACCACAGTACCTGTAGACATTTTAAAAACAATGTTTTTTTTAATGTCCGAAAATATCGGCAGATATCGTCCGATACCGATATCCGATGACCACAATATCGGTGGTAAAAAAAAAAACGATATTGGTCGATCACTAGTTACAAGTGCTTGTTGTTCAGAGTTGATATAAGTTTTGTACCTTTTTTATTAAATTTTAGGTGATGCGGTTTTGCACTATGTGGAGCCTTTTTCTTTATCCTATGGTTCTACGTACCATTTGATACCACACTGCGAGGAGCTGATGCATCGTACTATCCTATTTGGAAACATTTTGGAGTCATCCTCTGAACATGTTCTAAATGTGGCTGACCCAGTACCTGTATGGGTAACTGAGTCCACATGTTCTGGTAGGCAGCGATTTCTATAAGTGGTGGCGGTTTCTATAAGTGGTGGCGGTTTCTATAAGTGGTGGCGGTTTCTATAAGTGGTGGCGGTTTCTATAAGTGGTGGCGGTTTCTATAAGTGGTGGCGGTTTCTAGAAGTGGTGGATGTTTCTAGAAGTGGTGGAGGTTTCTAGAAGTGGTGGAGGTTTCTAGAAGTGGTGGATGTTTCTAGAAGTGGTGGAAGTTTCTAGAAATGGTGGCGGTTTCTATAAGTGGTGGAGGTTTCTATAAGTGGTGGAGGTTTCTATAAGTGGTGGAGGTTTCTATAAGTGGTGGCGGTTTCTATAAGTGGTGGCGGTTTCTATGAGTGGTGGCGGTTTCTATAAGTGGTGGCGGTTTCTATAAGTGGTGGCGGTTTCTATAAGTGGTGGCGGTTTCTATAAGTGGTGGCGGTTTCTAGAAGTGGTGGCGGTTTCTAGAAGTGGTGGCGGTTTCTAGAAGTGGTGGCGGTTTCTAGAAGTGGTGGCGGTTTCTATAAGTGGTGGCGGTTTCTATAAGTGGTGGCGGTTTCTAGAAGTGGTGGCGGTTTCTATAAGTGGTGGAGGTTTCTATAAGTGGTGGAGGTTTCTAGAAATTTGTGGAGGTTTCTATAAGTGGTGGAGGTTTCTATAAGTGGTGGAGGTTTCTATAAGTGGTGGATGTTTCTAGAAGTGGTGGAGGTTTCTAGAAGTGGTGGAGGTTTCTAGAAGTGGTGGAGGTTTCTAGAAGTGGTGGAGGTTTCTAGAAGTGGTGGAGGTTTCTAGAAGTGGTGGCGGTTTCTAGAAGTGGTGGCGGTTTCTAGAAGTGGTGGAGGTTTCTAGAAGTGGTGGATGTTTCACATTGAGGATTGAAGCACAGAAAGTGGCACGGTTTATTTCTACAATATTTCCTGCATGGAGGTTCATGTTTTCAGTCTGTGGACTTTACTACTAATAATTGGACTGCACTGTCTTTATTATCTTTTACTGAGTATTTTTGTGGTTTTATTTGTACTTTGCACAGTTTTTACATTTCTATATCAGCACCACTTACCTATGGTATATTTGTTGTTCGATTTGGTTTTGCGCTACACTTTTTATTTGTATTTGTTGATGTCAGTTGTTTCAGTTTAATAATAGAGATGAGAGAGTAAATAGGCAAATTTACATTTTGTGTCAAATCACGTTTTTTTGTCTTCCTAGATGGATGTTATTCTGTTGTTGGGTAACTTTCTGCTAATTGGACAATTTGATACTCTAAAAATGGCGAGCCAGGGGTTATATAAGAGCTGATTATATCTCTCTGTACACAGCTGACTTCTGTCCATCTGCATTGTGGGGAAAGCATATGATTGGCCAGGCTTGCTGGGACCTGTAGTTCCCTCGTAGCTCCCCCAATAACAGATAAAAATACATTAAAGGCCGTCCCCGGGTTACAAACAAGATAGGGACTGTAGGTTTTTTCTTAAGTTGAATTTGTTTGTAAGTCGGAACAAGTACATTTTTAACGTGTAGCCCCCAGCCAAAAGAATGTTTTTTAAGTTTTTTGGATAACATAGGGAAGGGTTGTTTTGCTGTCTCCTGCCACTGTGACGAAGATTTTACCTCACTTGCTGTGTCCTTATGACAATTGGATTTTGAAAATTTTGGGTTGTTGTGGAAACCAGGATTGGTGATAAAGCTTCAGTGGAGACACCATGATTACTTTTACAGGAGTGAATTTCCCTTCCTGGGGGGAGATTTCTCCTCACTTCCTGTTGTCTCCCTCCGATTGTAAGTAGGAGTCATTTGTAAGTCGGATGTTTGTAACCCGGGGACCGCCTATATGTAGACTGCCATTAAATGACCTCTTCCTGAAGATGCTGGTTGCCTGGCTGTCATGTAGAGCCAAAGGCTTCATTTCTTTCTGAGTCATTGACCCGGAACAGGTATGCAGGTCAGGAGTTTCACCTTCAGTCCAGTTTGCTCTGCCCCATTCCGGTTCAAGGTCAGCGACTAAAAAAAGAATTACGGGTCCTTTCACACGGTCCGCCTCCGTTGGCGGACTCCGTGCTGCTCAGCGGAGGATCCATCCGCCGATCCCCACTGAGCAGGCAGGTGACAGCTCCCTCTCCGCTTTGTGTGCGGAGAGGGAGGTGTCAGAGCCCCGCTGTCCTCCATGGGGGAATCGGATGGGAGTGGACCGCCTGTCCGTTCTCATCCGATCCGATTCCCTGGACGGATGGAAAATGGGGTTCGGATTCCACGGACAAGATCGGATGCAGATGGCAGCCGGTGTCAGCAGACATGTCACCACTGACATCCGCTGCCCCATAGGGATGCATGGAGGATCTGATCAGATCCGCCTAAAAAACTGACCGGGGGATCAGATCAGATCGTTCATGTGAAAGGGGCCTAAGACTTAAGATTTTTAGGAGAACACCCACAAAGCCAGTCACAGCATTTCTCTAATGAAAGGTTTCCTTTAAGGAACTATCATTTGTTTGTTTTTTATACTGTTTTGCCTCCTACGGGACAAAGTACATGTAGTGCTTTGAGCCAAGTTGCTAGGTGCTTCCTACTTCCTAAACCTAGCTATGAAGTCTGACCTGCCTTCCTCCCCTCCTGCCACAGCCAATCCATCAACCGCTTGGAAGGAGACGAATTCTGGATAACAGCAGCTTGTCTCGGCTCTGAGCACTTTCCCCAGAGGAGCAACCGCAAGAGGAATGCTTGTGGGGAATGGCTGTCAGCCTCTGCTTTCCTATTGCCATTGCTTGTCTGGGCAAAGTTTTCACAAGCTGCTGCTATGTGGAGCTCCCATCTCCTACCTGGGGATGTTGACTGATCAATTTCCCCTTACGAAAAAAGGCAAAAAGAAATGGAGGGGGAAGGGGGAGGGGATTTGTCAGCCTCTGCATTCCTTTTGCCGCTGTTAGTCTGGGGAAAGTGCTCAGAGCCGAGCCAAGCTGCTGTTAAGTGTCCATCTCCTCCCTAGCTGTTTACTGACTGATTTCCCCAGGTTAAAAAAGGCAAGAGGGAAAAGAGGAATGGGGGGGCTGCTGAGATTTGTCAGCCTCTGGATTGCTCTTGCCGCTGCTAGTCTGGGAAAAAGTGCTCAGAGCCAAGAAAAGCTGCTTTTATGCAGCGTCCATCTACTTTCAGGGCTGTTGACCGATTCATTTCCCCGGATGAAGAAAGGCTAGAGGGGGGGGGGGGGGAGAGTGTGATGGGAGTTGTCAGACTGGGCTGTTGACTGATTCATTTCTCCAGAAGAAAAAAGGCATGAGGAATAAGAAGGAGGGGGGGGGGGAGTTGGGCAGTTGTCAGCCTCTGCATTCCTCTTGCCGCTGCTAGTCTGGTGAAAGTTCTCAGGGCTGAGACAAGCTGCCAATATTGCAGCTTCCATCTCTTACCTGGGCTGTGGACTCATTTATATCCCCAGAAGAAGAAAAAGGAAGAGGAATGAGGGGGGAGTTGTCAGTCACTGCATTCCTCTTGCCACTGCTAGTCTGGTGAAAGTTCTCAGGGCTGAGACAAGCTGCCATTAGGCAGCGTCCATCTCCTACCTGGGCTGTGGACTGATTGATATCCCTAGAGTAAAAAAAAAGGCAAAAGGAATGAGGGGGGGGGGGTAGTTGTCAGCCACTGCATTCCTCTTGCTGCTGCTAGTCTGGTGAAAGTGCTCAGAGCCGAGACAAGCTGCTGCAATGCAGTGTCCATCTCCTTCCTAGCTGTTGTCGTATCGGCCGCAGTAGGAGGGGTGGAGGGCAAGTCGGGCCTCATAGCGAGGGTCAGAAGCACCTAGCAACTTGGAGCAAAGTACTCATGAATTTAGTGGCATAGGGGACACAATGGTAATATATACATATATATATATATATATATATATATATATATATATATATATATATATATGTATACTGTATACAATGATTGTTCTTTTATTAAAAAAAAAAAAACGCTAAGCTATAAAAACTATTGCTGTAATTTTTCCCGCTGGGAAAAAGATCCAAATCTGCTGTATTTTCAGTATAACAAGCCGCGCCATAAATTATTATATCTTTTTTTTAATCCTTATAGCTCGCTCAGCAGGAATGCGCTCCATGGAACAAGTTTAATATCCTGCGCTCGGCGGAGCCGCCGTCTCTCCCAATTTCGGGGCGAATTATCAGTTTCGGGACGTGCGTGGACTCTGCGCTGCTTTACGGCTTCATAACAAGATTTTGGAGGCTCGCAGATCGTTTTGCAAGTCTAATATTTCGCTCTGCGAGACGGAGCGTGGCACGTTTACCCCCCCCCTTTTTTTTTTTTTTTCCTTTTTTTCTTTTCCTCTTGCTCTTCCCTCCCAAAGAACATTTAATGAAGTTTCTCGCCGTCTCCAACGAAGAGCATTCCATCACATGCCCAGACAATCAATCTGCGAGGAGAACAGCTGGCTTTCAGGGGGAAGACTGCCGTAAGTCTGCCCTCGCAAGGCGATTAGCGTGTTGGGCGCCATGGCAACTGGAGCGTCGCCATGGCAACCCATAGTGGAGACAGGTGCACTTGCATCACACGGCAGTTAGTTGCCTGGCAAAAGGACAGACCATTAGCACGTATAACTACACAGTTGCCATGGCGACCGGTAACCCCCGCGTTGCGACTCCCGATGGCTGGCATCCTTTTTTTTTTTTTTCTTCTTTTCGGAGATGTATACCTGCTTTTGTCTGAAAATCATCGGCGGCGTGAATTATGCGAGATGACAACTTGAGGTCAGATAGCTTCAGGAAGAAAACGTCAAATTGGGGATAATCACAAAAAGCCCGGACAAAGTGCTCAGGAGGCAAAATCTGACGGCGAGTAAAAATAGATCCGCTCCGCTTTTTAGGACTCGGAAGAGACGTCTGCGATGGCTTGTTCCTTGTAAACTGAAGCGTCAGCTCCTTGCTCGCGTGTCAGTAAACTGCCCGAACCCCGCCGTTCATTTTCACACGACGGGTCTTATTATCACCTTTTACCTTTCAGTCTCATCATCTGACAGCCTCATTGTTTTAGATTTTATAGTCCTATTCGTTTAAAAAATGTGTGTCTGCATTTTTCAGGTTTTTTTTTTTTTTCTTTTTTGAGGTTGAATTGAATGGAGAGCGACAGGTTGAAAAATATTTCGCCATTGGGGCTGTAGCAGGAGGATTTTTCCTATGCGAATACATTTTTGTTGAAAATGGTCAGAATTGTTATTGTGTCAAATAAAGAAAAAACAAAACATAAACTGTTCCCAAATGTGACCAGAGATTCTGACCACATACACACCTCTGTGCTAGATCATACATTCTAAATGGACTGTCAGAAGTGTGCCCATGACAGAGTGGCAAGGTTGGGGAAATGACAAAATTATTTTTGTAGGTAAGATATGCAATCGAGGAGTGCAGGGGGCAGTATGTACAGAAGAGTGTGGAGGGTATGACGGTGGGCAGTATGTACAGGAGAGGAGTGTGGAAGGTATGACGGTGGGCAGTATGTACAGGAGAGGAGTGTAAAGGGTATGACGGTGGGCAGTATGTACAGGAGAGGAGTGTGGAGGGTATGACAGTGGGCAGTATGTACAGGAGAGGAGTGTAAAGGGTATGACGGTGGGCAGTATGTACAGGAGAGGAGTGTGGAGGGTATGACAGTGGGCAGTATGTACAGGAGAGGAGTGTGGAAGGTATGACAGTGGGCAGTATGTACAGGAGAGGAGTGTGAAGGGTATGACAGAGGGCAGTATGTACAGGAGAGGAGTGCGAAGGGTATGACGGTGGGCAGTATGTACAGGAGAGGAATGTGGGGGGTATGACAGTGGGCAGTATGTACAGGAGAGGAGTATGGAAGGTATGACAGTGGGCAGTATGTACAGGAGAGGAGTGTGAAGGGTATGACAGAGGGCAGTATGTACAGGAGAGGAATGCGAAGGGTATGACGGTGGGCAGTATGTACAGGAGAGGAGTGTGAAGGGTATGACAGAGGGCAGTATGTACAGGAGAGGAGTGTGGAAGGTATGACAGTGGGCAGTATGTACAGGAGAGGAGTGTGAAGGGTATGACGGTGGGCAGTATGTACAGGAGAGGAATGTGGGGGGTATGACAGTGGGCAGTATGTACAGGAGAGGAGTGTGGGGGGGGGTATGACAGGTGGGCAGTATGTACAGGAGAGGAGTGTAAAGGGTATGACGGTGGGCAGTATGTACAGGAGAGGAGTGTGGGGGGTATGACATAGGCCAGTATGTACAGGAGAGGAGTGTGAAGGGTATGACAGAGGGCAGTATGTACAGGAGAGGAGTGCAGAGGGTATGAGAGTGGGCAGTATGTACAGGAGAGGAGTGTGGGGGGGTATGACGGTGGGCAGTATGTACAGGAGAGGAGTGTGGAGGGTATGACAGTGGGCAGTATGTACAGGAGAGGAGTATGGAGGGTATGACAGTGGACAGTATGTACAGGAGAGGAGTGCAGAGGGTATGAGAGTGGGCAGTATGTGCAGGATAGGAGTGTGGAGGCTATGACAGTGGGCACTATGTACAGGAGAGGAGTGTGAAGGGTATGACGGTGGGTAGGATGTACAGGAGAGGAGTTTGGAGGGTATGACAGTGGGCAAGTATGTACAGAAGAGCAGTGTGGAGGGTATGACAGTGGGCAGTATATACAGAAGAGGAGTGTGGAGGGTATGACAGTGGGCAGTATATACAGAAGAGGAGTGTGGAGGGCATGGCAGGGAGCAGTATGTACAGGAGAGGAGTGTGGAGGGTATGACAGTGAGCAGTATGTACAGGAGAGGAGTGTGGAGGGTATGACGGTGGGCAGTATATACAGGAGAGGAGTGTGGAGGGTATGACAGTGGGCAGTATGTACAGGAGAGGAGTGTGGAGGGTATGACAGTGGGCAGTATGTACAGGAGAGGAGTGTGGAGGGTATGGCAGGGGGCAATATATACAAGCGAAAAGTGTGAAGGGTATGACAGTGAACACTATGTACAGGAGAGGAGTGCAGAGGGTATGACAGTGGGCAGTATGTACAGGAGAGGAGTGTGGAGGGTATGACGGTGGGCAGTATATACAGGAGAGGAGTGTGGAGGGTATGACAGTGGGCAGTATGTACAGGAGAGGAGTGTGGAGGGTATGACAGTGGGCAGTATATACAGGAGAGGAGTGTGGAGGGCATGGCAGGGGGCAGTATGTACAGGAGAGGAGTGTGGAGGGCATGGCAGGGGGCAGTATGTACAGGAGAGGAGTGTGGAGGGTATGACGGTGGGCAGTATGTACAGGAGAGGAGTGTGAAGGGTATGACGGTGGACAGTATGTGCAGTAAAGGAGAGGGGTCCCCATCAGGGTCTCCTTTCAGAGTCCCTAATTTACATCAGAATCAAAGACCATAGGCAGCCTTTGCTGACCTTAATCCTCAATCAGCGCACATTGAGGATAGGTCACTGATCCTAGCTGGGGTCCAGACAAAATCTTGTAGCGGGCCATAGTTTGGAGACTTCCTGGGTTAGGCAAGTCCTGGTGGAAAAGCGGTTAAACCTCTGTTTACAGAAAGGCTTCTTTACAGTAAGGGCTTTGAGAATGTGTAATAGACTTCCTCTGGAACTGGTTTCTGGCCAACTCTGTAGATTGTTTATCAAAGGGCTGGATATTTCTAAATGCACCGAATATAACTGGCTTTATTGGTAATAAATCATTTATATCCAGAGAATTGTTGATGCGAGGAATGTGCGATTGCCTCAGGGGACCAGGAAGGAATATTTTCTCATTTTAGCGTCATGGTTTATAAATTGGATTTTTTTATATCAAAAATTGAGACATGATCAGTGTTAGGAGGAATGGCGGCGGTGCGGAGTTCAAACCTCTCCCCTCCGCCGTGCCGCCGTCCAGGCGTACAGACCTGAGCAGCGCTGGTTTCCCTGACACCAATTAGCGCCGTGATTACCACGTGGGGATTGCCAATTCAGGCCTAAAAGGACGGGCAACAGGCGAAAGGATTTGGAATGAGATTACTGAATTAGGGAGCTCCTTGCTATTGTTCCGCCTTTAATGCTCAAGTGAGTGAGACAATCCAGTTTGGAGATTGAAGTGGCGAATCCGTGTCCTGCGGGCTGCAGGAGCGTACAGGCCGACCCGCGGGTGACATCCCAAATCCGGTACGCTTGGCAAGCGAGGGTGGCGGCAGCCTCCGGCGCTGGACTCTGTAGAAAGGATAGAGACGATTGTCAGGGGCGATCGATGTTCCTGGAAATTGATTTATTTTTTTTCTCAGCCAGTTTTTTAAAATGTTGCAATAAAATTAGTTCGGATCTTTCTATATTCTGTACTTTTTCTTAAAAGAGAGACAGTGTAACTTATTTTCATGTGAAAGCGATCAACTTAACCGGTTCCGGACCGCCCGCTGCCAATTTACTGCGGCAGTGCGGCCCTCCTGCGCAAAACAACGCAGACCTACGTCGGTTGCACGGCTGCAGCTAGGGGGCGCGCTCCCGCCCCCACTTGGCAGCGGGGAAGCCGATGCACAGGGCAGGTGGCTCTGATTGCCGCCGGCCACCCGCCTGAAAGAGGACAGTCGGCTGTTGTAAACACAGAGAGGGAGAGTTCTTCTCCCTGGAATGATCACAGAGCGCCTGTGATCCTTCTATATAGGAACACATGTCTCTATGGTCATTTCACAAGGCCCCCCCCCACAGTTAGCGTTGCTCCCCTAGGGTCACATTTAACCCCTTGATCACCCATAGTATAAATCCCTTCCCTGCCAGTGTCATTATTACAGTAACAGTGAATATTTTTAGCACTGATTACTGTAGTAATGTCACTGGTCACCCCAAAAGTGTCAAAAATGTCAGTTAGGGGTCCGATCTGTCCGCTGCAATGTCGCAGTCCCGCAAAAAAAAAAAATCGCAGATCGCCGTCATTACTACTAAAAAAAAAAAAAAAAAAATGGAATAAATCTTTCCCGTAGTTTGTAGACACGATAACTTTTAGACAAACCAATCAAAATATTATTGCTATTTTTTTTTTTTACCAAAAATATGTAGCAGAAAACAAATTGGCCTAAAATGTTAAGAAATTTAGATTTTTACATTTTTTTTTTGGGAATGTGATAGAATGTGAAAAATATTATTATTATTTATTAATTTTTATTAATATTTTTTTCCAGAATTGTCGCTCTTTTTTTGTTTATAGCGCAAAAAATAAAAATCCCACAGGTGATCAAATACCACCAAAAGAAAGCTCTATTTGTGGGAAAAAAAGGACATCACTTTTATTTGGGTACAGCGTCGCACGACTGCGCAATTATCCGTTAACGTAATTCGGTGCCGAATCGCAAAAAATGGCCTGGTCATTAAGGGGGCAAATCATTTCCGGTACAGAAGTGGTTAAAGTGGTTGTAAAGGTAGAATTCTTTTTTTTTTTTTTACCCTAATGCTTCCACCTTATTTCTTGGCTGGAGGGTGCCCAGTATCAAACTGGCGGCCCTCCAGCTGTGGCTGAACTACAAGTCCCATGAGGCTTTGCAGTTACAAGTATGACTCCCATGGGCAGAGGCATGATGGGACTTGTAGTTCTACAACAGCTGGTGGGCCGCCAGTGTGACACCCTTTCCTTCCCAGCCTGACTGTCCCTGGCCCGCCCCTTTCATTCATTGTATTTGGGTTCTTTCAATCATGGAGGCTCAACTTCACATGTGGGTGTTACCTAGTGCTGTCCGCCCACTCTTCCAGACTGACGCCCACTCTTCCAGACTGACGCCCACCCATCTAGGCACTTTGATATTTGCATAACTCCTTCCACGAGCCAGCCCACTTACATCAGGACTGAGGGCTCCTGGGAGGAGTACTGAGGCTGTGATGTTTTCTGGAAGATATATAGAGCACCCCACTGGCCCCTCCCACCAGCCATAATCTCACTGCTAGCCCCTCCCACCAGCCATCAACTCCCTGCATTCCATGGAGAAGCATAGAGACTCAATGACAACATCACAGGGTCCAAAATCAGGTTTTTAATGAAAATGAAAATGTTTTATCTAAAAAATGTATTAGCAGGATGATGAGGAGAGAGGGGGGCACAATTATTCTTAGGAGGGTGCATGTGATCAGCACATGGCCAATCAGCAATGTCCACACAGAGAGTCAGGGGTCCTGCAGCCTCATAGGACAGTCAGTGCAGAAGGAAGACTCCTCCTACAAGCTTTAAACAGGCACTTATGGAAGCCACAAGACTGCTATATACTGCTGATGAGAAAATGTATTTAGCAGTTTATATTTACTAAAATAATTGCATTTCCATGTTCTGTGTACTGTGTGAGATCAGATATAGTGACTGCAGGGCCTGGGTTTAGTAATACTTTAAACTTTAAATTTAAAGAGTAAGGGCGAGTTCACACCATAGAAACACAGTGCAGGTGCATTCCAAATGCTTTCCTGCATGCACGTTTATGATGCGTTCCAGTGCATTTGTGATGCGTTTTTATTGCGTTTTTGATCCAGTTCTGTGTATTTTTTCACCCTCTTTTTTATTAACCCTAAATAAGGACATGTGTGTTCCGGTGCATTTCGGTGTGGTCAGGTGCATTTTTGATGCATTTTACCTTGTTCCATACAGTCCAGTGCAGAAAAAAGCAGCATATTCTATTTATTTTTTTTCTAGAAACTGACCGCACTGGTGTGAACTTTGCTATTCAAAATCATATAACCTACTATCCATGCATTTTTAATGCAGAAGAAAAATGCACTGGACTACATGTGGTGTGAACTGGCCCCTTCTGCATATTTGTTGAGAAAAAAACATTCTCCTCTGGGTGATCTATGTGCATTGCAGAGATTTTTTAACAAACGTTGTTGCAGATTGCAGTTTATTTGTGTGCATCTGCAGAGTGAATGGGAGTGGTTTTACAATTATCAGCTACTGCACCTGCAGGGCTCTGAGGAAAGTGGCAGGGCCTGCATCCCTTTAAAAGTGATTTCCCTTTGGGAGTATCTCACCAAAAATCAAATTTTTGTTGCAGGGGATGCCCAAAAATCACACTTGTATCACTTGTATGACATTCCTGGGGGGGGGGCGCTTTGTATACCATCTGTGTACAAGATGCCTCCAGGCGGCCATGTTGCTTTTTACAGGAAATGACAGCAGATGCAGATTGAAAAGGAAAGGGAATTTTAATGACAATTACAATATGACTTTTATGACTATATATATATATATATATATTCCTATTTTTTTTTTTTCTATTCCCCACAAAAGTAGAGTTACCTTTTAAGTTTGGGGCCAAGAAGCTAAACGATTTGATTTATATTTTCTTGTGTGATGTGAATTATTTTTATAGATTGAATTTTAGTGATTCTCACACAGCCCAGTCTGATGGTTATTCCATCAGTTTCAGTATTCTGTTCAGATCTTAAAAATCTGAACCATGTGCTGCCATTTGTCGATCGCTTTCAATTGATTTCTTTAATTCCCCTTTAAACACTTTAATCCACTTACCGCAAAGTGACGTATGGGTACGTCAGCTAACTTTGCGGTGTTATATCAGGGTGATGCTCTAGCTAGAGGCATCACCCCGGTACCGTTGTTTAGAGCCGGTGGTCGGCTTTCCGGCGGTAATGACCGATGCGGCTCGGGAGCCACTCGGTCGTTATCTCAGCGAGCGGGAGGGGGACACCCCCCCCCCTTCCGCTGCTCTCCGCGGCTTTGCCCGGGTCTCCCGTGCCACCGGTAGACCCGAGGACCCAGCTGGCACGTCCGCCGGCTGGATGGAGTCCCGATCTAAGCGGCTTCGGCTTTGATCGGGTCTCCGATGACGTAACCTGGAGGCGGCATCCATGACGTCGCGTCTGGGTTATTCTGCTGCTAAAGGCGGCAAATTCAAAAAACGAGTGTATTCAAAAATGCCGTTTGCGGCGTTTTGCATACATGGAAGTGTAGTGGAGGGGTTTGGGGTCTTTTAGACCCCCGATCCCTCCATAAAAAGTACCTGTCACTGCATATTGGTGTCACAAGGGATGTTTACATTGCTTGTGACAGCAATAAAAGTGGTCAGATTTTTTTTTTTTTTTTTTTTTAAACCTGATAAAGTTAAAAAAAAGTAGGAAAAAAAAAAAAAATTTAGCCACCCCCGTCGCCGTTAGCTCGTGCACGAAAGAAAAGGCATATGGAAGTCAAGCCGCAAATGAAATCACTTTTCAAACCACACATGTGAGGTATCGCCGCGATCGCCAGAGAGTGAGCAATAATTAAAAAAAAAAAAGAGCTACACTCTAAGGGCTCTTTCACACGGGTGGTCTGATCAGATCCGCCTGTCAGTTTTTTAGGCGGATCTGATCGGATGCCCCATTCAGCCCTATGGAGCAGCGGGTGTCAGCGCTGACATGTCTGCTGACACCCGCTGCCATCCGCATCTGATCCTGTCCGTGAAATCCGGACGGATGGAAACCCTATTTTCCATCCGTCCTGGGGATCGGATGAGAGTGGGCAGGCGGTCCGCTCTCATCCGATTCCCCATAGAGAGCAGCGGAGACGGAGCTGTCATCCGCCGGCTCAGCGGGGATTGCGGATCGATCCCCGCTGAGCAGCACGGATCCGCCTACGGAGGCGGACCGCGTGAAAGAGCCCTTACTCTAAACTGGTAACTGTTAAAAATGTTTAAAGCGTTGCCTATTGAGATCTCTATTGACCGTAGTTTGTCGCCATCCCACGGGTGTGCAAAATTTTAAACCGTAACATGTTGGGTATCTATTTACTCGGCGTGACATTATCTTTCACAATCTACAAAAAAAAAAATGGACTAACTTTACTGTTTAGTTTTTTTTTAAATGCAGTGAAATTTGATTTTTTTCGTAATTTTTCCAAAAAAACTGCGTTTTAAAGACCGCTGCGCAAATACCGCGTGACAAAAAATATTGCAATGACCGCCATTTTATTCTCCAGAGTCTTTGCTAAAAAACAAATATATATATATAATGTTTGGGGGTTCTAAGTAGTTTTCTTGGAAAAAATACTGATTTTAACTTGTAAACAAAAAGTGTCAGAAATGGCCCTGGGCCTTAAGTGGTTAAATAGATCTGAATCCAATCCTTAAAATCTCACATAAGTCTTCAAGGCGTAGTCCACTTTTTTAGACCTCGTCGTGTCACGTTACACCCATAGTTCGGATACAGCATGAAGCATGGTCACTTTCCTCCAAAATGTCTCCCCTCCCCCTTCCACTAATGCCGTGTTGTCCAATCACGAGGACTGTTTGATGAAAGTACTACAAGTCCCATCTTCCACGAGGCAGGGGGACTCATCAGAGTGCAACGGCACTGAGGTCACAGCAATTGTAGTCCAAGCAGCACCTGCTCCAGCCCTATAACAGGAGGGGCGCACCGCCACATGGACCTGAAGCTTGGGAGTACACCATTCAAGAGCCTGCGCATTGCACCCGGATGCACTAATCACAGCTGCAATGCTCTGCAAATTGAGTGAATGCCGACCACACACACATATATATATATACACACACACACACACACACACACACACACACACACACACACACACACACACATATATTATATTTTATATATATATATATATAAAATATAATATATGTGTGTGTGTGTGTGTGTGTATATATATATATATATATATATATATATATATATATATATATATATATATATATATATATATATATATATATATATATATATATTCTAGCACTAGACCTCTTCTGTGTCTATAAACTGGTAACCTGTAAAAACTTTTAAAATGACGCCTATGAATATTTTTAAGTACCGTAGTTTGTCGCCATTCCACGAGTGTGCGCAATTTTAAAGCATGACATGTTAGGTATCTATTTACTCAGCGTAACATCATCTGTCATATTTTACAAAAAAATTGGGGGTTTATATTGTGTGTTTAAATTAAAAAAAAAAAAAAGTTTATTTTTCCCCCCAAAAAATTGCGTTTGTAAAATTGCTGCGCAAGTACCGTGTGACATAAAAAATGGCAAGGATCGCCATTTTATTTCCTAGGGTCTCTGCTTTTATTTATATAATATTGGGGGGTTAGAAGTAATTTTCTAGTAAAAATACTGACGTTGGGTATCGCCGCAAATGTTGGAGTGAGAGCAATAATTCTAGAACTAGACCTCCTCTGCGACTATAAATTGGTAACCTGTAAAAACTTTTAAAATGAAGCCTATGGAGATTTTTAAATACTGTAATTTGTCGCCATTGCACGAGTGTGCGCAATTTTAAAGCATGACATGTTAGATATCTATTTACTCAGCGTGACATCATCTTTCACATTTTACAAAAAAAAAAATGGGGGTTTATGTTGTTTTATTTATTTTTTTTTTTTTTATTTAAAGTTTATTTTTTCCCCCCAAAAAATGCGTTTGAAAAACTGCTGCCCGAGTACCGTGTGACATAAAAAATTGCAAGGATCGCCATTTTATTTCCGAGGGTTTCTGCTAATATATATATTTATTATATAATATTTGGGGGCTAGAAGTAATTTGTCAGGTTGCCACAAATGTTAGGGTGAGGCCCCGTTCACATACAAGCGACGCTACTTCGCACCGCGACCTTGGAGCGGCCGCCACGGACTTCATAGCATTGAAGTCTATGGCGGTCGCCTCCTGGTCACCCCCAAAGAAGCTCCGGACCCTTTTTCTAAGTCGGAGTGACTTTTTTTTTTTTTTAAAGCCCGTGGTGTGTGAAACACACTCAAAAGACTTAACACCCGGTGCATAAAAATGTGCACACACGCAAACGTGGACACACAAAAAGTGCACAAGGCGTACACACGTGGCCCTCCTCCGAAGAGGAAGGGCCCTGACCCTGATCCCCCGGGGCGCGAAGCTCCTGACAGGGACTGAGGTACTCACTTAGGTCCACCCAGCCGAAACCGGGCAGACCCCATTCTTCAGGGGGACTGCCGAAACAGCCCACCCCGAGTACTAGGTAGGGCTCCCCCGAAGGGAGACCCCATGGGAGAGGGCGAACTAAGCCAAAAGGCCATATCCACCCCCTCCCAAGACTTACAGGGCAGGCCCGAGGACCTACGCCGTACAAGTTGTGCAAGTGCTCAACCAAAAAAAGGGACAAACGTGACACACAACAAAGAAAAACAGAGTGGGGAAAAGGGAAGTGGAGAAGTGCAGGGTAGTGCCAAAGTGCAAAACCTTGGCAGGCCCCCCGGCCAGGAATAAAAAATTCCTCTGGTGTTGGCCAAAAGGCCCACCCCAAGAGGCAGGTGCTTGAAAAAGTGTGATGGTGCAGTGACCAAGGTGCCACAAAAACTCAGGTGAGCTGCCCCTCACCAGTGAGATTGAGGCACCCCTGGGCTGCCACCCCAGGGGCACATACACCACGGGCTTTTTCGGTCTCAGCCCCCGGCCAGACCTCGTGTAGCCCTATCCCATCAGGAGGCATCAGAATTTTAGACAGCTTAGGGAGAACCTGCCTTCAACTGGGGACAAGCCTTTGCAAGGCCAGATTCAACCCAGGAGGAAAGGTTCCCCCACCACCATCCGTCATTCCTTACCAATCACATCCAGGAGCAGTACTAACCGTGGTCGCCCGGCTTTCCCACTCCCTTCAAACTGACAGGGGCGGACCCATTCAAATCAGGAAGGCATTGGAACCATCCGGCTTTCTCTGGTTTGGCCTACTCCGGTCCTCCAGTTACGCCCAGAGCGCCCCGGTTAACTTCGGCCACCACCGATACTAACCTTCAGGTTCCATTCCAACACTGATAAGAACAGATACTACACTTGATCTTAGCCAAAAGGCCGAGAAGCGAAGTGTCGCTCCTATTAGAACGGGTCCGCAGCTTCCCTATGGGAGGCGACCTATGGCGACCTGTGAGGCGACCAGGTCGCCTCACAGGTCGCCTTAGTGTGAACGGGGACTTAGAGCAATAATTCTAGCGCTAAACCTCCTCTGTAACTCTAAACTGGTAACCTGTAAAAACTTTTAAAATTACGCCTATGGAGATTTTTAAATACTGTAGTTTTTACTTAGTGTAACATCATCTTTTATATTTTACAAAGAAAATTGGGGGTTTTACATTTTTTTTAAATTGTGTTTAATTTAAAGTTTTTTTTTTTTTCACCCCAAAAAATTACGCAGTTTTAAATTAAGCTTGACATGTTGGGTATCTCTTTACTCAACGTAACATCATATTTAATATTCTACAAAAATATAATCAAATGGGGGTTTATATATTTTTTTTTATTTAAAATTTAATTTTCCACCAAAAAATGCGTTTGAAAAATTTCTGCCCAAATACCGTGTGACATAAAAAATTGCAAGGATGGCCATTTTATTTCCTAGGGTCTCTGCTAATATATATATATATTATATATTAATAATTTTCTAGCAAAAAAATACTGATTTAAATTTGTAAACAAAAAGTGCTAGAAAATTCCAGGTCAGCAGGTAGTTCTGTTGATTTATTTACTACATTTTTTTTTACAAAAGGTGGAATTTACCTTTAAAGCTGAACTTCAGGATAAGTAAATAATCGATTTGTGTATTCTTCTTGAGCACCGTTGCAGCCTAGGTTCATTGCGCAAACAAAATCGCGGGACGCAATACGCTCCAAAAAAGTACAAGAGCTTCTTTGGAGCGTATTGCGTCCCGCGATTTTGTTTGCGCGATGTTGCCGCGATTCGGCGGGCGTAAATCGCGGCAACATCGCTCGGTGTTTGGGGGGCTATTGCAAATCAACGGGCAACGCTAGGCGTCCCGCGATTTGCAATAAATCTCCGAATCGCGGGCGGAACCGCGGCGGTTCTGCCCGCGATCATACGCTGACATGTGAATGCAGCCTAAAAAAAAAAAAAATTACATTAATTAGTATTCGTAATAATAATCAAATAATACTAATTCCCAGTTCACATATCTGCGATGACCGATATCGCATATGATTCGGAGCGCACTGCTCTGCAAATCACATGCGATGTCTGTGTGATGCAAATTCAGCCACACAGAATTGTATGGAAAAAGAAACAATTTGTGGGAGTCGATCGCACAGAGCGAAGGAAGTGTCGGCCAGTCCGCGTTTGCATCTGCTTTCATTGTGGCCGCTGTCAGTCCTTAAAAAAAAAAAAACCTGAAAAAAATAAATTATTCTCTATGAAGACGGTTCACATCTCCACTACAAGTCGCCAAAAACCTGAACATCAAAAAAGTTCTGGAGCTTTTCTTGTAGCTCAAGTTGGGCAAATTTGGGCGTTTTTTTTGGTGCGTTTTTATACTCATAGAAATTAATGGGCATGCGTGTTTTTGTGCACTTCCATGCGTTTTTTTTGCGTGTTTTTGCCCGATTTTCTGTTTAAACTAAAAAAAAAAAAAAAAAAAAATTACATTAATCAGTATTAATATTAATCAAATTCTAAAGCCCCGTACACACGTACCAATCGTCGGCCGAACGATCGGCCGTCTTTTGTCCGAGGGCTGTCTTGTCTGTTGAAAAGTGCAAAAGACTGCTCACGAATTTTGTCGGCCAACAACAGCCGACTGCAGAAGTGATGTCATGTGATGGTTAACTTTCCGTGTGTTTTTTCTTCTCTGAGCATGCCCAGTCTTGCAAATCTGCTGTCTGTCGGCTGAAATCTGTACTGACTGGCGAACAATCTGCCGTTCTGGTGTTGGCCAACAAAAACTTTAATGCCTGCATGACAGATTCTGTTCCGCCGAAAATGCGCTGTCGGCTGTCGGCAGCATCATACTAACAAGCCTACAATTGGCCGATCGGTCGTCGGCCGAATATTTACGGCCGACAATCGGTACGTGTGTACGGGCCTTTAGTCCCGGTTCACATATGTGCGATGACAGACATTGCATGTGATTCGGAGCGCATTGGTCTGGCTGAATTTGCATCGCATTCGGACACAACACGCACAGGACCCTTTTTTGGGACCGCACCAGAATCAGGTCGCATGGGTGCTCACACCTATGTGATCCGATTCCTGTCCTAACTGACAGTTCGCATGGAGATATGTGAACTGATCTGGGGGTGTCGTTAACTTTGTATTGACACCCCCCAGCGATTCGCTAATGGCAGTGTGAACTGCATGCGAGTTGAATGCGATTTGGGAACCCGCAGTGGATTCGCAGGGTTCCCGCATCACATATGTGTGAACCGGGACTAAAGCCCCAAACCTGAACAAAAAAAGAAATTGTAGTAATAATTGATTTATTTTGTTAGGATGTGTATTTTTTTTATTTTTTCGGGGGTTAAGGTTAGGCGTTAGTTATTATTACATAGTATTCATTTATTGTATATATTTATGATTATTTTTATTTGTGTATTTATTTTACATTTAATTAGTAGTAGTATTAACACCCTAATATTTCATTATTTTTATTTGTGTATTTATTTTACATTTAATTAGTAGTAGTATTAACACCCTAATATTTCATTATTTTTATTTGTGTATTTATTTTACATTTAATTAGTAGTAGTATTAACACCCTAATATTTCATTATTTTTATTTGTGTATTTATTTTACATTTAATTAGTAGTAGTATTAACACCCTAATATTTCATTATTTTTATTTGTGTATTTATTTTACATTTAATTAGTAGTAGTATTAACACCCTAATATTTCATTATTTTTATTTGTGTATTTATTTTACATTTAATTAGTAGTAGTATTAACACCCTAATATTTCATTATTTTTATTTGTGTATTTATTTTACATTTAATTAGTAGTAGTATTAACACCCGAATATTTCATTATTTTTATTTGTGTATTTATTTTACATTTAATTAGTAGTAGTATTAACACCCGAATATTTCATTATTTTTATTTGTGTATTTATTTTACATTTAATTATTATTAGTAGTAGTGGTAATAGTAGTAGTATTAACACTAATATTGATGATTATTTATTTATTTATTTTTTTATGTATTTATTTTACGTTTAATTAATTATTTTTAGTAGTAGTAGTATTAACACCCTAAACCCTAACAAACTTTTTTTTTAAAAACAAACCTAACCTTAACTCTAACCCCTTACCCTACCAAAAAAATAGTAATAAATGAATAGTAATAATAAAAAAAAAAAAAAGAAATAAAAGCTAAACGAAAAGCCAAAAAGAGCATGAAAATCCTAGCAACAAATGATGCAACACATAACTGTTCTAAAAAAAATACCAAAGCTCAAAAACGCTAAATGAAAATGCGCCAAAAACACCAGAAAATCGCTGAAGACGTTGCGCTCAGGTGTGAATGCAGCCTTAAAACAACGGTGTTTTATTTTATTTTTTTGTACTGTCTCATATGGGCTAATTGCTGCCTATCCGGCCTTGTCTATAACTTTTACCGCCCGGGCTGACATGGCGGCGTGCGGCGCACCTGTTTAATGTAAACACTTCTGGAGGAGAAACCGGAGCCGCGAGCTTTGCTAAGTAACACTGATCAGGAATAGATGGCGTTCGGAGGAAGGGTGTGAGAACAGGTTCTCATTAGCGGCTGCCTGGGAAACCAACAAATGCCGCTGACGGTGATTTATAGAAAAAAAAAAAGTGCGATTTTCTGGGTCGCCGGAGACTGCTCCACGAAATGGAAAAGAAATAATGACCGCTTTTCCCTATTTTGAAATGTGTGATGATATAAAATATATGGAAAGTTTATGGTTTATAACTTCATTTACTAAATTATTAGAGGTCATCGGAGGAAGAATTCAGACTTTGGCCTGGCCATTGTATCTGCCTGAACTCTGTGTGCTGGGGGGGGGGTAAATAAATCGCCATTCACTGCATGATTGAGCCGCCTGCTGTTCTTCCCCAGTGACAGATCTGGTCCAATCCTGGAAACTGCATGGAGGGGGGAATGTTTTACAGCAGCTTAGAATGGAGATTATTTTTAGGAGGGAAAGGTGGATCTGTAGAGAAGGCATGGTTACATTACACGCATTCCCAGTGATGTCACCGCTCTCTAGTCATTGGATAGGCTGCATTCCCAGTGATGTCACCGCTCTCTACTGATTGGATAGGCTGCATTCTCAGTGATGTCACCGCTCTCTAGTGATTGGATAGGCTGCATTCTCAGTGATGTCACCGGTCTCTAGTGATTGGATAGGCTGCATTCTCAGTGATGTCACCGGTCTCTAGTGATTGGATAGGCTGCATTCTCAGTGATGTCACCGGTCTCTAGTGATTGGATAGGCTGCATTCCAAGTGATGTCACTGGTCTCTGGTGATTGGATAGGCTGCATTCCCAGTGATGTCACCGGTCTCTAGTGAATGGATAGGCTGCATTCCCAGTGATGTCACTGGTCTCTAGTGAATGGATAGGCTGCATTCTCAGTGATGTCACTGGTCTCTAGTGAATGGATAGGCTGCATTCTCAGTGATGTCACCGCTCTCTAGTGAATGGATAGGCTGCATTCTCAGTGATGTCACCGCTCTCTAGTGATTGGATAGGCTGCATTGTCAGTGATGTCACTGGTCTCTAATAACTGGATAGGCTGCATTGTCAGTGATGTCACCGCTCTCTAGAGATTGGATAGGCTGCATTGTCAGTGATGTCACTGGTCTCTAGTGAATGGATAGGCTTCATTCTCAGTGACGTCACCGGTCTCTAGTGATTGGATAGGCTGCATTCTCAGTGATGTCACCGCTCTCTAGTGATTGGATAGGCTGCATTCTCGGTGATGTCACTGCTCTCTAGTGATTGGATAGGCTGCATTCTCAGTGATGTCACCGCCCTTTAGTGATTGGATAGGCTGCATTCTCAGTGATGTCCTCGGTCTGTAGTGAATGGATAGGCTGCATTCTCGGTGATGTCATCGGTCTCTAGTGAATGGATAGGCTGCATTCTTAGTGATGTCATCGGTCTCTAATGAATGGATAGGCTATACTCTCACTGATGTCACCGCTCTCTAGTGATTGGATAGGCTGCATTCTCAGTGATGTCACTGATCTCTAGTGAATGTATAGGCTGCATTCCCAGTGATGTCACTGCTCTCTAGTGATTGGATAGACTGCATTCTCAGTGATGTCACTGCTCTCTAGTGATTGGATAGGCTGCATTCTCAGTGATGTCACTGCTCTCTAGTGATTGGATAGGCTGCATTCTCAGTGATGTCATCGGTCTCTAGTGATTGGATAGGCTGCATTCTCAGTGATGTCACCGGTCTCTAGTGATTGGATAGGCTGCATTCCAAGTGATGTCACTGGTCTCTGGTGATTGGATAGGCTGTATTCCCAGTGATGTCACCGGTCTCTAGTGATTGGATAGGCTGCATTCTCAGTGATGTCACCGGTCTCTAGTGAATGGATAGGCTGCATTCCAAGTGATGTCACTGGTCTCTGGTGATTGGATAGGCTGCATTCCCAGTGATGTCACTGGTCTCTAGTGAATGGATAGGCTGCATTCTCAGTGATGTCACTGGTCTCTAGTGAATGGATAGGCTGCATTCCCAGTGATGTCACTGGTCTCTAGTGAATGGATAGGCTGCATTCTCAGTGATGTCACTGGTCTCTAGTGAATGGATAGGCTGCATTCTCAGTGATGTCACCGCTCTCTAGTGATTGGATAGGCTGCATTCTCAGTGATGTCACCGCTCTCTAGTGATTGGATAGGCTGCATTGTCAGTGATGTCACTGGTCTCTAGTAACTGGATAGGCTGCATTCTCAGTGACGTCACCGGTCTCTAGTGATTGGATAGGCTGCATTCTCAGTGATGTCACCGCTCTCTAGTGATTGGATAGGCTGCATTCTCGGTGATGTCACTGCTCTCTAGTGATTGGATAGGCTGCATTCTCAGTGATGTCACCGCCCTTTAGTGAATGGATAGGCTGCATTCCCAGTGATGTCACTGGTCTCTAGTGAATGGATAGGCTGCATTCTCAGTGATGTCACTGGTCTCTAGTGAATGGATAGGCTGCATTCCCAGTGATGTCACTGGTCTCTAGTGAATGGATAGGCTGCATTCTCAGTGATGTCACTGGTCTCTAGTGAATGGATAGGCTGCATTCTCAGTGATGTCACCGCTCTCTAGTGAATGGATAGGCTGCATTCTCAGTGATGTCACCGCTCTCTAGTGATTGGATAGGCTGCATTGTCAGTGATGTCACTGGTCTCTAGTAACTGGATAGGCTGCATTCTCAGTGACGTCACCGGTCTCTAGTGATTGGATAGGCTGCATTCTCAGTGATGTCACCGCTCTCTAGTGATTGGATAGGCTGCATTCTCGGTGATGTCACTGCTCTCTAGTGATTGGATAGGCTGCATTCTCAGTGATGTCACCGCCCTTTAGTGAATGGATAGGCTGCATTCCCAGTGATGTCACTGCTCTCTAGTGATTGGATAGGCTGCATTCTCAGTGATGTCACTGCTCTCTAGTGATTGGATAGGCTGCATTCTCAGTGATGTCATCGGTCTGTAGTGAATGGATAGGCTGCATTCTCAGTGATGTCATCGGTCTCTAGTGAATGGATAGGCTGCATTCTTAGTGATGTCATCGGTCTCCAATGAATGGATAGGCTATACTCTCACTGATGTCACCGCTCTCTAGTGAATGGATAGGCTGCATTCTCAGTGAGGTCACCGGTCTCTAGTGATTGGATAGGCTGCATTCTCAGTGATGTCACTGATCTCTAGTGAATATATAGGCTGCATTCTCAGTGATGTCACTGCTCTCTAGTGATTGGATAGGCTGCATTCTCAGTGATGTCACTGCTCTCTAGTGATTGGATAGGCTGCATTCTCAGTGATGTCATCGGTCTGTAGTGAATGGATAGGCTGCATTCTCAGTGATGTCATCGGTCTGTAGTGAATGGATAGGCTGCATTCTCAGTGATGTCATCGGTCTGTAGTGAATGGATAGGCTGCATTCTCAGTGATGTCATCGGTCTCTAGTGAATGGATAGGCTGCATTCTCAGTGATGTCAACGGTCTCTAGTGATTGGATAGGCTGCATTCTCAGTGATGTCACCGGTCTCTAGTGATTGGATAGGCTGCATTCTCAGTGATGTCACCGATCTCTAGTGAATGGATAGGCTGCATTCTCAGTGATGTCACTGGTCTCCAGTGATTGGATAGGCTGCATTCTCAGTGATGTCACCGGTCTCTAGTGATTGGATAGGCTGCATTCTCAGTGATGTCACCGATCTCTAGTGAATGGATAGGCTGTGTTCCATGGCTCTTGTACTTATCACACAGAAATATATACAACAGAGTCCGTGACACTGGACATCCACTTTTTATTCTCGGAGGTCCTGGAGGAATTGTTGAATCTCTTTAGAGACTCTCGGCAGCTGTTTGACATTCCTAAAAACAAACCACACACAGGGATTCCTGAATGAACGATTCAGAGTTTCCCCTCCTGTGCTGCTTGTAGATCCCCCGCTCTTCATCTTTTGTAGTTTTCTCCTTTTGCTTGATGCAGTTTTATTTATATGACAATGTCATTCCCCCGACCCTCAGACTCCGACATTCCCGGCCGTGTGACTGATCCAAGCTAGAGAGGATTCTATGCTGTGTAGGTGATCGAGTGTCCTGTGCCAGGCCATGACGACAGTCCTTGGCATCCAAAGGAGATTCTTTCAGGCTTGCTGGAAAAATCTCAGATCTGTCCAGTGAAGGGGTGTATGGTGGGGATGTGCCGAGTGATCCTGACTAATCGATCTTACGGGAGAGTTACTGATTGGTATGATCGATTACATTTTTCAAAGCTAAAAAAAATAATAATTTTCATTCATTGAGCTTCAGGGGTGAGAGGGGCCACATATATACAAATCACTCAATTTAATGCAACTGTCGAGAGACTTCAGACCTACTACCGGAGATGGTCAGAGACTGCAGACCTACTACCGGAAATGGTCAGAGACTGCAGACCTACTTCCGGAGATGGTCAGAGACTGCAGACCTACTTCCGGAGATGGTCAGAGACTGCAGACCTACTTCCGGAGATGGTCAGAGACTGCAGACCTACTTCCGGAGATGGTCAGAGACTGCAGACCTACTTCTGGAGGTGGCCAGAGACTGCAGACCTACTTCTGGAGATGGCCAGAGACTGCAGACCTACTTCCGGAGATGGTCAGAGACTGCAGACCTACTTCCGGAGATGGTCAGAGACTGCAGACCTACTTCCGGAGATGGTCAGAGACTGCAGACCTACTTCCGGAGATGGTCAGAGACTGCAGACCTACTTCCGGAGATGGTCGGAGACTGCAGACCTACTTCCGGAGATGGTCAGAGACTGCAGACCTACTTCCGGAGATGGTCAGAGACTGCAGACCTACTTCCGGAGATGGTCAGAGACTGCAGACCTACTTCCGGAGATGGTCAGAGACTGCAGACCTACTTCCGGAGATGGTCAGAGACTGCAGACCTACTTCCGGAGATGGTCAGAGACTGCAGACCTACTTCCGGAGATGGTCAGAGACTGCAGACATACTGAATGAGACTCCTAGAGATCATTGCCATTATTTCGGTTTACAATTCAGTGTTCCCTTTCTGTGTTCTCCATTGTCCTCTTAACATAAAAAGAGAAAAGGGATGGACGGTGCACAAAGAAGGAAGATCATCCGATAGAAATAAATCAAACAATTGAGCTACCAGAAGCCAGACTAGGGAGAACATTCAATCTCTGGTCTGAGTCCTTAGTTGGGAAAACATAGACTACTGTCTGCAGGGACCTGAGTGCCAAAAGGGCCATATGCGGCCCCCAGGCCAGGGGTTGGGCACTAGGAAATTGGAACGTGTGTCTTTTTAATCTTTTTTTAATCATTATTATTTTGAGTGTATTTTGAATAGTTTACCTCATTTCATTGTGTCTCCTTCGCTTGTTTTTTAATGTATTTGTGTACAATCACTTTATTTATTTTTTGATTTGCACAACAAAGCGGTGTCAATGGAAGGAATTCTGCCTGATAATTGGTGTCAGTGGGATAAATCTTGCCCTTTTGTTGGTGTCAGTAGGGAATAGTGCTGCATCGTCATTGTCAGTGGGGGAGGAATAGTGCCCCATCGTTGGTGTCAGTGGAAGGAATAGTGCTGCATCGTCATTGTCAGTGGGGGAAGAATAGTGCCCCATCGTTGGTGTCAGTGGAAGGAATAGTGCTGCATCGTCATTGTCAGTGGGGGAGGAATAGTGCCCCATCGTTGGTGTCAGTGGGAGGAATAGTGCCCCATCGTTGGGGTCAGTGGAAGGAATAGTGCCCCATCGTTGGTGTCAGTGGAAGGAATAGTGCCCCATCGTTGGTGTCAGTGGAAGGAATAGTGCCTCAGCTTTGGTGTCAGTGGGAGGAATAGTGCCCCATCGTTGGTGTCAGTGGGAGGAATAGTGCCCCATCGTTGGTGTCAGTGGGAGGAATAGTGCCCCATCATTGGTGTCAGTGGGAGGAATAGTGCCCCATCATTGGTGTCAGTGGGAGGAATAGTGCCCCATCATTGGTGTCAGTGGGAGGAATAGTGCCCCATCATTGGTATCAGTGGGAGGAATAGTGCCCCATCGTTGGTGTCAGTGGAAGGAATAGTGCCCCATCGTTGGTGTCAGTGGGAGGAATTGTGCCCCATCGTTGGTGTCAGTGGGAGGAATAGTGCCTCATCGTTGGTGTCAGTGGGAGGAATAGTGCCCCATCGTTGGTGTCAGTGGGAGGAATAGTGCCCCATCGTTGGTGTCAGTGGGAGGAATAGTGCCCCATCGTTGGTGTCAGTGGGAGGAATAGTGCCCCATCGTTGGTGTCAGTGGGAGGAATAGTGCCCCATCATTGGTGTCAGTGGGAGGAATAGTGCCCCATCATTGGTGTCAGTGGGAGGAATAGTGCCCCATCATTGGTGTCAGTGGGAGGAATAGTGCCCCATCATTGGTATCAGTGGGAGGAATAGTGCCCCATCGTTGGTGTCAGTGGAAGGAATAGTGCCCCATCGTTGGTGTCAGTGGGAGGAATTGTGCCCCATCGTTGGTGTCAGTGGGAGGAATAGTGCCTCATCGTTGGTGTCAGTGGGAGGAATTGTGCCCCATCGTTGGTGTCAGTGGGAGGAATAGTGCCCCATCGTTGGTGTCAGTGGGAGGAATAGTGCCCCATCGTTGGGGTTAGTGGGAGGAATAGTGCCCCATCGTTGGTAGCAGGGGTGGATTAGTGCCCCATTGTTGGTGTCAGTGGGAGGAATAGTGCCCCATTGTTGGTGTCAGGAATAGTGCCCCATCATTGGTATCCGTAGGGGAAATAGTGCCCTGTCATTGGTGTCAGTGGGAGGAATAGTGCCCCATTGTTGGTGTCAGTGGGAGGAATAGTGCCCCATTGTTGGTGTCAGCAGTGGGAGGAATAGTGCCCCATCCTTGGGGTTAGTGGGAAGAATAGTGCCCCATCGTTGGTGGCAGCGGGAGGGTTAGTGTCCCATCGGTGGCAGTGGGAGGATTAGTGCCCCATCTGTGGCAGTGGGAGGAGTAGTGCCCCTTCGTTGGTGTCAGTGGGTGGAGTAGTGCCCCTTCGTTGGTGTCAGTGGGAGGAGTAGTGCCCCTTCGTTGGTGTCAGTGGGGGGAATAGTGCCCATCGTTGGGGTCAGTGGGAGGAATAGTGCCCCTTTCTTGGTATCCGTGGGAGAAATAGTGCTCCATTGTTGGTGTCAGTGGCAGAAATTCTTCCCAAATCTCTGGGTAATGAAAAAACTCTTTTCCTGTCGTCATCTCTGGTGTTGGGGGGACCATTTCTCACATTGTATGCCTCATAATGCCCTCTGATTCCTCCTGTATTGAATTGTATTGTAACTGAACTGTCTGTTCTCATGTAAAACG
Organism: Pelophylax lessonae; assembly: GCF_965119305.1. Classification (NCBI taxonomy): domain Eukaryota; kingdom Metazoa; phylum Chordata; class Amphibia; order Anura; family Ranidae; genus Pelophylax; species Pelophylax lessonae. The sequence continues at coordinate 189,613,285 of NC_138780.1, read as the reverse complement.
CTGCGTAAACTGTTGGCGCTATATAAATCCTGTATAATAATAATAATATAAAATTAAATTGAACCTCTCGTGGCGATATGTCCTCATAGGCAGACCTGGGACATGTGCGTGGCGTTCTCATTGGCTGAGAGATAGAAGTAACTGTTCGGAGATTTAGACCCGGCCACACTAGCGCGACTTGTCAGGCGACTTGTCAGCCTGACAAGTCGCACTCCCTCGCGGTCCATTGACCGCTACAGGACCCATTCTAATAGGAGCGACACAAGTCGCTCCGACTTAGAAAAAGGGTCCTGTACTACTTCAGGGCGACCTCCGAGCGACTTGCATAGACTTCCATTATGTGAAGTCCGTGCAAGTCGCTCCGAAGTCGTGGTGCATGGTAATGCACAAGTCGCCCCCGAAGTAGTAAGGAGTCGTGTCGCCTTAGTGTGAACCGACTCTTAATCCTTCACTAAATAAAACTGGAACATCAGGTTTGATTGGCCTGACCTTTAAAGGGAAGTTGTTGTGGAGCGGGCGGCGGTGGGAGTCCGGCAGCGCGGGGGTTAACGATGGCCTGGAACAGTCTGTGCTCCATTTTTAGAGCTTGGGGCCGCTCCTTAGTCTGCCTGCGGATGGGACGGGGGGGGGGGGGAATAGATCGTCCCCCCCTCGGATTGCAGAGTTCCTGGTCTCCATAGAGATGCATACCAGCATTGTAAGATAATACAGAGCGTGTGAGATCGGCGTAAACACGGGGCTGCACACCAATCACAGCTGGGCGCCGCTTAAAAACCGCCCCGGGTGACGGCCGTCCACTCCAGGGGCTGCGGAGAATTTTTTCAGACGTATTAATCAAACCCGGCGCAATAAGAAAAGAGGTGGTGGTGGGGTTATGCCAAGCGATTCGCCGCCTTGCGTCACTTGATGTTAGTTCGTGACATCGGGGTTGATTTATTAAAGGCAAATAGACTGCGCACTTTGCAAAGTGCAGTTGCTCCAGAGCTTAGAAAATGAGCAGAAGCTCTGCTGACTTCTATCATCCAATCATGTGCAAGCAAAAATTCAGGTTTGTTTTTTTTTTTTTTTTAATTTTTTACATTTTTTTTTTTTTTTTCTTTGCACGTGATTGGCTACTCTTTGCAAGGTGAAGCTTTACCTCATTTACTAAGCTCTGTAGCAACTGAACTTTTATTAAAGGCAAATAGACTGCGCACTTTGCAAAGTGCAGTTACTCCAGAGCTTAGTAAATAAGCAGAACCTCTGCTGACTTCCATCATCCAATCACGTGCAAGCAAAAATTCCGTTTTTTTTATTTCTTTTTTTTTTTTTTTTTTAATTTTCTTTGCACGTGATTGGCTACTCTTTGCAAGGTGAAGCTTTACCTCATTTTACTAAGCTCTGTAGCAACTGAACTTTTATTAAAGGCAAATAAATTGTGCACTTTGCAAAGTGTAGTTGTTCCAGAGCTTAGTAAAATGAGGTAAAGCTTCACCTTGCAAAGAGTAGCCAATCACGTGCAAAGAAAATAAAATAAATAAAAGAAATGTAAAAAAAACCTGAGTTTTTGCTTGCATGTGATTGGATGATGGAAGTCAGCAGAGCTTCTGCTCATTTACTAAGCTTTGGAGCAACTGCACTTTGCAAAGTGCGCAGTCTATTTGCCTTTAATAAAAGTTCAGTGTCTACAGAGCTTAGTAAATGAGGTAAAGCTTCACCTTGCAAAGAGTAGCCAATCAAGTGCAAAGGAAATAAAAAAAATAAATAAAATACATTTAAAAAAAAAGACCTGAATTTTTGCTTGCACGTGATTGGATGATGGAAGTCAGCAGAGCTTCTGCTCCTTTTACTAAGCTCTGGAGCAACTGCACTTTGCAAAGTGCATGGTCTATTTGCTTTTAATAAAAGTGCAGTTGCTCCAGAGCTTAGTAAATGAGGCGAAGCTTAATTTTGCAAAGAGTAGCCAATCGCGTGCAAAGAAAATTAAAAAAACAGCATTTGTGCTTGCACATGAATGATTGGATGAGCTTCTGCTCATTCACTAAGGCTCTGGAGCAACTGCACTTTGCAAAGTGCACAGTCTATTTGCCTTTAATAAAAGTGCAGTTGCTCCAGAGCTTAGTAAATGAGGCGAAGATTCATCTTGCAAAGAGTAGCCAATCACATGCAAAGAAAATAAAAAGAATAAAAACAGCATTTCTGCTTGCACATGATTGGATGATGGAAGTCAGCAGAGCTTCTGCTCATTCACTAAGGCTCTGGAGCAACTGCACTTTGCAAAGTGCGCAGTCTGTTTGCCTTTAGTAAATCAACCCCATTATGTCCCAGCAAAGGTAGTCACCATTAATGACACGGGGGTGACGCCGCCCGTGTAATCAAGACGCCCCTTGTTTAAATCTAGTAACCCGTATACCATCCTGCGGAGTCACGTGTCACACGCAAAGCCTGGGTGTCATCATGAAGAAGACGTAAACCTATGGAGATGCGCATATTTTTGCACGTCACTTTTTGGCAGCCAATTAATTTCAATGAGCTCCCCGACACACAAAAATCGCACAAAAGATGTGCACGCCCCCTTTTTTTTTTTTTTTTTACATTTGGGATGTATCAAAACTCATGGTACTTTGTTACTCTGTTATGACCCGCGTGTTAGCAATGGTGCACCATTAAGGCCCCCTTTCACATATGCGATCTAAAAGTCGCATGATTTACTGAAATTATTTTTTGCCGTGATTTTACCATGGTTTTCGACGCAATTTTGACTGGACTTGAAGCAATGCCTGTCTATGGACCTCAAAACGCATTCAAATCGGCCCATAGTAGTGCAGGGATTACTTTAACCACTTTACCACCGGAGGATTTTGCTGTCTTCCGTCCAGGCCACTTTTTGCGATTCGGCGCTGTGCGACTTTAACTGACAATTGCGCGGTCGTGCGACGCCGTACCCAAACGAAATTTACGTCCTTTTTTTTCCCCACAAACAGAGCTTTCTTTTGGTGGTATTTGATCACCTGTGCGATTTTTACTTTTTGCGCTATAAACAAAAAAAAAAGCAACAGTTCTGGGGAAAAAAAAAACAATATTTTTCACATTTTTTTTATATGAAATTCCCCCCCAAAACAATGTAAAAATCAAATTTTTTTAAAATTTTTGGCCAATTTGTTTTCTGCTACCTATGTTTAGTAAAAAAAATCGCAATAAGCGTATTTTGATTGGTTTGCGCAAAAGTTATTGCGTTTACTAACTAAGGGAAAGATTTCTGTCATTTTTGGTGTTTTTTTTTTTTAACGCGTAATGGCGGTGATCTGCGATTTTTTTTTTTTTTGCGGGACTGCGACATTGCGGCGGACAGATCGGACCCTTGACTGACATTTTTGACACTTTTGGGGGTACCAGTGACATTTCTACAGTAATCAGTGCTATATATATGCACTGTTACTGTAAAAATGACACTGGCAGGGAAGGGGTTAATTTTATTGGAGAGGGAGGGGTTAATGTATGCCTGGTGCTTACTGACTTGTGGGGGGGGGGGGGAGGGGACTGTGTGACAGAAGGACAGATCGGATGTCCAGCTATGCTGAACACTCCGATCTGTCAGTCCCTGTCACTATGGACATCCGCCCGCTCTGTTTACACACAGCGGGCGGATCTCCAGACTCGATCCCCGACGATCGGGGCAGAGCAGCGGCTATTGCCGCTGCTCCTCCGCTGGCCCGACTCCCGCTGTGAATGAACACAGTGGGAGCGCGCCTCCGGCGGCGCGCGAGCGCCACCCACAAGGGGCGGAGTCCAGCGACGTAGGTCTACGTCGCTGGACGGGATCGCAGCACTTTGCCGCAGTAGCCTCCATGTGAGCGGAGGTAAAGTGGTTAAAGTCGTAGAGATATGAACGGTACTCATTGGAAATCATGGACTATGACTTGTCATGCGAAATTGCAGTCCCAAATCGCAAGGGTCCAAAAGTAAAGGCAAACTTTTTTTTTTTTTTTTTCTCGATATAGTGGAGAGGTATTAGAACATCGGTCAGTTTTTATTGCTGTCTGTGCCCCCATTAGGGAGATTCCTCCTCTCTATTTGTCCTGTTTACCATCATCATTAAAAGCGAAAGTAAAAGAAAGAGAGGACAATTTTGGAAAAGTAATAGAGGGGATCCCCAAGGAATTACCTTAATTTGCAGGGATTTTTTCTGACTTCCTGTTTGGCTATGGGACAGGAAGTGAAGGGAAATCTCCACAATGGGGCACAGATGGTGAAAACAAATCTGACAGGGGTTATAACCCTCCAAAAATGGGGAAAAAAAAATAAAAGTTTTGCCCATAGTTTTACGTTAATGTACCATAAAGTACTGTTTCTATGGCTTGGTTCACATGTATGTTGGGAATGCATGCAAAATCGGCCACCTTCCTGACCAGTGTTGCCAACCCCCCGGAGGGAAATTTACTGGCAGAACGTCCAAAATTTACGGACGGCACAAATTTTTTACTGGCACTGCAAAAATGTACATAAACAGGCTGTTTTCAGTGCTAAGCCGTGCAAATATCAATACTTAAACTATAAACATGTAGATAGTGCTATTAGCAATGTGTTTAGGTTAAACAAAAGTCAAAAACCATATTTCTCCATTTACATGAAGATCAGATTATTATAACCCAGCCAGCACAGCATTCCCCCATATATCAGAGTGTGCAGGATTTCCCTTACAGTGTAACTCTGACATAAAGAGGAATGCTGCAGATCTTGATTTAAGGGGGAACTCTGATTTAAGAGGGGGCTCTGGTGACCAGAAACCGCCTTATATCAGAGTCCACTGCATTCCCCTTTACATCAGAGTTCCCTTTTACATCAGAGTCCGCAGAGTTCCCCCTTTGCACTGTAAGGGGAGAATCCTGCAGACTCTGCTGTAGAGAGGAATATCAGGAACTCTGATGGGGGGGGGGGGGGACTCTGGTGACCAGAGACCACCTTCCACAGATTAATTACACTAAGGTAAGGGGGGGGATTCCCTGCTATAAGGGGGAAACCTTTATATCAGTTCCCCCTTACATTATTGTATTCACCCAGCCCTTGCATCAGTGACCCCCCCTTAGCCTGGCCTGGCAGTGCTGTCACTTACCTGAGGGTGGTCAGAGGCTGCGGAAATGATACGGGAGGTGGTCAGATGCTGTGGACATCATACAGGAGGTGGTTAGAGGTTGCGAACATGATACCGGAGGAGGTCAGAGACTGCGAACGTTCTACAGGAGATGGTCAGAGGCTGCGCGGACATGGTACAGGAGGTATTTAGAGGCTGCAGACACCCCCCATTCCCCCCCCAACAGTAGTGTCCTAATCTGCTCCACTTCACCCTCCACATCAGTGTCCACCTCTGCCACCTTTTACATCACCCTCCCACAGCAGAGTCCTCCTCTGCCCACCTTCATATACCCTCTACAGCACTGTCCTTCTGTGCCCCCTTCAGCCACCATAGTACTGTCCTTCTGTGTCCCCTTCAGCCCCCATAGTACTGTCCTTCTGTGCCCCCTTCAGACCAAATAGTACTGTCCTTCTGTGCCCCCTTCAGCCCCCATAGTACTGTCCTTCTGTGCCCTCTTCAGACCAAATAGTACTGTCCTTCTGTGTCCCCTTCAGACCCCATAGTACTGTCCTTCTGTGCCCCCTTCAGCCCCCATAGTACTGTCCTTCTGTGTCCCCTTCAGCCCCCATAGTACTGTCCTTCTGTGCCCCCTTCAGCCCCCATAGTACTGTCCTTCTGTGCCCCCTTCAGACCAAATAGTACTGTCCTTCTGTGTCCCCTTCAGACCCCATAGTACTGTCCTTCTGTGCCCCCTTCAGCCCCCATAGTACTGTCCTTCTGTGTCCCCTTCAGCCCCCATAGTACTGTCCTTCTGTGTCCCCTTCAGCCCCCATAGTACTGTCCTTCTGTGCCCCCTTCAGTCCCCATAGTACTGTCCTTCTGTGCCCCCTTCAGCCCCCATAGTACTGTCCTTCTGTGCCCCCTTCAGCCCCCATAGTACTGTCCTTCTGTGCCCCCTTCAGACCAAATAGTACTGTCCTTCTGTGTCCCCTTCAGACCCCATAGTACTGTCCTTCTGTGTCCCCTTCAGCCCCCATAGTACTGTCCTTCTGTGCCCCCTTCAGCCCCCATAGTACTGTCCTTCTGTGTCCCCTTCAGCCCCCATAGTACTGTCCTTCTGTGCCCCCTTCAGACCCCATAGTACTGTCCTTCTGTGCCCCCTTCAGACCCCATAGTACTGTCCTTCTGTGTCCCCTTCAGACCCCATAGTACTGTCCTTCTGTGCCCCCTTCAGACCCCATAGTACTGTCCTTCTGTGTCCCCTTCAGACCCCATAGTACTGTCCTTCTGTGTCCCCTTCAGAATCAGCCCCCACAGCACTGTCATTCCCTGTCCCCTTCAGCCCCCACAGGCACTGTCATTCCCTGTCCCCTTCAGCCCCCACAGGCACTGTCATTCCCTGTCCCCTTCAGCCCCCACAGGCACTGTCATTCCCTGTCCCCTTTAGTCCCCACAGGCACTTTCATTCCCTGTCCCCTTTAGTCCCCACAGGCACTGTCATTCCCAATTTCCCTGTTCCCTTTAGTCCCCACAGGCACTGTCATTCCCAATTGCCCTGTCCCCTTTAGTCCCCACAGGCACTGTCATTCCCAATTTCCCTGTCCCCTTTAGTCCCCACAGGCACTGTCATTCCCTGTCCCCTTTAGTCCCCACAGGCACTGTCATTCCCTGTCCCCTTTAGTCCCCACAGGCACTGTCATTCCCTGTCCCCTTTAGTCCCCACAGGCACTGTCATTCCCTGTCCCCTTTAGTCCCCACAGGCACTGTCATTCCCAATTTCCCTGTCCCCTTTAGTCCCCACAGGCACTGTCATTCCCAATTTCCCTGTCCCCTTTAGTCCCCACAGGCACTGTCATTCCCAATTTCCCTGTCCCCTTTAGTCCCCATAGGCACTGTCATTCCCTGTCCCCTTTAGTCCCCACAGGCACTCTCATTCCTCCCTGTCCCCTTTAGTCCCCACAGGCACTCTCATTCCTCCCTGTCCCCTTTAGTCCCCACAGGCACTGTCCTTCTCTGGCTCTGCCGGGTCTGCCCCCTTCTCACAAGTTCCATGAGTGTCCTCGGCTCCTGAGTCCTGACTGTGGGCTCCTCTTCTCTAGCCACAGCTACTATCACCGTGGATCCGATAGGCTCAGGCTGCTGGGGGAGGTAGCGGCCGCGGCGGCAGTGGCGGAAACATTCTGGGCGGGCCATGGGCAGGGCACAGGCAGAGGCGGTCAGGCGGGGGAGGAGGAGATGATGACGAGACTCACTGACTGTTAGAGTGTCCGGCGATGGGACCGAGGCGCACGCCGCGCATGCGCAGTCAGATTGTCTCGCCGAAGCCATTGTTTTAACGGGCACTTTTCTCCTGCTACGGGCATTTACGGGCAGGAGAAAAGTGCCCCGAATTTACGGACTGTCCGTGAAAAAACAGACGGTTGGCAACACTGTTCCTGACACACACCGGAAAGTGCTGCTGGGGTTCCCTCGACTCTTAACCACTTGACATCTGAAAGATTTACCCCCCCCCCCCCCTTCATGCCCAGGCCATTTTTTGTGATAACAGCACTGTGTTACTTTAACTGACAATTACGCGGTCGTGTGACGCTGTACCCAAATAACATTTGTCATTTTTTTTCCCTACAAATAGAGCTTTCTTTTGGTGGTATTTGATAGATGAAAAAAATAAATAAATTTACTTTCTGCTATAAAACACATCTAATGAAAAAAAAAATTAAAAGAAATCTTTATTCTTCATCAATTTAGGCCAATTTGTATTCTGCTACATATTTTTGGTAAAAAAAAAAAATCCCAATAAGCGTATTTTGCATAGTTACATAGTCAGGTTAAATAAGGCCCCGTTCACACTGGGGCGATCCGACTTGCCGGGGCGACCTCACAGGTCGCGGTGCGCAGCTCGCACCGCGACCTCGGAGCGGCATGCCCGGACTTCATAACATTGAAGTCAATGCAGGTCGCTCCGGGTCGCCCCAAAGAAGCTCCGGATCCTTTTTCTAAGTCGGAGCGACTTGTGTCGCTCCTATTAGAACAGGTCCGCAGCTTCTCTATGGCAGGCGACCTGTCAGGAGACCAGGTCGCCTGACAGGTCGCCCCAGTGTGAACGGGGTCTTAAGACACAAGTCCATCTGGCTCAACAAATAAAAAAATAAATAAATAACACCCCCCCCCCCCCCAAAAAAAACAGTAATGAAAACCCAACCATACAATCCCATATACACAATCTTATACCCACAGTTGATCCAGAGGATTGATTGGTTTGGACAAAAGTTATAGCGTCTACATACTATAGGATATTTTTATTTATTTTACTAGTAATGGCGGCGATCATTCTCGTAGCAGGACTGCAACATTGCGGCGATCATTCTGACACTAACTGACACTTTTGTCACTTTTTGGGAACCAGTGACAGTAATAATTTTTTTTTTTATTATTTATTTCAGGTACTTATATAGCGCTGTCAATTTATACAGCACTTTACATATACGTTGTACATTCACATCAGTCCCTACGCTCAAGAAGCTTACAATCTAAGGTCCCTAACTCACATTCATACATACATAGTAGGGCCAATTTAAACAGGGGCCAATTAACCTACCAGCATGTCTTTGTAGTGTGGGGGGAAACCGGAGTACCTGGAGGAAACCTACACAGGCACAGGGAGAGCATGCACCTTCTAGGCAGGTAGTGTCGTGGCTGGGATTTGAACCAGCGACCCTTTTGTTGCTAGGCGAAAGTGCAGTGCAGTGTAGTGGTTAGCACTTTCGCCTAGCACCAAAAGGGTGCCGCCCCCCATATTTTATAGATTATAATAATAATATATGGCATATAACTATATATATCTATCATATATTTTATTATTAAAATAATGTGTGTGTTACATATATGATTATTATATATATATATATATATATATATATATCTATATCATATATTTTATTATTATATATATCTATATCTATCTATATATATATATATATAAATATATATATATATATATATATATATATATATATATATATATATATATATATATATTATTTTATTATTAAAATAATGTGTGTGTTTTATTTATGTTTGTATGTATGTATGTGTGTATATGTGTGTGTATATATATATATATATATATATATATATATATATATATATATGTATGTGTTTATATATATATATATATATATATATATATATATATATATATATATATATCTATCTATATATATATATATATATATATATATATATATATATATATATATATATATATCATATATTTTATTATTATATATATATATCTATGTATATATATATATATTATTTTATTATTAAAATAATGTGTGTGTTTTATTTATGTATGTATGTGTGTGTGTGTGTGTATATATATATATATATATATATATATATATATATATATATATATATATATATATATATATATATATATATATTATTGTGTGTGTGTCAGAACTCTTAACATCGGCGTCCTGCTGCCATTGGAAGATTATTTGCCGTAGTCACTGGGCTGTTGATAGTTCCAGAAAAGATTTGTGAACGCATATTTTCTGCTCCCTGATTGGCGCCCAGTAGAGGAGAGATCTCGGCACGCATTGCCAGCTGCAGTAGGGTGCAGGCGTTGGATCACGTAGGCCTCAGTGTGGCTTCTGCTGGCAGTGGCTCGGCTCGGAGGTCGGAGGTCAGGGTTGGATGGGTATATTTATCTCTCTCTGTCATACACACTTGTTTGCCTATCTGGTTACACACATTTCTCCTCTCCCTCAGCGTGTCCCTGTTTGTGTTTTCAATAATGACTTTGTGCTGAGTATATTTCCAGACTCCGGCCTGAGCGGAACAGAGCGGCCATTGTACGTTTAGCGCGTGGGTGCAGATCACGCGTCTCCTGAGCGCGCATCCCCCAGCTCCACCAGTGAAATGCGATTTGGTCGCTCTGCTGACCATTGGGCGGAAGTAACTGAAAGTCGCTGTGAATAATAAACCATTTTTTAAAATAAAATTCTTGTTTTCACTTTGGATTTGTTACATCACATTGCTGCTGATCTCCTACATCCTGTTTGCAGCAACTTCCTGCTTTCTTGCAAGCGAGCGGTGGTCATACCTGGGGGGCAGAGGGCCAGGGTAATAATAGCAGCACACAGCTGAAACCTATGTGATGGTTGTGCCGAAATAATGCTGATGGTTGTGCGACATCGCAGAAAATGTGTATGCTAGCGGTGCGCTAAATATGGGCTCTCTTCTGCCCAGAGCCAGCTTTCATTGGATGGAGGAGAGCGCGGAATCCCCCCTCCAGTAGCTACTATGGCCCCCGCTCCCCCGCTCTGCCTTCCAGAAGTGATGTTTTGTATCTGACTCGCTTTGCTCGCTATGAGATGTATGGTAGCGCCTCTCTATGACAATTCCACAGCAGCCACTTCTATAAAATAATGATATAATGTAACAAATCGTAATCACAGGATTCAGAACGGCGGGAGAAACCCATGAAATGCTCCCGTCCTTCACCATGAATGATATCCACGTATACATGGCGCCTGCCGCCTCGCCTGTGCGCCGTGCTTCTCTCTAGAAATTCAGCTCTCCCCTTGTGACACCCTGCCAGCTTTCACCTTGAAACGGATATCTTCCCAGCACACAGATTGCCTGAAGCACTGCTGGGGCTCGCAGGCGGTATTGTTGACTGTCGCTAAGCAACACAATAACTGTCATATTTTCTGCAACAGGCGGGTGCTGCCTCTGCGTTCTGACAATAGAAGCTCAGTGTAATGTATTCAGCACTCATATCCTGGTCTTTCCTAACATGGGTACACAGTGCTCGCTTATAACTGCTCTGTATGCACCCTGATCACTTATAACTGCACTGTATGCACCCTGCTCGCTTATAACTGCACTGTATGCACCCTGCTCGCTTATAACTGCACTGTATGCACCCTGCTCACTTATAACTGCACTGTATGCACCCTGCTCACTTATAACTGCACTGTATGCACCCTGCTCGCTTATAACTGCACTGTATGCACCCTGCTCACTTATAACTGCACTGTATGCACCCTGCTCGCTTATAACTGCACTGTATGCACCCTTCTTGCTTATAACTGCACTGTATGCACCCTGCTTGCTTATAACTGCACTGTATGCACCCTGCTCACTTATAACTGCACTGTATGCACCCTGCTCACTTAGAACTGCACTGTATGCACCCTGCTAACTTAGAACTGCACTGTATGCACCCTGCTCACTTAGAACTGCACTGTATGCACCCTGCTCGCTTAGAACTGCACTGTATGCACCCTGCTTGCTTAGAACTGCACTGTATGCACCCTTCTTGCTTATATCTGCGCTCTATGCACTCTGCTCACATTTAACTGGTTCTCTGTGCACGCTTATAACAGGCACTCTGTGCTCCCTGATTGCCTATTGCGGACACTCTGTTTATCCTTCTAGCTTATAATTGGAACCGAGTGCAACCTGCTCACTTATAACTGGAGCTCTGTGCACTCTGCTTTCTCCTATAACTGGAATTCTGTTTACCCTGCTTGCTTATGACTGACACTGTGTGAACCCTGCTCGTATAAATCTTGTACTTATAACTCTGTGCCTCCTGCCTACTTATAACTGGCCCTGTGTGCAATCTGACCACTTATAATTGGCACTCTGTGCACCCTGCTTGCTTATAACTAGCACTGTCTTCACCCTGCTTGCTTATACCTGGCACTGTGTGCACCCTGCTTGCTTATACCTGGCACTGTGTGCACCCTGCTTGCTTATACCTGGCACTGTGTGCACCCTGCTTGCTTATAACTAGCACTGTGTGCATCCTGCTTGCTTATAACTAGCACTGTGTGCACCCGGCTTGCTTATAACTCGCACTGTGTGCACCCGGCTTGCTTATAGCTTGCACTGTGTGCACCCAGCTTGCTTATAGCTTGCACTGTGTGCACCCAGCTTGCTTATAGCTCGCACTGTGTGCACCCGGCTTGCTTATAGCTCGCACTGTGTGCACCCGGCTTGCTTATAGCTCGCACTGTGTGCACCCGGCTTGCTTATAACTCGCGCTGTGTGCACCCGGCTTGCTTATAACTCGCGCTGTGTGCACCCGGCTTGCTTATAACTCGCGCTGTGTGCACCCGGCTTGCTTATAACTCGCACTGTGTGCACCCTGCTTGCTTATAACTATCATCATATCCACAGTGCTCATTTTATATCTGCTGCAGTGGACACTCTACTTGCTAATAAGTGGCCCTGTGGTGTGGGGCAGCTGTAGGCTAACAGAGCAGACCCCATGCTGGATAATAACTTGTGGACAGTTTCTGTTGTGCCATTTGTCATGGTCAGCGCTCTGCTCTCTGACACCTATTCCCTGACACAACCACCCTGGTGTCTCTTTACTGAATTTTATGGCCTGTGATTGGGCACCCCAGGGTCTGCCATAAATCCTATCTAATGAGTCGCCCTCCGCCAGCCTCAGACCTCCATTATGTGTCCCTTGTACACCGCTGCCACTGCAGACAAACTTTGTCAGAGCCACATTTGTCTCCCTTAACGAGATGGCCTCTTTAATCACGTCGTTTAGTTAAATAGCCTCATTAGTCGAGCTCTTCGGAAACCACATTTCAAGGCAAGGCCTCAATAAAAGGCTTCAAAAACTTATTGGTAGAATATCAGGATTGCAGCATTATTTGAGAGGCCTCGAGCACTTTGGGGACGCTTATAAGGAGGCCATGCCGTAACCTGCTGAACGTAACAATCTGGCGCATATAATGTCTGTATATAGAGGTCGGCAAAATAATGGCATTTTCACCCTCTTGCTCACCAGCTAGTAAAAGTTTGACATGGAAAATGGTGATGGCAGAGAGCCTTGTGAGAATGCTGAAATGTAAAAGGTTCGCGGAAAATAGGAAAACTTAGAAAATGTGGTGGAAAGAAAAATGCTGCCTTGCGTAAAGTTCTACAATTCACTCTGCTGGAAAGAAGAAACATTGTGACCAGTTTAGACCTGCGTGCGGTTAATTTATGTGCACTGTGTAGCCAAAAGTGTGTGTCTGTGTGGCCATCAGTATGGAATTGGCCCTTGATGGCCATCAGTATGGAGTTGGCCCTTGATGGCCAATCAGTATGGAGTTGGCCCTTGATGGCCATCAGTATGGAGTTGGCCCTTGATGGCCAATCAGTATGGAGTTGGCCCTTGATGGCCAATCAGTATGGAGTTGGCCCTTGATGGCCAATCAGTATGGAGTTGGCCCTTGATGGCCAATCAGTATGGAGTTGGCCCTTGATGGCCAATCAGTATGGAGTTGGCCCTTGATGGCCAATCAGTATGGAGTTGGCCCTTGATGGCCAATCAGTATGGAGTTGGCCCTTGATGGCCAATCAGTATGGAGTTGGCCCTTGGTGGCCAATCAGTATGGAGTTGGCCCTTGGTGGCCAATCAGTATGGAGTTGGCCCTTGGTGGCCAATCAGTATGGAGTTGGCCCTTGGTGGCCAATCAGTATGGAGTTGGCCCTTGGTGGCCAATCAGTATGGAGTTGGCCCTTGGTGGCCAATCAGTATGGAGTTGGCCCTTGGTGGCCAATCAGTATGGAGTTGGCCCTTGGTGGCCAATCAGTATGGAGTTGGCCCTTGATGGCCATCAGTATGGAGTTGGCCCTTGATGGCCATAAGTATGGAGTTGGCCCTTGATGGCCAATCAGTATGCAGTTGGCCCTTGATGGCCAATCAGTATGGAGATGGCCCTTGGTGGCCAATCAGTATGGAGTTGGCCCTTGGTGGCCAATCAGTATGGAGTTGGCCCTTGGTGGCCAATCAGTATGGAGTTGGCCCTTGGTGGCCAATCAGTATGGAGTTGGCCCTTGGTGGCCAATCAGTATGGAGTTGGCCCTTGGTGGCCAATCAGTATGGAGTTGGCCCTTGGTGGCCAATCAGTATGGAGTTGGCCCTTGGTGGCCAATCAGTATGGAGTTGGCCCTTGGTGGCCAATCAGTATGGAGTTGGCCCTTGATGGCCAATCAGTATGGAGTTGGCCCTTGGTGGCCAATCAGTATGGAGTTGGCCCTTGGTGGCCAATCAGTATGGAGTTGGCCCTTGATGGCCATCAGTATGGAGTTGGCCCTTGATGGCCATAAGTATGGAGTTGGCCCTTGATGGCCAATCAGTATGCAGTTGGCCCTTGATGGCCAATCAGTATGGAGATGGCCAATCAGTATGGAGTTGGCCCTTGATGGCCAATCAGTATGGAGTTGGCCCTTGATGGCCAATCAGTATGGAGTTGGCCCTTGGTGGCCAATCAGTATGGAGTTGGCCCTTGATGGCCATCAGTATGGAGTTGGCCCTTGATGGCCATAAGTATGGAGTTGGCCCTTGATGGTCAATCAGTATGCAGTTGGCCCTTGATGGCCAATCAGTATGGAGATGGCCAATCAGTATGGAGTTGGCCCTTGGTTGCCATCAGTATGGAGTTGGCCCTTGGTGGCCATCAGTATGGAGTTGGCCCTTGGTGGCCATCAGTATGGAGTTGGCCCTTGGTGGCCATCAGTATGGAGTTGGCCCTTGATGGCCATCAGTATGGAGTTGGCCCTTGATGGCCATCAGTATGGAGTTGGCCCTTGATGGCCAATCAGTATGGAGTTGGCCCTTGATGGCCAATCAGTATGGAGTTGGCCCTTGATGGCCAATCAGTATGGAGTTGGCCCTTGATGGCCAATCAGTATGGAGTTGGCCCTTGATGGCCAATCAGTATGGAGTTGGCCCTTGATGGCCAATCAGTATGGAGTTGGCCCTTGGTGGCCATCAGTATGGAGTTGGCCCTTGATGGCCATAAGTATGGAGTTGGCCCTTGATGGCCATAAGTATGGAGTTGGCCCTTGATGGCCATAAGTATGGAGTTGGCCCTTGATGGCCAATCAGTATGGAGTTGGCCCTTGATGGCCAATCAGTATGGAGTTGGCCCTTGGTGGCCATCAGTATGGAGTTGGCCCTTGGTGGCCATCAGTATGGAGTTGGCCCTTGGTGGCCATCAGCATGGAGTTGGCCCTTGGTGGCCATCAGCATGGAGTTGGCCCTTGGTGGCCATCAGCATGGAGTTGGCCCTTGGTGGCCATTCAACATGGCTTTTAAACCCAGAAGTACCTCCCCCATACAGTTAGAAAACACCTAGGGGAAGATTTATTATTTCATGTAATGTTTATTATTTATTTTTTACTAGTAATGGCGGCGATCTGCAATTTTTAGCGGGACTACGACATTGTGGTGGCCAGATCGGACCCCTAACTGATATTTTTGACACTTTTGGGGGGACTAGTGACATTGCTACAGTAATCAGTGCTAAAAATATGCACTGTTACTATAATAATGACACTGGCAGGGAAGGGAGTTAATCCGGGCTGATCAAAAGGTTAAGTGTGAGCCTAGGAGGTGCTTTCTAATTGTATGGGGGATGGGCTTGTGAAATGAACACGGAGACCTGTGATCCTAAATAGAAGGATCACAGGAGCTCTGTGATCATTCCAGAGAGTACAACGATCTGCTCTGTTTACAACAGCAGACCGCCATTCTCTCTCGAGGGAGCGATCGCGGGTGGGCGCGCACTTTCAGCAGTGTGACGTGCCCCCAGGAGCGCTCCGATGTTCCCATACGTCGGTTCGCCCAGTATGTCTGCGGCAGGCAGTCGGCAAGTGGTTAAATGGATCTACCGCAGGGGTCTCCAAACTGCGGCCCATGGGGCCAGATGCGGCCATTTGCTTTATCTGGCTCTTGGGGCACTATTTCATCCACCGACACCAATGAAGGGGCACAATTCCTCCTAATGACACCAGCAATTAGACCGAATGACACCGCGGCGATGAGGCACAATTCCTCCTACAAACGCCAAAAATGGGGCATTGGTCTTCCCCCGATTATGTTGAGACCTTTTCTACTCCCAATGGCCACAGTCCGCCCCCCCCCCCCCCCCCTCCCCGTAAGCAGAAAACTGGCCCTTTGCGTAGGAAGTTTGGAGAACCCGATCTCCTGTATAAATGATATGATCCATGTACACCACACCAGAAAAATGTTCAGTTCTGTTTTTTATATGAGGAAGTAAATTGATACATTGTTGTTTTTTTTTCCCCTTTCTGTGTATAAACATGTCACAAAGATCCAGTTATTTCTTTGTTCTTTTGTATCTTTATTGTCTTCTTGGGGATATGAAATGTGAAGAGATAAATATTCCCTTGGGCTTTCTTTTCTGATCTTTAATTTTATAACATTCTCGCTCTGGGAAGGCATTTGGAGTGTGTGGGAATTTGTTTCCAATCCGGAGGTCACAAAGCTTAGGTTTACACAGTGCCGGTGATCGCTTTTCAGAGGGCGGTAAAATAGTGTCTTCCAGACGTTTAGGTGTCAATGTTGCGGTCTCCTAAATTTTTTATTTAGCTGAGCGACAATTTGACATAGACCTAAAGCTGGCTATACACGAGTGGAATGTCATTTAAATGTTCCTTTTTAGGAATATTTGTTCGATTTTCTCATCATTAGTGGGGTCAAATACAACTTTCATTTTCTCGAATGAAAAAATTTCTAACAGCGTAGGTCAAATACATAAAATAGTGCCGCGCAATCAATGTGCTCCAAAAAAATATATGGGTATAAATACGTAAATTTATATGTGAAACTTGGATAATTAATTGTAAGTGATAAAACCTATGTGAATTATAAATGACTAAAAATAAATATAATTAATTATTTATAATTCACATTGTTATTATATCACTTACAATTTATTATCCAGGTTTAAAATATATTTTACGTACTTATACATATATATATATATATATATATATATATATATATATATATATATATATATATATATATATATATATATATATATATACGCAATCAAAGTGCTCCAAAAAAAAAAAAATATATATATATATATATATATATATATATATATATATATATATATATATATATATATATATATATATATATATATATATATATATATATATTTTTTTTTTTTTTTGGAGCACTTTGATTGCGTGCCACTATTTTATCTATTTATTTGACCTACACCTATGGGAGAGCGCTGCACTCCCTGCAATCCCTAAAAAAGTGCCTGATTTTGTTTGCTCGCAGGAACATCTTTATTTAAATTTCTAACAGCGAATTTGTTTTTTGTCAGGAGATTACATTCATATCAAAATCAAATGTTACGCACCAAAAAAATAAAAAAAGTGAAGTGCTTTTGAACGACAATTATCCAGTCATTGATTGTACAAAGAATTCTCCAAAGTATTCAATCGAATGTGATAAAGTCTACAAGTGTATATAGCCATCTTAACCATTAGCTGACTGCCCGCCGCAGATATAGTGCAGCAGGCTGGCTCATCTACGCCAACCGCCGTACCTTTACAATGGTACGCAGGAGCACTCCTGGGGGCGCACTTGCGCCCTCATCAGCCAGCGGAGAGGTTGATTCATGGGGCCGACGGCTACGGTTGCCGCCGGGCACCCACGATCGCTCCGCGTGAAGAGAGAACGGCGGTCTGCTGTTGTAAACACAGCTGACCGTTGTTCTCTCAGGAATTAGCACAGAGTGCCTGTGATCTTCCTATTTAGGATCCCAGGTCTCTGTGTTGACTCCACAAGCCCACCCCCCTCACAGTTAGAAAACACCTCCTAGGCTCACACTTAACCCTTTGATCGCCCCTGAGTTAACCCCTTCCCTGCCAGTGTCCTTAGTACAGTAACAGTGCATATTTTTAGCACTGATTACTGTAGTAATGTCACTGGTCCCCCCCAAAAGTGTCAAAAATGGCAGTTGGGGGTCCGATCTGTCCGCCGCAATGCCGCAGTCCTGCTAAAAATCGCAGATCGCCGCCATTACTAGTAAAAAAAAAAAAAAATAAAAAAAATTACAAATCTTTCCTCTAGTTTGTAGACACGATAACTTTTTTTGCGCGGATCAATTAAAATACGCTTATTGCTTTTTTTTTTTTTTTTTACCATAAATATGTAGCAGAATACAAATTGGCCTAAAAGCATGACAAATTTAGATTTTTATAATTTTTTGTTTTTTGGAATGTTTTATATAGCAGAAAGTGAAAAATATTGTTTGTTTGTTTTTTTTTCCAGAATTCTCGCTCTTTTTTTTGTTTATAGCACAAAAAATAAAAATCGCAGAGGTGATCAAATACCACCAAAAGAAAGCTCTATTTGTGGGAAAAAAAGGACATCGATTTTATTTGGGTACAGCGTCGCACAACCGCGCAATTGTTCCTTAAAGTAACGCAGTGCTGAATCGCAAAAAATGGCCTGGTCATTAAGGGAGCAAATCCTTCCGGTCCAGAAGTGGTTAAGGTGCCACAACTGTTAGCTAAGCATTTTGATTGCGGTTGTGGCGCAACCCTATTCATTTCAATGGGCGAAGTTTGACAAGCGGTGCTGCCGGTCAACTCAGTAGGCCAAGTGAAGCAAAGCATGGTGGCAGTGCCGTATATACGATCCCCTCTCGTGTTGTTAGGCTTCAGTGGGCGGTTGGATGGTAGGGAAAATGCAGCCGAATCGCTAGATTTTACCGTCTTTCTGAATGAGGTCGTACTATTGTTGGAGGAGAACTAACTGATTCGCGATTGGCGTTCCAATTCATCCCAAAGGCAGAGATGTTGTTAGAAATCACAGGGCCCCGTACAGCCTAGCTGACAGGAACAGTGAACCATGCCGAACAGACAGCTCCAGCCACATAAACAAATTACTCATCCATGCAACCACCAGAATACCTGCAAGAATGAGCCCTTATTTCAATTTGTTTATTTTTTACAATTTTATTTTCTTGATTTTATTATTATTTTTTTTTTTTTTTAACATTTTTTATCAGCCCTGTGCTGGTTAGTGTAATATCAGGGCTCCAAACAGACACTCAACATCTCCATTTGGAGAAAGAGATTGAGGACACAGATTCCTCAATCCTACCTCAGCTGCAGAGTTCATTCACAAACTGAAGGAGGGAGGGGCCACAAGGGGATCGGTTCCTGTAATTGTACCCACCCCTGGGCCCTCCTGTTATGGGGCCTAGGCCCTGTGCAGGAGGGCAGGTGCTACCCCCTTATAAGGGGCCCTGCTCAGCAGTGCAGGGACAAGGCCATCCAGCACCCAGGGCAAAGATGCCAAACTGCGCCCCCCCCCCCTTCCCTTAGAATTCAGGTCAGGGCACCCACATCCCTGCAATAAACCATTGCGCCCAGGGCAGCATACTCTGCTGCCCACCCCTTGTACTGGCCCTGCTGCCCAGAGGTGTTGGATATGGGGGCACCCACATCCCTGCAATAAACCATTGCACCCAGGGCAGCAGTTCCTCCTGCCCACCCCTTGTACCGGCCCGGCTGCCCAGATGTGCTGGATATGGGGGCGCCCACATCCCTGCAATAAACCATTGCGCCCAGGGCAGCAGACCCTCCTGCCCACCCCTTGTACCGGCCCTGCTGCCAAGAGGTGTTGGATATGGGGGCGCCCACATCCTTGCAATAAACCATTGCGCCCAAGGCAGCATTCCCCCCTGCCCACCCCTTTTACCTTCCCTGCTGCCCAGATGTGTTGGATATGGGGGCGCCCACATCCCTGCAATAAAGCAATGTGCCCAGGGCAGCCCTCCCTCCTGCCCACCCCTTGTACCGGCCCTGCTGCCCAGAGCTGTTGGATATGGGGGCGCCCACATTCCTGCAATAAACCATTGCGCCCAGGGCAGCCGCCCTCCTGCCCACCTCTTGTACCGGCCCTGCTGCCCAGAGGTGTTTGATATGGGGGTGCCCACATCCCTGCAATAAACCATTGCGCCCAGGGCAGCAGATCCTCCTGCCCACCCCTTGTACCGGCCCTGCTGCCCAGAGGTGTTGGATATGGACCTTTTCCTCGAAGCATGTTTTTTTTTCCTCTTAATTTCCGTATTTTTGCCGTATTTATGTAAATATGACATTGACAGGCTTTGATGAATTGGAGGTAAAGCCGGCGATAGAAATGAGCGGCGTGGAAAGCGAGTATTTTGCAGATCTTTTCAGCTAAGCCCCCTAGAGTTTGAACGCCATGACCGCGCCTCTTGTATACGGGGCCCGCAGAGCCCGGCGCAGCCTTCATTATTTGCAGGGATTTGTAGAAGGGGGGAAACGTGTCCTTTTGAGATTCTTTTTGTTTGCTGTGAGCGCGGCTTGAATGAGCGGCGGGATGTGAAGGGTTGTGTCACTGAATGACTTGCCAACCCAACAATCTCCTCTTAATTCTTGTGAAGTGTGACAGGGAGGTGCCGTGCGCCCGGCGCCCATTGTGGCTCCTCATTTACAGCGGGGTCAGGGTCATACCACTCGTAAAAAAACACAAGAAGACCGCTTTACAACATCCCATACACAATGCCAGCGCCGTGTGCGCCAGCCGGCGCCTCTCTATCACTGTCATTAATTGTCAAACCCCCAACTTTTTATAGACAGACATTACATTTGAACACTTTAAAGAGGACCTTTCAGTTATTTTACAAGTCTGAATGAGTGTTTGATGTGTCACAAGATGGAACCGAATCATTTTTCAGAAGAGCGCCGCCTTTTATCATTAAAAAGCCGTCCTTGAGCACCAGTCAGTGACTTTGCCTAGGCTGAGATGATGTCATCAGTCTGCTGCAGGCAGGAGGAAGCATTTCCTCAGTTTCCTCTTCTCAGCAATTAGACTGCAACATTGAAACTTTTTTTTTAGAAGGAGGAGGAAGCATTTTCTCACTCTCCCCTCCCCCAGAGATCAGACTGTACATTGAAACTTTGTAGAAGGAGGAGGAAACATTTCCTTTGTCTCCTCCCCCCAGAGATCAGACTGCAACATTGTAACTTTGTAGAAGGAGGAGGAAGCATTCCCTCAGTCTCCTCTCCCACAGAGATCAGATTGTAACTTTGTAGGAGAACTAAGCATTTCTTCAGTCTCCTCTCCCCCAGAGATTAGACTGTACATTGTAACTTTGTAGAAGGAGGGGGAAGCATTTCCTCAGTCTGCTTTCCCCCAGGGATCATACTGCAACATTGTAACTTTGTAGGAGCAGGAGGCATTTCCTCAGTCTCCACTCCCACAGAGATCCGATTGCAACATTGTAACTTTGTTGAAGGAGGAGGAAGCATTTTCTCAGTCTCCTCTCCCCTGGAGCACAGACTGCAACATTGTAACTTTGTAGGAGCAGGAGGCTTCTTTCCTCCAGAGATCAGACTGTACATTGTAACTTTATAGCAGATCAAAAGGTGAGGGGCAGCAGGGCCTGGTCTATGTCAGGATTTTGGGAGCATAAACTGCACGGGTACCAGGATGTAAGTGATTGTGTTATCTCTGATCTTGGCCCAGGAAGTAGGTGGTGATCCTGGATGATGCTATAACAAACATGGCACTGTCCTGGCAAAAAGGAACCCGATAAAGGAATTGTCAGTGGAAGTCCTGTGATACATGCTATAAGAGTTGGAGACTGGGGACATGGTATAGGGATTATTGTCAGTGGAAGTCCTGTGATACTTTCTATAGGAGTTGGAGACTGGGGACATGGTATAGGGATTATTGTCAGTGGAAGTCCTGTGATACTTTCTATAGGAGTTGGAGACTGGGGACATGGTATAGGGATTATTGTCAGAGGAAGTCCTGTGATACATGCTATAAGAGTTGGAGACTGGGGACATGGTATAGGATTATTGTCAGTGGAAGTCCTGTGATACATGCTATAGGAGTTGGAGACTGGGGACATGGTATAGGAGTTGTTGGAGACTGAGGACATGGTATAGGGATTATTGTCAGTGGAAGTCCTGTGATACTTTCTATAGGAGTTGGAGACTGGGGACATGCTATAGGGATTATTGTCAGAGGAAGTCCTGTGATACATGCTATAAGAGTTGGAGACTGGGGACATGGTATAGGGATTATTGTCAGTGGAAGTCCTGTGATACTTTCTATAGGAGTTGGAGACTGGGGACATGCTATAGGAGTTGTTGGAGACTGAGGACATGCTATAGGGATTATTGTCAGTGGAAGTCCTGTGATACATGCTATAGTAGTCTGAGACTGGGGACATGCTATAGGGATTATTGTCAGTGGAAGTCCTGTGATACATGCTATAGTAGTCTGAGACTGGGGACATGGTATAGGGATTATTGTCAGTGGAAGTCCTGTGATACATGCTATAAGAGTTGGAGACTGGGGACATGGTATAGGGATTATTGTCAGTGGAAGTCCTGTGATACTTTCTATAGGAGTTGGAGACTGAGGACATGGTATAGGGATTATTGTCAGTGGAAGTCCTGTGATCGCTGTGAGAAGTAATACATTCCTGGAAATGTTGCATTAACTCATTACTAAGCATGGATAATTTTGAATGCCTTCTTCAGTAGAGTATCTGATTCAGTGCCGCACTTTGTATAACAATTGCTGATCTCTTTCTTTCTGTTTCTTCTGCAGCACATCGGTCCCTCCCCTCTGGCCAGGAAGCGGCTTCTTCAAGAAGAATGGTGCGCTACTCCAGGGTAAGTCGCCATCGATGCCTCTGCTTGTCCTTTTATTTCTGTTCCTCAGGGCGGAGCCCATGTCTCTGCTAATGGCGGATCCCTCTGGGAGCGCAATGTCAGTATACAATGGTCTGCAGTGCTGGTCAACTTTCTACTTATAGAGGGCCTCAAGTGTGGCCTCATCAAATGGCCACATGGCATGTTCTGTAAATGTAATGCTATAGAAAGCTGTCAGAGACTGAACATATTTTATAGGGAATATTAGAGACTGAGGACATGCTATAGGAGGAGTTGAAGGCTAGGGACATGCTATAGGAGTCGTCGGAGACTGGGGACATGCTATAGGAGTCATTGGAGACGACGGACATTGTATAGAAGTTGTAGACGACTGAGGATGTGCTAAAAGAGATGTTGGAGACTGGGGATGTGCTAGAAGAGATGTTTGAGACTGGGGATGTTCAATAGGAGTTACTGGAGACTGGGCACCTTCTATAGGAGTCGTCGGAGACTGGGGACATGCTATAGAGGTTTTAGATGACTGAGGATGTGCTAGAGGAGGTGTTGGAGATGGGGTACATGCTGTAGGAGTTGTTGAAGACTGGGACATGCTATAGAAGTTGTAGACAACAGGATGTGCTAGAGGAGATGTGTTGTTGTTTGAGATGGGGACATGCTATGGCAGTTGTTGGAGACGGGGGGACATGCTATAGAAGTTGTAGATGATTGAGGATGTGCTAGAGGAGGTGTTGGAGACTGGGGATGTGCTATAGAAGATTTTGGAGACTGGGGACATGCTATAGGATTTGTTGGAGACTGGGGACATACTATAGGAGTTGTTGGAGACTGGGGACATGCTATAGGAGTTGTTGGAGACTGGGGACATGCTATAGGAGTTGTAGACGACTGAGAATGTGCTAGAGGAGGTTTTAGAGATAGGGGATGTGTTATAGGTGTTCTAGACGACTGAGGATGTGTTCTAGGAGTTGTTGGAGACTGAGGATGTGTGCTATAGCAGTTGTTGGAGACTTAGGACATGCTATAGGAGTTGTTGGAGGC
This sequence comes from Pelophylax lessonae, assembly GCF_965119305.1. NCBI lineage: Eukaryota > Metazoa > Chordata > Amphibia > Anura > Ranidae > Pelophylax > Pelophylax lessonae. The sequence goes on along the minus strand of NC_138780.1, from coordinate 189,589,674 downwards.
TTAGGATGTGCTATAGCAGTTGTTGGAGATATGGTATAGCAGTTGTTGGAGACTGGGGACATGCTATAGGAGTTGTTGGAGGCTGAGGACATGCTATAACAGTTGTTGGAGACTGGGGACATGCTATAGGAGTTGTTGGAGACTGGGGACATGCTATAGGAGTTGTTGGAGGCTGAGGACATGCTATAACAGTTGTTGGAGACTGAGGACATGCTATAGGAGTTGTTGGAGACTGAGGACATGGTATAGGAGTTGTTGGAGACTGAGGACATGGTATAGGAGTTGTTGGAGGCTGAGGATGTGCTATAGGAGTTGTTGGAGGCTGAGGATGTGCTATAGCAGTTGTTGGAGACTGGGGACATGGTATAGGAGTTGTTGGAGACTCAGGACATGGTATAGGAGTCATTGGAGACTGGGGACATGCTTTATGAATTGTAGAAGTCTGAGGACATGCTTAAGGAGACAAATATTGTAGACACATTATGTGAGACTGTCAGAGTTCACTCAGAGATACAGATTCCTGTCTGCAGAAACGGTTTGCTAGGTGAAATTGCTACATTGTTGTTATCTTCCTATGCAGTATGATGATTATTTTGAGTTGAGCTGATTGGATTGAAATGCAGCCATGTGCGGATGGAGGGGAGATCTGTGTGGTCGGCGCCCCCTGTGGTGTGTAAATTTAGGCGCTGTGCATTGTGCCGTCGGTGGTGAGTGACGAGATTCGGCTTTTTTTTTATGGTCCTCCTCGGGGGCAGTCCAAAGTTTCTGATAGAAATGTTCCATTGGTGGTCGGTGAACCTTTTATTCTGCAACGTAAGACATGGACAGAGCCTAAAACACATATTCATAGGCATGAAAACGGGTCAAAGTGCGGGCAGAATTGTCATTAATAAACGCAGAATACCCGCGATCCGGCATTCGTCCCACACTGGGTACAACGTTAACCCTTGTCCAGCACGATTCAGCTTGCTGTAGACTTTGACTGTATGCAGGCAGCAGGGCTGTACGCTGCTCCTGCACTCCACCGCTGTACTGCACCCGCAAGGACCAGACCTGTGCAAGGGGCCCAGGATGGGCAACCCAAAAGGTGGCCATAAAAAGTTCGGCCAATTCCTGCCGGCCTGGCAGATATTTGAGCAGTGTATGGCCCCGCCAGCAACTTTCCCTTCAAAAAAACTTGATTCAGAACTAAACTTTTGTGGAAGGAGTCTTTTCGAAAATTGCCGTCTAAGCAGCGCCTGCATCCCATAATGATTCCTGGGATCCGGTGATCCCCGAGGTCTCTCCCCCGTGGCTGGATGAATTTGTTGTTTGTTACACAGTTCAATGTCTTGTAATACACGGAGAGGGAAGGAAGTGGTGAAATCCGCTGTTGGCAAAGTCATGGGAAGTGATATATTTACTACAAGAAAGCTCAGATCTTCCCTGCAATGCTTTGTTATTATTAGTGATCAGATGAGTCGCATGATCAGCGATTATTTGTAGAGTCTGCTCCCGCCCTTAAAGTTGAATTTTAGCTTTCCTGTCACTTTAAATGGTTAGTTTTAGCCAAGTTGGCCGAAATTAGCTATTTAAAGTGGTTGGAAAGCTGGAATTCTACTTTAGGGCCAGTTCACACCATAAATCGCACAGGAATGTGCTGTGTGTTCCTGTGCGAGTCACATGCTATCTGGGTGCAGTGCAGAATGGGCCGAAATCACACCATACCGCTGCAAAATTAGTGCATGCAAAACGCACAGCTATCGGCAGTTGCGGGACAAGATCATTCAGTGCCCAGGGCAAAGATGGAAAATTGCGCCCCCCCCCCCCCCTTTCATTATGTGTGAGCTTATGAGCAGGAGGGGGAGAGAGCACAGCCTGCACCTCCTCCCGCCTCTCTCCTCCTCTCCTTGCTGCTTCCAGCAGTGCAGAATGGGCCGAAATTGCACCAGACCGCAGCAAAAGTAGTGCATGCACTACTTTAAAAAAACACACAGCTGTCGGCAGTGTCGGGACAAGACCATCCAGTTCCCAGGGCAAAGATGTAAAATTCGGCCCCCCCCCCCCCATCCTTTCATTATGTGTGAGCTTATGAGGAGGAGGGGGAGAGAGCACAGCCTGCACCTCCTCCCGCCTCTCTCCTCCTCTCCTTGCCGCTTCCAGCAGTGCAGAATGGGCCAAAATCACGCCAGACCACAGCAAATGTAGCACATGCACCACTTTAAGAAACGCACAGCAGCCGGCAGAGCCGGGACAAGATCATTCAGTGCCCAGGGCAAAGATGGAAAATTGCCCCCCCCCCTTTCATTATGTGTGAGCCTATGAGGAGAAGGGGGAGAGAGCACAGCCTGCACCTCCTCCCACTTCTCTCCTCGCTGCTCCCACCAGTGCAGAATGGGCCAAAATCGCGCCAGACCGCAGCAAAAGTAGTGCATGCACTACTTTCAAAAACGCACAGCAGTCGGCAGTGCCGGGACAAGATCATCCAGTGCCCAGGGTAAAGATGGAAAATCCCCCCTCCCCCTTCTTTCATTATGTGTGAGCTTATGAGGAGGAGGGGGAGAGAGCACAGCCTGCACCTCCTCCCATCTCTCTCCTTGCCACTTCCAGCAGTGCAGAATGGATCGAAATGGCACCAGACTGCAGCAAAAGAAGTGCATGCACTACTTTAAAAAACGCACAGCTGTCGGCAGTGCCGGGACAAGATCGCCCAGGGCAAAGATGGAAAACTGTGCCCCCCCCCTTTTCATTAGGTGTGAGCTTATGAGGAGAAGGGGGAGAGAGCACAGCCTGCACCTCCTCCCGCCTCTCTCCTCCTCTCCTTGCCGCTTCCAGCACTGGGCTGACAGAAGTAGTGATGCCACTGTCACTACTCCTATAAGTCTTGTAGTAGAAGGAACTTGCGGCGCCTCCCATCCCTACAATACATGCTGCACCCAGGGCAGCCGTCCCATCTGCCTACCCCTTGTCCTGGTCTCGGCTATCAGATTGCACGATACTACTGTACCATGCGATCCGGCGCAGGCAAACGCACTGCATTTTCAACCTGTGTTTGCAGTGTCATTAAGTTATCAGTGACACCTGCTGCAGATTGCAACTACAGTGCGATTAGAATGTGGCGTGAGAAACACGCACAGAACGTGGGTTTCCTGCAGCACGTTCTGGTGTGAACCGGCCCTTAAAGTTTCCCTGCCATATTGGACACCATTGAGGCTGGGTTCACACATATGCAGCCGCGGTTTCCACGCGACAGTCTGGTTCAGTTCTGTTTACGAGTTCAGGTGCGATTCAGATGCAAATTTTCACCTGAATTTGCACTTGAACCAGACCCAGAATCGCACAGGACTCATTTTAAAACCGCACCGCACATGTGTGAACCGGCTCCATTGAAAGCCGGTCTGATTTGCATATTTTGCAAATTGGATGCGGTTAAAAATGCATCCAATTTGCATATATGTGAAGCGAGTCTGATAGAAAGTCTAGCATGGCAGCAGTTACCTCCACCCATTGGAGTGAATTGGTTGGCCTATGTGTGACACGCAAAATCCCGAGTGCGAATGTGCGTGTGAAGAGTAAATGGAGCCCTGTTCACATCCAAGCGACTCTCCTGGGTTGTACACTTTTTGGCGCAGCAACATTAATTCAAACGATCCTCCCTCTGCTCCAAAAAAATGCGTCAGCGAAGCTCTTGTATAAAATTTTGACCCTGAGCCAAGTGCGATTTCCGCATGCGTTGTCACACGACGAAATGTGCGACTGCTCCCCGCATTTGGGGTGCTGTTTAGAAATAGTGGGCACTGCAAGCACGTTGCGTGTTTTTCTTGCGTTAGCGGAAATGCATGTTTCTGCCCGTGTTTCCACTAAACCCCGATGTGAATGGGATCGAACAACCGCCGTCTTCCCCTGATAACAGCGATCCGTGCCAGTTCACACTTCAGTGATGTCAGACATCGCATGTGATTCGGAGCGCACTGCAAACCACATGTGATGTCGTTGCGAATTCAGCCTTACAGATTGGTCCGAATGCATTGCAAATTTAGCCATATAAAGTCACACAGGACCCCCTTTTTTTTTTTTTTGGTCCACACCAGAATCGGACTGCGCTATGCAAACTGATCTGGGTGTGTCATTAACTTTTTATTGACACCCCCCAGCGATTCGCATATGGCAGTGTGAACTGCCTGAGAGTTGAATGCGATGTGGGAATCCACAGTGGATTCGCAGGGTTCCCGCATATATGTGAACCGCTACTCGGTTAGCTGGCATAAGAACGCTCCAACCTTAAAAACCGGCAACTTTGTTATTGTTTGAAACATTGTATCTCCTGTAGATTTATTGTTTCCTTTTCTAAAATGTTTATAAACAGATCCTCTTGAGGCTACGTTCACATGTGGGCATAGCGGATCACGGGTAGAATCACCATGATTCTGCCCGCCATCCGGAATCCTTGCAAATCGTGGGATGCCTGTGCGATGCCCGTGATTTGCAAAGGCACCCCACGATTTCCGCCTGCCGAATCGCGGTAACATCGCGCAAACAGAATCACGGGACGCATGATGCACAAAAGAAGCTCCTGTACCTTTTTGGGGGTCATGCGTCTCGCGATTCTGTTTGCGCGATGTTACCATGATTCGGCAGGCGGAAATCGTGGCAGAATCGCACAGCGTTTGGGGTGCCTTTGCAAATCGTGGGCATCGCACAGGCGTCCCGCGATTTGCAAGGATTCCAGGTCGCGGGCAGAATCGCGGTGATTCTGCCCACGATCCGCTATGTCCACATGTGAACGTAGCCTTAGTCTTTAAGGGGTTAAACTGCCCTCACTCAGACGTTCATTCCTTTGATCTAAAAGAAGGAAATGATACATTGTAAAACATTGCGCCCACATGTGAATGTAGCCTTATCCTCCTCTGTTTTCATTCAATCGCTTTTAGTCCCGGTTCACACCTATGCGATGCGGGAACCCTGCAAATCCACTGTGGATTCCCGCATCGCACTCAACTCGCAGGCAGTTCACACTGCCATATGCGAATTGCTGGGGGTGTCAATGCAAAGTTAATGACACCCCCCCCAGATCAGTTCGCATATCGCAGTGTGAACTGTCAGTTCAGAAATGAATTGGATCGCATAGGTGTGAACACCCATGCGATCCGATTCTGGTGCGGACCCAAAAAAGGGTCCTGTGCGACTTTGGACCAAATGTGATGCAAATTCAGCCATACAGACTGTAAGGCTGAATTCGTAACGCACAGACATTGCATGCGATTTTTAGAGCATTGCACTCCGAATCACATGCGATGTCTGACATATGTGAACCGGCACTTAGGTTGCGGGAAACACTAAGTGCCAGTTCACATATCTGCAATGACAGACATCGCATGTGATTCGGAGCGCACTGGTCTGAAAATCACATGCGATGTCTGTGCAATATGAATTCAGCCATACAGGTTGTATGTCTGAATTCGCATCACATTTGGTCCAAAGTCGCACAGGACCCTTTTTTCGGTCTGCACCAGAATTGGATCACATGGGTGTTCACACCTATGCAATGCGATTCATGTCCGACCTGACAGTTCACACTGCGATATGCAAACTGATCTGGGAGTGTCGTTAACTTTGTATTGACACCCCCAGTGATTCGCATATGGCAGTGTGAACTGCCTGCGAGTTGAGTGCTATGCGGGAACCCGCAGTGGATTCACAGGGTTCCTGCATCGCATATGTTTGAGCCGGGACTAAGTGTAATTTCTGTCTGCCTCCTTCCTCTATCAGCATGAATCATGTCTGACAAGTTTTCCTGACACCAAGAGGAAAAATGGTGACAGGGGAGTAACCGCCAGCAGATCTGCAGTCTCAGCTCTATTCCTGTGTGCTGTGTGAAGGGGGTGTGTCCCTTCAAACCAATCAGCTCTCAGAGCTCTCCTCCCTGAGCTCTGCAGCCTGTACTTTCAGCTCTCCACCCCCCCTTCTTTCTGAAAGCTCAGACAAGCTGTATAAATTCTGGGCTTTGCATGGGTGTAGAGAAAAGATCTCCATAGATAAACAGGTACAACTTATGTAGGAGGATTTGTTTCATCTCTGACACCCCTGAATATCACCTGAAACCAGTTACTTCACTGGGTATATCCACTGTACGGTTGAGACCTGAGCGCCTGTCGCTACCTTTTCCACCTCTTGGAACAATGGAGGGAGATGAAACGCCGCTTTTGTCCTCAGACTTGGGAAAAGTTTCCCGCACCCACCTTCTAACCAAACAGGCAAAAGTTTATTGGCGTAGTTTGGTTGCCGCGGTAACGGTGGGGTGTGCCTGCAAATGACGGGGTGAAGACAGACTGCTGTGTAAATGCTGGGTGTGCGTTCAAAGTCGTTATCTGCAACCCGATGCCTCCGGCAGACAAAGGAAGCCGCTCCGCCATTGGCCGCCTGTTTAACCCTTCACTGACACCGGCCACGCATCGTGCAATCACCAAACATAATCGACTTTTCTTGGGTTTTTAATAGATGATTTCATGCAATGTCACCGTACAGAGCGCAATGTCATCGTACACAGCACAATGTCACCGTACAGAGTGTAATGTCACCGTACGCAGCGCAATGTCACCGTACAGAGCGCAATGTCACCGTACAGAGCGCAATGTCACCGTACAGAGCGCAATGTCACCGTACAGAGTGTAATGTCAACGTACAGAGTGTAATGTCACCGTACGCAGCGCAATGTCACCGTACGCAGCGCAATGTCACCGTACAGAGCGCAATGTCACCGTACAGAGCGCAATGTCACCGTACGCAGCGCAATGTCACCGTACGCAGCGCAATGTCACCGTACAGAGCGCAATGTCACCGTACGCAGCGCAACGTCACCATACGCAGCGCAACGTCACCGTACACAGCGCAACGTCACCGTACGCAGCGCAATGTCACCGTACGCAGCGCAATGTCACCGTACGCAGCGCAATGTCACCGTACGCAGCGCAATGTCACCGTACGCAGCGCAATGTCACCGTACGCAGCGCAATGTCGCCGTACAGAGCGCAATGTCGCCATACACAGCGCAATGTCACCGTACACAGCGCAATGTCACCGTACACAGCGCAATGTCACCGTACACAGCGCAATGTCACTGTACACAGCGCAATGTCACCGTACACAACGTACAGAGCACAATGTCACCGTACAGAGCGCAATGTCACCGTACAGAGCGCAATGTCACCGTACAGAGCGCAATGTCACCGTACAGAGCGCAATGTAACCATACACACCGTACACAGCACAATGTCACCGTACACAGCACAATGTCACCGTACACAGCACAATGTCACCGTACACAGCACAGCGTTATTTTAGACTCAATGGGTCTCTGTGCTTCACTCTGCAATGCAGGCAGATCATGGCTGATGGGAGGGGCCAGCAGGGGGCTGTACATGGCTTTCTGAAAACATCACAGCACCCTCCCTCAGTACTCATCTGAAGTCCTGATGCAAGCAGTGGGAGGAGTTATGCAAATATCTCAATGTCCCGATCAGTGGGTGTCAGTCGGGAGGAGTGGGTTTTCCTAGGCAGACTGCATGTGCATTCCAATTGCATGTGTGATGCTGACCTTCCAAGTTTGAAGAACTGAAATGGGCGAGTCTGGGACAGTCAGGCTGGGGAGCAAAGGAATAAGTGACACCGGACGTCCTCCAGCCAGGAAATGAGGCGGGGCTCTATCTGACTTGCTGCAGCTTCTAATGCACATTATGAGAAGCTCACAGTGTGCAGTGAAATCAGAGGAAGATATTTCAGTCCAGGAGAGGAGCCGGTACTAATGTGCAGCACTGGAGGGAAGGCCGGAGGTCGGCTGAGGGGAGTCTGTGCAGCACTGCATGGAAGGCCGGAGGTCGGCTCAGGGGAGTCTGTGCAGCACTGGAGAGAAGGCCGGAGGTCGGCTCGGGGATCTGTGCAGCACTGGAGGGAAGGCCGGAGGTCGGCTGAGGGGAGTCTGTGCAGCACTGTAGGGAAGGCCGGAGGTCAGCTGAGGGGAGTCTGTGCAGCACTGTAGGGAAGGCCGGAGGTCAGCTGAGGGGAGTCTGTGCAGCACTGGAGGGAAGGCCGGAGGTCGGCTGATGGGAGTCTGTGCAGCACTGGAGGGAAGGCCGGAGGTCGGCTGAGGGGAGTCTGTGCAGCACTGGAGGGAAGGCCGGAGGTCGGCTGAGGGGAGTCTGTGCAGCACTGGAGGGAAGGCCGGAGGTCGGCTGAGGGGAGTCTGTGCAGCACTGCATGGAAGGCCGGAGGTCGGCTCAGGGGAGTCTGTGCAGCACTGGAGAGAAGGCCGGAGGTCGGCTCGGGGGTCTGTGCAGCACTGGAGGGAAGGCCGGAGGTCGGCTGAGGGGAGTCTGTGCAGCACTGGAGGGAAGGCCGGAGGTCGGCTGAGGGGAGTCTGTGCAGCACTGGAGGGAAGGCCGGAGGTCGGCTGAGGGGAGTCTGTGCAGCACTGTAGGGAAGGCCGGAGGTCAGCTGAGGGGAGTCTGTGCAGCACTGTAGGGAAGGCCGGAGGTCAGCTGAGGGGAGTCTGTGCAGCACTGGAGGGAAGGCCGGAGGTCGGCTGATGGGAGTCTGTGCAGCACTGGAGGGAAGGCCGGAGGTCGGCTGAGGGGAGTCTGTGCAGCACTGGAGGGACGGCCGGAGGTCGGCTGAGGGGAGTCTGTGCAGCACTGGAGGGAAGGCCGGAGGTCGGCTGAGGGGAGTCTGTGCAGCACTGCATGGAAGGCCGGAGGTCGGCTCAGGGGAGTCTGTGCAGCACTGGAGAGAAGGCCGGAGGTCGGCTCAGGGGAGTCTGTGCAGCACTGGAGGGAAGGCCGGAGGTCGGCTGAGGGGAGTCTGTGCAGCACTGGAGGGAAGGCCGGAGGCCGGCTGAGGGGAGTCTGTGCAGCACTGGAGGGAAGGCCGGAGGTTGGCTGAGGGGAGTCTGTGCAGCACTGGAGGGAAGGCCGGAGGCCGGCTGAGGGGAGTCTGTGCAGCACTGGAGGGAGGGCCGGAGGTCGGCTGATGGGAGTCTGTGCAGCACTGGATGGAAGGCCGGAGGTCGGCTCGGGGGTCTGTGCAGCACTGGAGGGAAGGCCGGAGGTCGGCTGAGGGGAGTCTGTGCAGCACTGGAGGGAAGGCCGGAGGTCGGCTGAGGGGAGTCTGTGCAGCACTGGATGGAAGGCCGGAGTTCGGCTCAGGGGAGTCTGTGCAGCACTGGAGGGGAGGCCGGCTGAGGGGAGTCTGTGCAGCACTGGAGGGGAGGCCGGCTGAGGGGAGTCTGTGCAGCACTGGAGGGAAGGCCGGAGGTCGGCTCAGGGGAGTCTGTGCAGCACTGGAGGGAAGGCCGGAGGTCGGCTGAGGGGAGTCTGTGCAGCACTGGAGGGAAGGCCGGAGGTCGGCTCAGGGGAGTCTGTGCAGCACTGGAGGGAAGGCCGGAGGTCGGCTCAGGGGAGTCTGTGCAGCACTGGAGGGAAGGCTGGAGGTCGGCTCAGGGGAGTCTGTGCAGCACTGGAGGGAAGGCCGGAGGTCGGCTCAGGGGAGTCTGTGCAGCACTGGAGGGAAGGCCGGAGTTCGGCTGAGGGGAGTCTGTGCAGCACTGGAGGGAAGGCCGGAGGTCGTCTGAGGGGAGTCTGTGCAGCACTGGAGGGAAGGCCGGAGGTCGGCTGAGGGAAGTCTGTGCAGCACTGGAGAGAAGGCCGGAGGTCGGCTGAGGGGAGTCTATGCAGCACTGGAGGGAAGGCCGGAGGTCGGCTGAGGGAAGTCTGTGCAGCACTGGAGGGAAGGCCGGAGGTCGGCTGAGGGGAGTCTATGCAGCACTGGAGGGAAGGCCGGAGGTCGGCTCGGGGGTCTGTGCAGCACTGGAGGGAAGGCTGGAGGTCGGCTGAGGGGAGTCTGTGCAGCACTGGAGGGAAGGCCGGAGGTCGGCTGAGGGGAGTCTGTGCAGCACTGGATGGAAGGCCGGAGGTCCGCTGAGGGGAGTCTGTGCAGCACTGGAGGGGAGGTCGGCTGAGGGGAGTCTGTGCAGCACTGGAGGGGAGGTCGGCTGAGGGGAGTCTGTGCAGCACTGGAGGGAAGGCCGGAGGTCGGCTGAGGGGAGTCTGTGCAGCACTGGAGGGAAGGCCGGAGGTCGGCTGAGGGGAGTCTGTGCAGCACTGGAGGGAAGGCCGGAGGTCGGCTGAGGGGAGTCTGTGCAGCACTGGAGGGAAGGCCGGAGGTCGGCTCAGGGGAGTCTGTGCAGCACTGGAGGGAAGGCCGGAGGTCGGCTGAGGGGAGTCTGTGCAGCACTGGAGGGGAGGTCGGCTGAGGGGAGTCTGTGCAGCACTGGAGGGAAGGCCGGAGGTCGGCTCAGGGGAGTCTGTGCAGCACTGGAGGGAAGGCCGGAGGTCGGCTCAGGGGAGTCTGTGCAGCACTGGAGGGAAGGCTGGAGGTCGGCTCAGGGGAGTCTGTGCAGCACTGGAGGGAAGGCCGGAGGTCGGCTCAGGGGAGTCTGTGCAGCACTGGAGGGAAGGCCGGAGTTCGGCTGAGGGGAGTCTGTGCAGCACTGGAGGGAAGGCCGGAGGTCGTCTGAGGGGAGTCTGTGCAGCACTGGAGGGAAGGCCGGAGGTCGGCTGAGGGAAGTCTGTGCAGCACTGGAGAGAAGGCCGGAGGTCGGCTGAGGGGAGTCTATGCAGCACTGGAGGGAAGGCCGGAGGTCGGCTGAGGGAAGTCTGTGCAGCACTGGAGGGAAGGCCGGAGGTCGGCTGAGGGGAGTCTATGCAGCACTGGAGGGAAGGCCGGAGGTCGGCTCGGGGGTCTGTGCAGCACTGGAGGGAAGGCTGGAGGTCGGCTGAGGGGAGTCTGTGCAGCACTGGAGGGAAGGCCGGAGGTCGGCTGAGGGGAGTCTGTGCAGCACTGGATGGAAGGCCGGAGGTCCGCTGAGGGGAGTCTGTGCAGCACTGGAGGGGAGGTCGGCTGAGGGGAGTCTGTGCAGCACTGGAGGGAAGGCCGGAGGTCGGCTGAGGGGAGTCTGTGCAGCACTGGAGGGAAGGCCGGAGGTCGGCTCAGGGGAGTCTGTGCAGCACTGGAGAGAAGGCCGGAGGTCGGCTCAGGGGAGTCTGTGCAGCACTGGAGGGGAGGTCGGCTGAGGGGAGTCTGTGCAGCACTGGAGGGAAGGCCGGAGGTCGGCTGAGGGGAGTCTGTGCAGCACTGGAGGGAAGGCCGGAGGTCGGCTGAGGGGAGTCTGTGCAGCACTGGAGGGAAGGCCGGAGGTCGGCTGAGGGGAGTCTGTGCAGCACTGGAGGGAAGGCCGGAGGTCGGCTGAGGGGAGTCTGTGCAGCACTGGAGGGAAGGCCGGAGGTCGGCTGAGGGGAGTCTGTGCAGCACTGGAGGGAAGGCCGGAGGTCGGCTGAGGGGAGTCTGTGCAGCACTGGAGGGAAGGCCGGAGGTCGGCTGAGGGGAGTCTGTGCAGCACTGGATGGAAGGCCGGAGGTCCGCTGAGGGGAGTCTGTGCAGCACTGGAGGGGAGGTCGGCTGAGGGGAGTCTGTGCAGCACTGGAGAGAAGGCCGGAGGTCGGCTCAGGGGAGTCTCTCCTCTCTAAGCTGCAATTATTTAGCATTTGCATTTCCTTGTAGCGAAATCCGAAAAAAAAAAAAAAAAAAAGGCCAATGCAGCCTAATCAGTGGGGCTAATTAAATAAGCCGCCCGCCGCGTTCCGTGCGCTGGCAGAATCTGGAAGTCCCCGGGATTCCTGGCTCTGCCGCTGCTTCCCATTGAGCGGGGGTCAGGATATCGCAGAAGCCACTTGTGTTGTAGCGCGGGTCGGGGGAAGGGGGGGCGGTGTGCGTGGGGCGGCGGGGGGAATTGTTCCTGTTTGTTTAAAGAAGAGAGAGGGAAAAAAAAAGGTCAGCGGCGAGCCGCGCCGCCCGTGCCGTGCCAGGGAATTGCAAACTCTATTTTCTGCGTCCTGAAAGATTTGAACCACGGCCAAACTTCCTCGCCAGCGATCGCTCAGAATAAACGTCCCCGCTTGTGTTTTTAATTTACTTATTTAAAAGTAATGATCTCACAGCTGTTAACCAGACAGTATTACCCCAAATCAAATCCATTCATCATCATCTCCACGCCGACAGGCGTACGATGGGAGGACGGCGGGAGAGGAGGCCGCCGCGGTATGAGAGATGTATGGGGGGGGGGGGGGGTGAGTAAAGCAAATCATTGGACAGGTAGGCGTCATCTGACCCCCAGCCAATCAGTGTTCTTGGTGTTTTCTCATAAACACGTATGCTTGCGCTTGTAGAGAGTGCATGTTTAACTGAATGGAGGAAATTTACAATTTGTCCCTTTTTTGAAAATGTTTTTTATTTTTTCTTGATCACTTTTATTGCTGTCACAAGGAATGTAAATATCCCTTAATACAGTAATTGGCAGTGACAGGTGCTCTTTATGGGGGGGGTGGGGGGTCCCTCCTCTGATACTTAAAAGCATTCAGAACAAAAAAAAGATGAGAGACACCAGACCCAGCCATGGAGATGAGCTGAAGGCCGCTATCGAAGCAACCTGGGCTTCCATAACTCCTCAGCAGTGCCACAGGCTGATCGCCTCCATGCCACGCTGCATTGATGCAGTAATTCATGCAAAAGGAGCCCCGACCAGTGGCGGCTGGTGCATTGGGGGCACCCCCCCCCCCTCATCCATGTGTCCGGCCCCCTAATCTACATGCGGGGCGCCAGACGTATGGACTTCAATGGGGCTTTTTTTTTAGCCATGTGATTAAAGCAAGAGGCTCTAATAGGCTAAAAAAATGGGTGGGCTCGGGGCGCAGAGCACTGCGTCCTGAGCCCACCCAGTTGTGTGACAATAGCAAATGAAAATTCACTATTGTCACATGGATCCTCCTCCTGGCCAACAAGGAAGCGGGTCCTGAGGCCTGTTTCCCGATTGGCCAAAAGGAGAAGCCATGCCATTGGGCATGGAGTAGGGGGGAGGAGATGCAAAGATGGGGAAGAAGCTGTCGCCGTCGCCTGCTGCTGCAGATGGGTGAGTGAGCCGGGGGTCCTGTACTGTCATGCTGGGGGGGTCCTTTACTGTCATGCTGGGGGGGATCCTGTACTGTCATGCTGGGGGGGGGGGGGTTCTGTACTGTCATGCTGGGTGGGTTCTGTACTGTCATGCTGGGGGGGGGTCCTGTACTGTCATGCTGGGGGGGTCCTGTACTGTCATGCTGGGGGGGGGTCCTGTACTGTCATGCTGGGGGGGGGTCCTGTACTGTCATGCTGGGGGGGGGGGGTCCTGTACTGTCATGCTGAGGGGGTCCTGTACTGTCATGCTGGGGGGGGGCTGTACTGTCATGCTGAGGGGGTCCTGTACTGTCATGCTGGGGGGGGGGGTCCTGTACTGTCATGCTGGGGGCGTCCTGTACTGTCATGCTGGGGGGGGGGGGTCCTGTACTGTCATGACATATCATGTTATTGGTCTTATGTAGTGATCGACCAATATCGTTTTTTTTTGCCGATACCAATATTTTGGTCATCGCATATCAATATTGGTTGATATTTTCGTACATAAAAAAAATAGGTTTTTTTTGACAGGTACTCTTGTGGAGGGATCTGGGGGTCTAAAAGACACTAAATCCCTCCCCTGCACCTAAAAAGCATTCAAAACGCCAAGTTTGGCTGTTTGGCTGTTTTGAATGCTGTCATTTTTGGTGCCGAGTACCCGGAAGTGATGTCATGACATCACTTCCGGGTTTTTACATGGAGACCCGATCAGAGCCGAATGCAGGCTGGTTTGCCTGGGTCTCCCGGTGGGACAGGAGACCCGGAAGGTAGAGGGAGGGGGGGATGTCCCCCTCCCGCTCCTTGTAATGACAGCCGAGCGGCTTCTCAGCCACATCCGTTGTCATTACAAGACAGCCGACCGTCGGCTATGGACGCCGGTACCGGGGTTGATGCCTCTAGCTGCAGCCATCACTCCGATACAAGCACTTTCTTGAAATATCGGTAACCTCAGGGGCCGGATTCTGATATATCGGGGAAAGTGCAGAATGGCCCTCGATATATCGGTCGATCTCTAGACTTATGTAATATTCTAATTTTCTGAGATACTGAATTTTGGGGTGTCACTAGCTTAATTAATCATAATTAAAAGAAAGAAATGCTTGAAATATATCACTCTGTGTGTAACACCTCTATATAAAATATATGAGTTTAATTTTTTGATGATATTCTAATTGTATGAGGTGCACCTGTATATTCTCTTCAGAGTATTTAATATTGAGCAATTTATGACACTACTGCATTTATACAGTATCTCACAAAAGTGAGTACACCCCTTACATTTTTGTCAATATTTTATTATAAAATTTGCTGTCCCCTCAAAATAACTCAACACACAGCCATTAATGTCTAAACCGCTGGCAACAAAAGTGAGTACACCCCTAAGTGAAAATGTCCAAATTGGGCCTAATTAGCCATTTTCCCTCCCTGGTGTCATGTCACTCGTTAGTGTTGGAAGGTCTCAGGTGTGAATGGGGTGCAGGTGTGTTAAATTTGGTGTTATCGCTCTCACTCTCTCATACTGGTCACTGGAAGTTCAACATGGCACCTCATGGCAAAGAACTCTCTGAGGTTTCGAAAAAAAGAATTGTTGCTCTACATAAAGATTGCCTAGGCTATAAGAAGATTGCCAAGACCCTGAAACTGAGCTGCAGCACAGTGACCAAGATCATACAGTGGTTTAACAGGACAGGTTCCACTCAGAACAGGCCTCTCCATGGTAAACCAAAGAGGTTGAGTGCACGTGCTCAGCGTCATATCCAAAGGTTGTCTTTGGGAAATAGACGTATGAGTGCTGCCAGCATTGCTGCAGAGGTTGAAGGGGTGGGGGGTCAGCCTGTCAGTGCTCAGACCATACGCCACACACTGCATCAAATTGGTCTGCATGGCTGTCGTCCCAGAAGGAAGCCTCTTCTAAAGATGATGCACAAGAAAGCTCGCAAACAGTTTGCCGAAGACAAGCAGACTAAGGACATGGATTACTGGAACCATGTCCTGTGGTCTGATGAGACCAATATAAACTTATTTGGTTCAGATGGTGTCAAGCGTGTGTGGTGGCAACCAGGTGAAGAGTACAAAGACAAGTGTGTCTTGCCTACAGTCAAGCATGGTGGTGGGAGTGTCATGGTCTGGGGCTGCATGAGTGCTGCCGGCACTGAGGAGCTACAGTTCATTGAGGGAACCATGAATACCAACATGTACTGTGACATACTGAAGCAGAGCATGATCCCCTCCCTTCGGAGACTGGGCCGCAGGGCAGTATTCCAACATAACGACCCCAAACACACCTCCAAGATGACCACTGCCTTGCTAAAGAAGCTGAGGGTAAAGGTGATGGACTGGCCAAGCATCTCTCCAGACCTAAACCCTATTGAGCATCTGTGGGGCATCCTCAAACAGAATGTGGAGGAGCGCAAGGTCTCTAACATCCACCAGCTCTGTGAGGTCATCATGGAGGAGTAGAAGAGGACTCCAGTGGTAACCTGTGAAGCTCTGGTGAACTCCATGCCCAAGAGGGTTAAGGCAGTGCTGGAAAATAATGGTAGCCACACAAAATATTGACACTTTGGGTCCAGTTTGGACATTTTCACTTAAGGGTGTACTCACCTTTGTTGCCAGCGGTTTAGACATTAATGACTTTGTGTTGAGTTATTTTGAGGGGACAGTAAATTTACACTGTTAGACTCCGTTCACATTAGGTCGCTCCGACTTTGGGGGCGACCTGTGAAGTCACGTGCAGCTCGACTTCGGAGTGACTTGCAAGGACTTCACATAATGGAAGTCAATGCAAGTCGCCTCCAGGTCGCCCCGAAGTAGTACAGGACCCTTTTTCTATGTCGGAGCCACTTGTGTCGCTCCTATTTGAACCGTTCCTGTACCGAACAATAGGAGCGCGACGGACCGCGACTTGTCAGGCTGACAAGTTGCGGTCCAAGTCGTACCAGTGTGAATGCGGGCTTATACAAGCTGTACACTCACTACTTTACATTGTAGCAAAGTGTCATTTCTTCAGTGTTGTCACATGAAAAGATAGAATAAGATACCAAGCTATCCGGCCATTTGTACCAGGCGCTCCTAACCTACCCAAATCCGTATTCTGTTGGGCAGTTTCTTTGTCACAATCGGATCAATAGCAGCCTTCGCCACCAATCACAATTGAGCGTTTTCAGGCAATTTCTTTTTTTTAAATTTTTTTTTGTTCCAGGCATCTTCAGGTTGGAGTGTTCTTAGCGATGGAAAGCCTGTTACTAGTAGTAAGGGCAGGCAAAAAATCAAACGAAAGGTGCGGCATGCGCATTTCCATTTTTTAAACGCACCAATCTATAGGGTTCAAAATTGCGTAATTCTCCCCTAAAGAGTCTGATGTCCTTTCTTCAGCTTGAAGCGACAAGTCAGCTCGCCATAGGATGGCAATCTTGATGTTGTGCGATGAAGCGTTTTGGGAAACGCATTTCAAAAGACGGCGACCGGGGTCACCTTTTGCCGTGCCCTGCCTGTGGATCAACCTCCTCAAAGGAGACGTAATCTCTGGGATTAACATACATTAAACGCTGATTGGCACCCGTCCTCCGCTGACGCACGCCATCCACAAGAGGTTCTCTTTCTTTTGGCAGAAGACATCAAAGCTACCCAAAAAAAAAAAAAGTTTGTTGTCAGACAGGAAAGTCTGCGAGTGACGCAGGCGCGGCCATGTGAGCGGAGCGCTGTGACCTGCTTTGTGTTGAAGAATTCAAACATTCCCAGATGTTGGCTTCTCTTGCCTGGACATGCTGGAGGACAGACTGGTTTTCTTGTCAGCAGCCCCCCCCCCCTCCTCCCCCCACCCCAGACCTCTTCTGAAAGATGTCTGAGCTCTTATGTAAAACTTTCACCATGTTTTGTACGCCCGCTCCATGAGCCCCTCTGTGGCTGTTGGCATCTCTCAGTACAGATTCCAGCAAACTCCATGCAGATCTGGATTCACTTTTCACCTGCATGCAAGAAGTAATGCATTCCTATCACAAGCGGTATTTAAAGTTTATTCTGCTTTTATTTTGCCTTCCCTGGTTCAGCCTTCATTACATACCCTAAGAGGCAGTGATGTCATCACTGAGTCTCTGTGCTTCTCTATGCAATGCAGGCAGATCATGTCTGGTGGGAGGGGCCAGCAGGGTGCTGTACATAGCTTCCTGAAAACATCACAGCACCCTCCCTCAGTACTCGAGCCCACAGTCCTGATACAAGCAATGGGCTGGTTCTTGGGAGGAGTTATGCAAATATTACAATGCCTTGAGCTCTCAGTCCTGATGCAAGCAGTGGGCTGGCCCTTGGGAGGAGTTATGCAAATATTACAATGCCTTGATGGGTGGGCATTCCTAGGCGGGGAATTTGCATACAGATTGCATGCAAGATGCCTAGCCTCCATGTTTGAAAGAACTAAAATCCAATGAAAGGGGAGGGCTAGGCGCAGTTAGTTTGGGGAGGAAAGAGTTAAGTGATGCTGGATGTCCTCCAGCCAGAAAATGAGAGTGTATCTGACTTGGTCCTCTTGGGAGGAGTTATGCAAATATTACAATGCCTTGAGCTCTCAGTCCTGATACAAGCAGTGGGCAGGCCCTTGGGAGGAATTATGCAAATATTACAATGCCTTGATGGGTGGGCATTCCTAGGCGGGGAATTTGCATACAGATTGCATGCAAGATGCCTAGCCTCCATGTTTGAAAGAACTAAAATCCAATGAAAGGGGAGGGCTAGGCGCAGTTAGTTTGGGGAGGAAAGAGTTAAGTGATGCTGGATGTCCTCCAGCCAGAAAATGAGAGTGTATCTGACTTGGTCCTCTTGGGAGGAGTTATGCAAATATTACAATGCCTTGAGCTCTCAGTCCTGATACAAGCAGTGGGCAGGCTCTTGGGAGGAGTTATGCAAATATTACAATGCTTTGAGCCCTCAGTCCTGATGTAAGCAGTGGGCTGGCCTCTGGGAGGAGTTATGCCAATATTACAATGCCTTGATGAGTTGGTGTCAGTCTTAAATAGTGGGCGTTGCTATGCATACAGTTTGCATGTGTGATGCTAAGCCTCTATGTTCAAAATAACTAAAATCCAATGAAAGGCTAGGGCAATGGGTGGCTAGGGAAAGTTAGTTTTGGGAGGAAAGAGTTAGGTGATGCTGGATGTCCTCCAGCCAGAAAATGAGGCAGAGTGTATCTGGCTTGCTCCTCTTGGGAGGAGTTTTGCAAATATAATGCCTTAATGGGTGGGTGTCAGTCTGGAGGAGTGGCATTTGCATTAATTTGGATAATGTAGGGGTTAATAATGCAACAAAATAACGCAAAAAAATTAACATCATCTTTCATACTTTACAAAAAAATGGGTTGTATATTGTGTTTTGGTTTTTATTTATTTATTTTTATTTCATTAAAGTGTGTTTTTTTTAAAATTGCAATTGAAAAATCGCTGCACAAAAACTATGTGACGAAAAAATTGCAATGACCACTATTTTATTCTCTAGGGCCCCTGCTTTTAAAAAAAAAAAAAAAAATAAATCTATATATGTTTGGGGGTTCTAAATAATTTTCTAGCAACAAAAAAAAACCCACAGGTGGATTTAGGTTGGGACATTGCTGGCTGTGATTGGATAATGTAGGGGTTAAAAATGCAACAAAACGAGGCAAAAAATTGCCATGCGTGCAAAAATTTCAAACCTAACAAACCTGACCGGCGAATGTTCAGTAGCGCAGTCGTGGTCCAATCAGAGTGTAACTCTTCCGCCATCACCGCTCACATGCTAGAACATGTAAT